>NW_006159974.1:2286112-2289247 GCF_000334495.1 Tupaia belangeri chinensis | reverse complement strand
CCGCCCCCCCCCAGCCCAGGCTCCGCGAGGGGGCCCGGGCGCGCTGATTGGAGCGCGCGCTGCTGAATAATTCATGAGGGAAGCGGAGCGGGGCGCCGAGCGGAGCAGGTCGGGAAGTTGGGAGAAAGTTTGGGGAAGGGGGAGGGGCGGGGGGCGAGGAGCCGAGGGACAGCCCAGTCGTGCTCCGTGGCGGTGCGCCCTAACCCGACTGCGCGTGTCTCGACCGGGGCCCAGGGACCCCCGGGATAGGCCTGTACCCGACAGGCACCGGGGAGCAGAGAAACACGCCCAGCAACACGGGGGGCCGCACAGGCGTGCGTAAGTGTGCACCACACACAAAGCCTGATCCGACTGCTGGGACCCGAGATTCCATTCCTGGACGTGCCCACTACCGCCTTGGTTGACGCAGGGAGCTGCATGTGCAGGGAAAGGGAAGAAGAGGGGGGAAACGCTTTTGAGGATGGAGGGTCGCCCAAGAGCCAGATCCCAGTTTAGACAGTCCTGAAGCGAACATTCACATAATCATTCGGTACACACTAAGTATTGAGGACCTACTGTGCGTGCAGCCTGGCGCTGGAAAACAAGAGGGGCAACTGGGCTGAGATGAGGAAGAGTGTAGAAAATTCGAGGAAGCAAGGAGAAATAAAAGGTAGGTGTGAGGAGTCGATCTCCAAATCACCTTTCACTCTCACTCTCTTTGGGGGGGGTGCTCCCCTGCCGCCTGCGGCCATGACCCCTGGGGCTGCTGTTGCTGCTGTCTTTCCTGAGGCTGTTTCCTGTCTGGCTCCTGGGGGCCCTCAGGAGGGCTGGGAGGGGCCCTTCCTCTGGTTGCCAGTCATCACCCCCCCATCCATCAGTTAGTGGAAAGGATCCCGGAAAGTGGTGCTCCTCCCCCCAATCTCCTTTCTACTCCAGGCACCTATAGTGTGAGATGGGTGGGAGGGGGGCTTGTGGCTGGAGCCAGCCCCTGGAAGCACCGAAAGGAAAGAGCTTAGAAAGTAATTAAGGGGGACGGACTCTAGAGGAGCTGAGAAGCCAAGACAGAGGGAAGAAAGAGGCTAGGATGCTTGGGGGGCTGCCAGGCGCCCTAGCCCTGTTGGAGGACAGCCGGACCTGCAGTGACCTCTTGTCCCAGTGTACTTATCTTCCTGCCACAAGAGGTGCTCCCCCCACCCCTGCCCTTCCTCATTGCCCTGCCTGGGTCCTGCTCCAGGGTGGGGGGGTCACCAGGGCAGGAAACAGCCGGCTTCACTGGAGCCAGACAGACCAGACTCTGAGCAGGGAATCCCCTCCTCCTTCCCCATCAGGTCCAGTCTCCCCTTCACTTATTTGGCCTCTCCCTCCAGATCATCTACAGCCCCACCACTGCCATTCTCACTGCACCCAGTTCTCTAGCCTCTCCAAGCTATATCTTCTGTCCGCTCCTGGGCTCTGCCTTTAAAACCCTTTGGACCCTTGGTTGCTTGAATTTTCTCATCTTGTGGGAAATGTGGGTTCATCATTATTGCAAGGATACAGAGAGAGGGCATGATGTCTGAATGGTGGAGAGATAGCGATGCACAGAGAAAGGAGGCAGCACTGAGCCAAGGGCTGATGGGAGGGGAGGGGAGGAAATAACTCACTTAGATTGGAACATTGTATGTTGACCCTGGGGACCAGGGAAGAGAAGGCCCTAGGATAGGAAACACCCAGCCTATCCCATATCAAGTCATCAGCCCCACCCCCCAACCTGTATTCCATTTCCTAGTATCTCGTGTCTTTATTTTTTAAAATTTTGTCATAGGATGTGTGCACTTGCCAGAGACAGAGAGAGAGAGGGGGAAAGTGAGAAATAAATGGCCATCCTTCAGTTCTCTCTCCTCCATTCACCCCTCGGGATTTGGGGCATGCATGCACATGTGCCCAGCATGATTTTCTTTCTTTAAAAATTTATTTATTTATCCCATTTTATTTGTAATTATTGTTTTTCATTTCGACAGAGAGTGAAAGGGAAAGTGAGAAAGCAAGCCACCAGATCTGGGACTTGAACTGCAGTCAGCCATGTGGGAGTCCAGTGTCCTAACCACCATGCCACCTGCAAGCCCTGCTTTCTTTGTTTTTCATTTTTTTCCCCCCATAAGGCCTATGTGCTTGCAGGAGAGAGACAATGAGAGGGAAAATGAGATGTCACCCTCCAGGGGGGATGGCCATGCTGCAAACCCTTCTTCATTCTCCTGCTGGGATTTTGGACACACATGCACATGTGCTTGGCATGATTTTCAAGCTGCCAGGTTGAGGACTTGAACTGGGGTCGGCCATATGAGATTCAGCCACCTTACTTACCTTCCATACCAACTATCTCCTGTATATTAATAAAAGAATGAATAACCAGAACCTTTATTGAGTTATCTACTTACTATGTGCCAAGTGATCACTGTGCTAGTTCTAAAGATTTTTTAATAATAATTTAATTTCATTTATTCATTCATTTATTTTAATTTTACCAGAAAGACACAGAGAGAGAGGAAAAGTGAGAAAGCAAGCCACCAGGTTCAGGATTTGAACCATAGTCGTTCATGTGGGAATGTCCAGCACCTTAACCACCATACTACCTGCTGGTCCCAGCTCTAAAGATTTTTGAAGCATGCATGACTCTCGGCCTTGAAGATAATTTATTGGAAATGAATACAGTCTTTTTTTTTTTTCTGATAGGGTTTTTGTTTTTGTTTTCTAGCTATAGGGCGTGTGTGCTCACCAGAAAGACAGAGACAGAGAGACAGAAAGCGAGAAATCACTCCCCAGGGGCGATGGCCACGCTGCAATCCTTTCTCCTCCATTCTTCTCTTGGGATCTTGGGCACACATGCACACACCACTGGAGAATTTAAGCCACCAGGTTCAGGACTTGAACCATGGTCGACCATATGGGAGTCCAGTGACATAGCCATTACTCCAACTACTGGTCCCAGGAAATGAATATAATCTTATACATGGCATGGTGGTTATGGTTGCTGGACTCCCACATGGCTGACCACAGTTTGAGTCCTGGACATGGCAACTTGCTTTCTCACTTTTCCTCTTTCTTTCTCATTCCATCCCTCTCTGGTCAAATTTAAATAAATAAATAAATAAAATTAAGTAAAATATATTTTTTTTT
>NW_006159974.1:2271202-2285714 GCF_000334495.1 Tupaia belangeri chinensis | reverse complement strand
AATGCTACCTCAGTAGCCACCAAATTACTTGAAACAACTGAGCACTCTTGTCACTACCTGAACTGATGCTCAGTGCTCTTCAGCAGGCCCAAACACATCTGGGACCCATCTTTCCTCATTGTTAGAACACTTCACGGTCTCCCACCCCAAATGTCAGACTGTCACCCTAGTTCCCTGCTCAGGGCAACACACTGCTACCCACACTGCCATGCCAGCCCTTGGGCAGCACCCCTACAGCACTAGCTCTTTCCGTTTGCTATCCACACGGAGCTGTTTGTGCATTCTTGGAGTTAGGTCTTCTATACGTAATAAACCACGGACAACAAACCATCCTTTTTCTCCAGAATGTGTTGGACTTGGCACCTCTCTTCCCATATCCCAGCCACCCCCCTCTGGCCCACTTTACTGTCAGGTCCAAAGTTTAAGTTTACCTCAAAGTTCATGAAATTTAAACCTCAGCACCCCTCACCTGCCAGTCGCCTGCCTTCCAAGGCCCTGGTTAATGAGTGCCAATTTAAACAGTTTTTTTTAAGAGGTTTTTGCCTTAGGGCACATGCACTCACCAGAAAAAGAGAAAGACAGACACAGTAAGAGGGAAAGTGAGAAAGGGCCCCCTAGGAGGTATGACTGCATCACATTCCATTCTCCTCCATTCTCCTCCCAGGATCTTGGGGATGCACTCACAAGCACCTGGCAAGAGTTTCAAGTCACTGGGTCTGGGACTTGAACCACCCACTCTCACATGGTCAGCCATGTGAGAGTCCAGTAATGTAACCACTGTGACATCTGCTGGTCCCAATTTAAACAGTTTTAAAGGTGAGTCACAATATGAGGCTCTTGAAATGACCTGAAATATATTTTTTTAAAGAATTACTTTATTGGGGACCAGCAGGTGGCATGGTGGTTAAGGCGCTGGACACTCCCATATGGTTTGAGTCCCGGGCCTGGTGGCTTCCTTTCTCATTTTCCCTTTCTCTCTCTCTGGTTGAATTAAAATAAATGAATGAATAAATAAAATTAAATAAATATTTTTTTTTTAAAAAAGAATTACTTTATTTTTATTTATTTATTTATTTAAATTTGATCAGAATGGGGAGAGAGAGAGAGAGGGAAAGTGAGGAAGCAAGCTGCCAGGTCTGCTGAAACGCTGGTCGGTCATGTGGGAGTCCAGCACCTTTAATCCCACGCCACCTGCCCTCCCCAAAATGGCCTGAAATCATATACAAAATTATACAAAAGCAATTTGATAGAGATTTAATTTTATTTATTTATTGACTTTTTCCTAATTTTTTTTTTTTTTTTTAAGATTTTTTTTCTGGAGACCAGCATTTGGCATAATGGCTACGTTGTTGGACTCCCGAATAGTTGACTGCGGTCCGAGTTCCAAACCTGGTTCCTTAAACTCATGCTGGGCGCACGTGCGTGCATGCCTAAGATCCCGAGAGGAGAATGGAGGAGAAGGGGTTGTGGCATGGCCATCCCCCCTTGGGGATGATTTCTCACTTTCTGTCTCTCTCTCTCTCTCTCTCTCTCTCTGTCTTTCTGGCAAGTGCACGCACCCTACCAAAAACTTCTCTCCCCAAAAAAAAAAAAAAAAGATTTCTTCTGCCATAGTTCACGTGTACTTTCTGGAGAGAGAAAGAGAAAGAAGGAAAGTGAGAAATCACCCCCAAAATGGGATGGCCATGCTGCAATCCCTCCTTCTCCATTCTTCTCTTCAGGTTTTGGGAACACATGCACATGCAGCCAGCATGATCCTCAAGCCATAGGGTCTGAGACTTGAACTACGCAGTTGGCCATGTGGGATCTAGCTACCTTAATCACCATGCCACTGACTGGCCCTGTTTTCAGTTTCTTTCTTTTTTTTTTTTTAATAATTAAAAATAAGTTTTTGCTATAGGGCGCGTGCACTCGCCAGACAGACAGACAGAGACAGAGAGACAGAAAGCGAGAAATCACCCGCCGGGGGGGATGGCCACACTGCAATCCCTTCTCCTCCATTCTCCTCTTGGGATCTTGGGCACACATGCACATGCACCCAGCAAGAGTTTAAGCTACCAGGTCCGGGACTCAAACTACAGTCAACTACATGGTAGTCCAGCGACATAGCCATTATGCCAACTGCTGGTCCCTTTTTTTTTTTTAATTTTTAAAAGATTATTGATTTACTTCATTATTATTATTATTTTAATTTAACCAGAGAGAGAGAGAGAGAGTAGAAAAGTGAGAAAGCAATCTGCCAGGTCTGGGACTTGAACTGCAGTTAGCCATGTGGGAGTCCAGTGCCTTCCCCACCACACCACCTGCCGGCTCCCTTATTTTCACTGTCTTTTTTTTTTTTGGAGAGATTTTTGCTATACGGTGAGCGTGCTCGCCAGAAAGACAGAGAGATAGAAAGCGAGAAATCACCGCCCCCCCCCCCAGGGGGAATGGCCACACCACAATCCCTTCTCCTCCATTTTCCTCTTGGGATCTTGGGCATGCACGCACACACACCCGGCGTGTGTTTAATCCGCCAGGTCTGGGACTCGAACCGTAGTCAACTACATGGGAGACCAGTGACAGAGCCATTATGCTAACTGCTGGTCCCACTGTCTTCTTTTTTTATAAGAATCATTTTATTTAACCTAATTTTAATTTAATTAATTAATGTATTTAAATTTGACCAGAGAGGGACAGGAGAGAGGGAGAGAAAGAGAGAAAGCAAGCCACCAGGTCCGGGACTTGAACCATGGTCGGCCATGTGGGAGTCCAGTGCCCTTAATCACCACGGTACCTGCCAGCCCCTATTTTCACTTTCTTAAGGATGTCCCCCAAATTGTATAAACTTCAGTAGCCACAAACCTTAATCTTGAGCCAGATGGTGGCACCGTGATAAAGCGCAACACTTTCTGAGGCAGGCCCACATGGGAAGGTTGTTGGTTCAGACCTGGAGACCTCATGTGTATGCTGTCACATGCGTTTTGTAATCCGGGTTGACTAAGGTAGATATCAGCACTGAGACCCCGTCAGGGGTACTGTGTCTCTGTCAAGCTGTCTCTCTCACTCATAAAATAAATCAGTGAATGAATCAAGACAATAAAACCTGAATCCACACCTTATCTGATCATGCGAAACTTTTCTTCTTCTTCTTTTTTTTTTTAAGAATTTTTTTATTTAACTTTTTTTATTTATTTTAATTTGACCAGAGAGAGGGAGAGTGAGAGAGAGAGAGAAAGCAAGCCCCCAAGTCCAGGACTCAAACCGCAGCCGGCCATGTGGGAGTGTCTAGCGCCTTAACCACCACGCCACTTACTGGTCCCCATTATCTTATTTACCCTCATTTATTATTATTATTTCATAATAATATGAAATATTATTATCCTCCACCTTGGCCAATAGTATGTGTTCAACAAATAACTGCCAAAGAGCCAGCCCGAGAACTGGTGGTTACGTGAGCTAGATCACAAATAATATTATACATAATAATAATAAACTTCATTAATTATTATTATTTTTCAATTTGACCAGAGAGAGAGAGAGAGAGAGAGAGAGGGAAAGTGAGAAAGCAAGGTGCTACATCCAGGACTCGTACTGCGGTCGACCATATGGGAGTCCAGTGCCCCTAACCACCACACCACCTGCCAGCCCCGACATATTCATTTTCAACACTGCACATTATATAATGTTGTAATGTCAAACTTTTCTGAACCCATCATATGCAAAGTTGTAATAGGCACGCATGTATATAGTTTTTTTTTCTTTTTTTCATTCATCTATTTTTAATTTGACCATAGAGAGACACAGAGAGTGAGAGAGGGAAAGTGAGAAAGCAAGCCACCAGGTCCAGGATTCGAACCGTGGTCAGCTATGTGGGAGTGTCCAGCGCCTTAACCACCACGCCACCTGCTGGTCCCAAGTTTTTAAATTTACTTGTACATGGTTCTGTGTTTCAAGAAAGTGGGTAAACATACTAGTTCATGGAAAATGCATATTTTGGCTGGAGATCCAGAATGCTAACTCTTCTGTACCCGCTGGCGTAATAAACAGTTCTTCTAAAAAGATGCATATTTTGAAAAACTATGCATGGATTTCAAAAATTTTGCACCAAAATAAACGATTTTATAAAGAATTCTTTTATTTTAACTTTATTTATTTATTTTAATTTGACCAGAGAAGGACAAAGAGAGAGAGGGAATGTGAGAAAGCAAGCCACCAGGCCCAGGACTTGAACCACAGTCAGCCATGTGGAAGTCCAGCACCTTTAACCACCACCCCACCTGCTGGCCCCCAAATAAACTATTTTTAAAAATTTTGCCAGAGGATATATGCACTTTCCAGAGAGAGACGGAAAAAAAGAGGGAAAGCAAAAAAGAATCCCCCCTAGGAAATGGTCAAGCCACAATTCCTTCTTCATTTCTCCCTCCTTTTGGGATTTTAGGCACACACACGACTGATGTGTTTCACAAGCCTCGGGGTTGGAGACTTGAACTACGTGGTCAGGCGTGTGGGATCTAGCTCACATAACCACCAGTCCTCGGTCCTGGCTCTTCGGCAGTTATTTATTTAACACATATTATGGGCCAAGGCAGAGGACGTGAAGTTCTCTGCCTTCAGGGACTGGACAGCCCAGGGGTAGAATCAGCCCCAGGCCTGGGCCAACAGAACCCAGCAGTCAAGTGCAGACAGCAAGTGGGGTGTAAGGGGTCATGAAGGGAGCACAGCTAATCCAGCCTGCAGTTTCCAGGTGAGCTTTCTGGAAAAGATGATGCTGTCTGAATGAGCCCTAGAGGGGACTGGCAGGAAAAGAATTTAAAGGCAGGAAAAATAGCAAATACAAAAACATGAGAGTAGTGAGACTGTTCCATTCCAAATGCCGCCTGAGTTCACAATGCCAGGGCAGAGAGTGCAAGGACAGTGACATGAATGGGCAGGAGAGGTGACCAAGGGCCAGCCACAGTCAATGCTGGACTTGCCCTTTCTGGAGGTGTGGGCTTGTCCTGAATACCAGGAGAGCCACTGAAGATATTTGTTTTTGCTATAGAGTGCGTACACTCACCAGAGAGAGATGGGGAACGTGAGAAATTCTTCTCCATCCTACTTTCAAAATTTTGGCCATGCACACACACATGCCTGGCATGATTTTCAAGCTGCCAGGTCTGGGACTCAAACTGCGGTCAGCCATGTAGGAGTCTAGCATCATAACCACTATGCCACCTACTGGTCCTTGTTTTGTTTTGAATGTTTGTTATAGCACACATGCATTCACCATAGGCATCTACATTAGAGAGAGAGAGAGAAAACAAGTATGGCCATACTGCGATCCCTTTTCCTCTACTCTCCCCTCAAGATTTTGGGCATAGACACACATGTGCCCAGCTTGTTTTCCAAGCTGCTGGATCCAGGACTTGAACTGCACAGTTAGCCAAGTGGGATCCAGCTGCCCCAACTTCCACATCACTGGTTGGCTCACCACTGAAAGGTTTTAGTCCAAGAAGAAACACCCTCTGATTTGTAGAGAAAGATTCCACTTAAACAACTTTTTAAAAATAAGATTTATGGGGCCAGCAGTTGGTTTAATGGCTATGTCGCTGGACTCCCATGTAGTCGACTGCGGTTTGAGTCCCGATGTCTTAAACCTGGTGGCTTAAACTCACGCTGGGCGCGTCTGTGTGTGTGCATGCCCAAGATTCCAAGAGAATACAGGAGAAGGGATTGCAGTGTGGCCATCCCCCCTTGGGAGGTGATTTCTTGCTTTCTGTCTCTCTGTCTCTGTCTTTCTGGTGAGCACACGCACCCTATAGCAAAAACTGCTCAAAAAAAAAAAGATAAAATAAGATTTATTTATTTTATTTATTACTATTTTTAAAATTTGACCAGAGAGAGAAAAAACAAAGTAAGAAAGCAAGCCACCAGGTCCAGAACTCAAATGCAGTCAGCCATGTGGGAGTCTAGCACCCCAACCACCGTGCCACCTGCCAGCCCCACAACTTGTACAACTTTGAAAGATGGATCGAAAGGGATCAAGATTGGGGTAGAAGAACTACTGCAGTAATTCATGACGATATGGCTTTGAACCAAAATGTGATGTGTGTAGTGTATGTGTGTGTGTGTGTGTAGTTGCAGGGTGCGGGGGAGGAGGCGGGCAAGGTAGATTCAATAGATGTGAACGAACTAGACAGATAGGCAAGATAGGCAGGGCTTGAAGCCCTGTGGGAGTCAGGGAAACTGAAATCAAGGATGACTCATTTTGAACCTGGGCCAGAAGTGAGTGAAACAGGGACCATCAGGGAGGACAAGATAGACATGCTGAGTGTGAGATCTCTGTGCACATCTAGGCAATAGGGCCAGAGGTCAACAGCGTCTGGGCTCTACCGGTCGGGAGTTTCGAGACAGCATACTGAGCATACTGGCTGGAAGTTTGGGAGTTATGGATGTACGGCCGACTGCCAGGAATAGAAGCTATGGGGGGGGGGGGGGGGGGGGGGTGCTCAAAAAAAAAAAGATAAAATAAGATTTATTTATTTTATTTATTACTATTTTTAAAATTTGACCAGAGAGAGAAAAAACAAAGTAAGAAAGCAAGCCACCAGGTCCAGAACTCAAATGCAGTCAGCCATGTGGGAGTCTAGCACCCCAACCACCGTGCCACCTGCCAGCCCCACAACTTGTACAACTTTGAAAGATGGATCGAAAGGGATCAAGATTGGGGTAGAAGAACTACTGCAGTAATTCATGACGATATGGCTTTGAACCAAAATGTGATGTGTGTAGTGTATGTGTGTGTGTGTGTGTAGTTGCAGGGTGCGGGGGAGGAGGCGGGCAAGGTAGATTCAATAGATGTGAACGAACTAGACAGATAGGCAAGATAGGCAGGGCTTGAAGCCCTGTGGGAGTCAGGGAAACTGAAATCAAGGATGACTCATTTTGAACCTGGGCCAGAAGTGAGTGAAACAGGGACCATCAGGGAGGACAAGATAGACATGCTGAGTGTGAGATCTCTGTGCACATCTAGGCAATAGGGCCAGAGGTCAACAGCGTCTGGGCTCTACCGGTCGGGAGTTTCGAGACAGCATACTGAGCATACTGGCTGGAAGTTTGGGAGTTATGGATGTACGGCCGACTGCCAGGAATAGAAGCTATGGCAGGGGGGGGGGGGGGTCAGGAGGCGGAGTGTGAAGAGTTACTGGGAAGACTGAGGAAAGCTTCCCAACTTCACTTTTTCTCTAAGCAAAGTATATATATATTGCTTTTATATTTATGTATAGGGCACGCACATGTGCCCAGCGTGTATTTCAAGGCTCCAGATCCAGGATTCGAGCTGTGCAGTCAGCCATGCGTGATCTAGCGCTTTAAAACCTCACACCACCTGCTGGTCCCCAAATATCATATTTAAATCCTCATACGAGTCTTATTAGAGAGGCAGAGTGGGTATTATTATGACACTCATGTTAAATTGAAGAGACAGGTTCAGAAGAGTTAGCACCTGTCAAATGCACTCAGCGAGTAGTCGCCAGGTTGCCAGACCCCGGGGCGCTCAGCATCCAGAATGGGCTTCCAGCCTGCCTCTTGCCTCCTGCCTCCCTAAGGGCCTCAGCTCCCTCTCCTTCCTCTCTCACTCTCCCGGCCAGGACTAGGCAGGGGCCAGGACTAGGCAGGGGGCGTTTACCTTTCTCTCCCTGGGAGCCTCTCTCCCGTTGAGCCTCTACTCACCACTGGGCTTTAAAGGGGTGTGATTTACCCCCTAACATTCCATGGAGACTTTCCCACCATGTCCCCAACCTTGGCACGGGGACACACAGGAAGGGACCGTGAGCACTGTTGGAGCAGCAGGGGGCTTGGAGAAACCACCAGGAAAGGGAGCAAGGATCAGTCAGAGCGGATAGGAAGGAGGAAGAGGCAAAGCAGAGTTTGCTGCACAGCCCAGGGTACCAGAGGGCAGAAGAGGGAGGCTAAGGGGCCAGGGATTGGGAGTGTGGGGAGGTGGAGAAGGGGATTGGGAGGGTGCGGAGAGGCTGTGGGAGGCTCATTGTCCCAGCAGGGGGAAGTCTTTTGTTTCCTCTCTTCCCCTGGCAGCCGGACAGGATATGAGGCCAAGCCCCCCCCCCTCCCAATGCCAGCATCCCCCCCACCCACTGGCCATGGCTCTTTCCTTACCATTGTGTCTGTGGTGGGAATGGGGGCAGGGGTGGGCAGGAGACTAGCTCTAGGAGGGACTATAAGGACTATCTGTGGCTGGGGTGGGGCTGGGCTACCAGGGTCCTGAAGGGCCAAGAAGCCCCTGGCTGGCTAGTGGAGCTTGGCAGGGAAAGATGTGTGTGGGGAGGAGCAGGAAGCCAGGCCTGGGTGGGGCTAGCACAGAGGGTAGCAGGTCGGGCCAGGGGAGGTGGGCTGGGCCCCAGAGGAGATGACGCAGGGCTTCAGGCCTCTCCCAGCCCCCTCTATTCCAGCCTGGGGGCCAGAGAGCTCACCTGAACCCCAGGGCCCCCCACCACCTCCTACATTCCCTAAGGTTGACATCACCCACCAGGGAAGCAGGGATCTGGTAGTCTAGCAAACCAGATGTCCCACCTGGGCCTTACAAGTCCAGTGCCCTGGAGGCCCTCCCTCCCCAAGATGCAGGAGCATGGCCTCCCACTTTTGTCCTCTAGGAACCCTGGAATTTCTTCCCTCTCCTCAGGTCCCTCCTGGGCCATTTTGCTCCATCAGCTGTTCCTGCAGGAAGGGCGCCCTGCTCAGCCTTGTCTCTCTTCCCGAGTCTTTTGTTTGCTGGGTCTGCAGGAAATTGTAGGGGCGGTGGCCTAGGGCTCATCTGCCCCAGGGACCTGGGGGAGGGGACGGGGTCCAGATTCTTGAGACTTAATCCTGGAGAACTCAGGGTGGGGGTAATGGGTGGGGCGGGGATCTCCTAGGGATTAGCGTAGCCTAGCTCAGAGACCCTAGGAGGAATGGATGCCCTTTTCCCTTGAGGGGCGTACTGGCTAAGTGTGTACGGGGCTGGACACACGGGAGTTGACAACAGGAGAGAAAAACCTACTCAATTTCACAGCCTCGTTCTACATGTCTCGCATCCTAGGGCTCCCAAGAGGTGGGGGGGCGGGGCAACAGGCAGGTGAAATCAGCCTCTGAGACTTAGTTTATTATTTTTCCTTTAAAAAAAAAAAATGGTAGGGAGGATCTGCACACAGTCCCAGAATTCGCGCCTTCCCAGGACGCAACCGCAGAAAAATTGGGCGGTGTGGACGCTCTAGGGCACGTCCTCTCGTTGGTTGCCCTCTCTCTGAGGCCATCCTGTGCGCCGCCATTTTACCTTCCCTCCAGACGGGGGCGGGACCCGGTCGCTGCTGTCCCTTGAGCAGCAAGACCCCTGCTATGCGGTGCGCTTTAAGGTCGAACGGATCCGGGAGTGCTCTTTTATGCAAAATCAATGCATGGCTGTTGAGGGTAACACCAGCGAAGAAAACAGAAGTTCTTGTTTCAAGGAGCTTAATTTTCTATTGGGATTAGGCAGTGAACAAGGTAAATTAGTAAACGATATGTTTTAGATTATGTCACGCGTTATGGAGAGAAAAATAGGCAAGGGGGAATGGGAGGAGGGTGTGACTCAATTTTCAATGGATTGTCAGGGAGGGTTTCACTGATTTCTTGGTATCCTACAGGAAATTGGTTTTAGGACCAAGAAAATACCAAATCTGCTGGATGATCAAGTGCCCTATGTAAAATGGTATAGTATTTGCATATACCCTGCGAACATTTTTCTCATACTTTGAATTATCTCTATACTATTTACAGCACCCAATACAAGTAGTTATACTGTGTTGTTTTTATTTGTATTATTATTCAATTTTTGCTATAGGGTATGTGCGCCCGTTGGAGTGAGAGAGAAAGTGAGCGATCATCACTCCCTAGAGGGGGTGGCCATGCTGCAGTTCCTTCTCCATTCTCTGGAGATTTGGGGCATGCAGGCACATACACCTGTGGTGTTTTTCAAGGCGCCAGATCCAGGACTTGAAGCCCTCAGTCAGCTATGTGGGACCCAGCTGCCTCAACCACCGTGCTGTGGGCAATTCTATTTGTATTATCTTATTGGTTGTGTGTGTGTGTGTGTGTGTGTGTGTGTGTGTATGTTTTAATTTTGCTAAAGGGTGCTCATACTCTCTGAAGAAAAAGAGAGAGAAAGAATGAGAAAGTATCCCCATGGGGGCTGGTCAAGCCACAATCTCTTCTCCTCTATCTCTCCCAATTTTCAGGATTTTTGGGGTGCACACAGGTGCCTGACATGTTTTCAGGCACCTAGATCTAAGCTCCAACCCTGCAATTGGCCAGGTGGGGGTCCAATTTCCAATACCATGCCAGTGGCTGGCCCCTCCAGATTATTTTTGATCTGCAGTTCTTGAAATCCAGGGGTGTAGAACCTGTGGGCTTATGTGGGGGGAGTATGACAGTACTTGAGTCCAGGCCTGCCCAAAATCCTAAAAGAGAAGAAGAGGGGAATGCTGCATGGCCATTCCCCATGTGTGTGTGTGGGGTGCTTTCTTACCTCTCTCCCCAGCTAGTGCATTGTGGGAGGCACCAGCAAATATTGCCGATTTCTCAGAGAACAATTACACAATGCCAAAGCCATGATTGGCTTCCCTTCAAAACCTCACCTTCAAAACCATACTCTGATTGGTCACTAGAATCCTTCAGATTTGCATATCTGGCACCTCATGATTGGTCAACAAAGCAACCAATCATAACCCACCTTTTGATCCCTGGCCCACAATTGCCAGAGGACCCAGATGACCCTGAAGAGTTATAACACCGCATCGTCTCCAGACGACCTGGAAGACCCTGAAGAGCTGTGACACTGCGTCGTCTTCGGACCACCCTGAAGAGTTGTAACACTGCGTTGTCTCTGTGCTGTACCGTGCTGCCCACAATAAACAGACGACCCTGAAGACACTGGGTCATCTCTGTGTAGTAACACTGTGTGCGTCATCTCCACGCCACTCGTCCCTTCTCTCACTCCTTCCCTCAGGAAGCCTGTTCGACTGTCCCCCGGGTCGCGACAGTGCATGTGGCAAAAAAAGGGTGGGGCAATAGGTGGCATAGTGGTTAAGGTGTTGGACTCTCACATGGCCGACTGCTCTTGGAGTTCCAGACCTGGTGGCTTGAAAGTCATGTTGGGTGCATGAGTACCCAAGATCTCAAGAGGAGAATGGAGAAGGGACTGCGGTGTGACCATTGCCTTAGAGGGTAGTTCTCATTTTCGCTCCCACTGTCTCTCTGTCTCTCTAGGGAGTGCACACGCCCTATGACAAAAACCTTAACAACAACAACAAAATGCTATTGGAGATGCTTTCTCTTTTGCTTATAGAAAAAAATAAAATAAAATTTATTTTTGCCAGTAGACATGTGCTCTCCCAGGGAGAGACAGAGAGAGGAGGGGAGGGAGAAAACACCCCATCAGAATTTGGGACACGTGCACATGTGCCCAGCACGTTTTCTAGGACATCAGTGCTGGGATTTGAATTGCATAGTCAGCATGCGGGATCTAGCTCCCTTAACCACTAGGCAATCGGGCCAACCTATAAAATAAATTTTAAAAATATATATTAGGGGCCAGCAGGTGATGTGGTGATTAAGGCACTGGACTTCCACATGGCCAACCAGAGTCCCAGACCTGGTGGCTTTCTTTCTCACTTTATCTCTCTTGCTCTGGTGAGTACACATGCCCTATAGCAAATTAAATAATAATAATAATAAAACTAAGTAAATAATTCTAAAAAATCTTGTACTTTTGTGGTTCAATAATACAAGTTTAAAAAATAATAATAAAATTGGGGCCAGCAGGTGGCGTGGTGGTTGGGGTCACTGGACTCTCACATGGGCAACCATGGGTCAAGTCCTGGATCTGGCAGACTCCTTTCTCATTTTCTCTCTCCCTCTCTGTGATCAAATTAAAAGAATAATAAAAAATAAAATTAAATAATTATTTTTAAAAAACTAGAATAATACACATAAAGTACAATAACTGCTGTGTTAAAATTGATGGTTGATTGATTGATTGATAGATTTTAATTTGAAAGAGAGAGAGAGGGAAAGTGAAAAAGCAAGCTGCTGGGTCTGGCACTTGAACTGCAGTCAGACATGTGGGAGTCCAGGACTTTTAACCATCATGCCACCTGCTGGCCCCTAAAATGATTCTTTTTTTTTTTTTTTTTCCTAAATTGATTCTTTTTAAAAAAGAAAAAATAATAAAGTAAAATAAAAGTTTAAATTTGGGCCATCAAGTGGCATAGAGGTTAAGCCAACTGGATCCACATGACTAACCAGTCCTAGATCCCGCAGCTTGGAAATATGCAGGGCGTGTTTTCTTCAACTCTAGCTCTCTGGTGAGTACATGTACCCTATAGCAAATTTAACAAACGAACAAACAAAATTAAACTTACCCCCATAATCGATTCCTTTTTGAGGTCTTCCCATCTTTCTAGCTGCTCAGGCCAAAAACATTGCAGTTACAGTGAATACTCTTATACCCTACATCCACTCCATCAGCAATTCCTCTTGCCTCTGCTTTCAAAGTATAACCAGCATCCAGCTGCATCTCCCCATCCTAATTCAAGTCGTCATCTTTTCCTAAAAATCTTGCTCTTGAAAATCTTTTTTTCCCAGGCTGTGGTCTTGGGTGCTGCGCTCCTTCATTATCCTCTTGATTCTGGGCACATGTGCACTGGGTCTGGGACTGAACTGCAGTGGGCCATGAGGGAGTCCAGTGCCTTAACCACTACACCACTTATTGACCCCTCCAATAAGGCCTTTTCTTTTTTTAAATTTAATTTTATTTATTTACATACATATTACTATACATCTTTATAACATACAAAATGAGATTTTCCATCCAGAATACACTGCATATTGGCTCAATCAAGCACATCAACATACGTGTTATCATCAACAAATAATTTTCCATTTCTCGTTTCCTGTATATTTTGCTTTTTTCCCCATCCTTGATTCCCTATCTCTCACCCTCTGCCATCTCCCACTCTCCTCCCACACTGTCTCTGGTATCCATGGTTGCTTTCTATGCCTTTTCCCCCACACACATTTTATTAATTTGCTAACGATATTTTGTTTGTTTGGAGAGGTTTTTTGCTATAGGGTGTGTGCGCTCGCCAGAAAGAGAGACAGACAAAAAGCGAGAAATCACCCCACAGGAGGGTTGGCCACACCGCAATCCCTTTTCCTCCATTCTCCTCTCGGGATCTTGGGCATGCACGCACACACCTGGCATGAGTTTAAGCCACTGAGTCTGGGACTTGAACCACGGTCAACTACATGGGACATGGGAGTCCAGCAACATAGCCATTACACTAACTGCCGGTCCTGATTTGCTAAAGATCTTAATTAATCTAAATATTTTCAATAGCAAGCGCAACTGATATATACATATCCATGAACACAAGTCTGACTTTAGGCATAAACCTCAGTGAGTAGAATGAACATACTACAGATAGGTTTTTTTTTTTTAAGAATTTTTTATTTAACTTTATTTATTTTAATTTGATCAGAGAGAGACAGACTGAGCAGGAGAGAGAGAGAGATGAAAAATGAGAAAACAAGCTGCCAGGCCCGGGACTTGAACCAAGGTCAGCCATGTGGGAGTCCAGCACCCTAACCACCACACCTCCTGCTGGCCCCATCAAATAGGTATTTTAATACATTTGTTTTTAATTTCAAGATAAACAGTTTTTGTGTTTTTTTTTCCTGAAACATTTTTTAAAATTAATTAGTTTACATTAATTCCCTAAGCATTGTAACAGCATACAAAATATGATTTCCCATCCAGAATATACTGCATAGTGCCTTAATCATGCATTCTATCATGAATAATTTTCCATTTCTAGTTACATATATATAGATGAAAAATGAGAAAACAAGCTGCCAGGCCCGGGACTTGAACCAAGGTCAGCCATGTGGGAGTCCAGCACCCTAACCACCACACCTCCTGCTGGCCCCATCAAATAGGTATTTTAATACATTTGTTTTTAATTTCAAGATAAACAGTTTTTGTGTTTTTTTTTCCTGAAACATTTTTTAAAATTAATTAGTTTACATTAATTCCCTAAGCATTGTAACAGCATACAAAATATGATTTCCCATCCAGAATATACTGCATAGTGCCTTAATCATGCATTCTATCATGAATAATTTTCCATTTCTAGTTACATATATATATATATATTTTTAACCCCTATTTCTGACCCTCTGCCCTTTCCCACCCTCTTCTCACACTATCTTTAGTGTCTACAATTGTCTTCCATTCCTTTCCCCCCACATTATATTGATCACACAATTTTTAAAAATAATTGTTACTTCTTTTTTTTTTTTAATAATTATTTTATTTAACTTTATTTATTTATTTTAATTTGACCAGGGAGAGACAGAGTGAGCAAAGAGAGAGAGAGTGAGAAAGCAAGCTGCCAGGTCTGGGACTCAAACTGCGGTCAGCCATGTGGGAGTCCAGCGTCCTTAACCACCACACTACCTG
>NW_006159974.1:2265300-2270796 GCF_000334495.1 Tupaia belangeri chinensis | reverse complement strand
AAAACTTAAAGCCAGGAAACAGGTCAGGATTCTGTTCAAATAGTAGGTACATGAACCTACTGACAGCCCAAGACAGGAAAAAGTCCTTAAAACTGGGAAACAAAGCCTAGAAGAAAATCAGCAATATTTCAGTCAAAAGTCATAAAATGCAATTTCACCAGTTCAGTCTCATGTACTTAATCTATCTTCTGTTGTGGTTCGATCTTCCCGATTGAATTCTGGGATATAATATTCAGCTCCAGACTTGTCCCTATGATTAAGTTGGTCATTTTCTTTGTTTTTGAACTCTTATTTCTGTATGTCTGTATATAATTTTCCTGATGTAGCACTTCCTTGAGAACTTCTTGGAAATTTAGTCTGGTGCTGGTAAATTCTTTCAGGTTTTAAATCCAGACAACAAAGTCTAGAAGAAAATCAGCAATATTTTAGTCAAAAGTTATAAAATGCAATTTCACCAGTTCAGTCTCATGTACTTAATCTATCTTCTGTTGTGGTTCGATCTTCCCGATTGAATTCTGGGATATAATATTCAGCTCCAGACTTGTCCCTATGATTAAGTTGGTCATTTTCTTTGTTTTTGAACTCTTATTTCTGTATGTCTGTATATAATTTTCCTGATGTAGCACTTCCTTGAGAACTTCTTGGAAATTTAGTCTGGTGCTGGTAAATTCTTTCAGGTTTTGTTTATCTGAGAATGTTCTTGTCTTTTCATCCTATATGAAGAATAATCTTGCCAGGTATAGTATTCTTGGTTGAAATTGCTTTTCCCTTAACACTCAAAGTGTTAAGGGAAAATATATTTTCCCATTCTTTCCTCGCTCACATTCTTTCTTTTTTTTTTTTTGGAGAGGTTTTCGCTATACGGCGTGTGCGCTCGCCAGACAGACAGAGAGAGACATAGAGACAGAAAGCGAGAAATCACCTTCAAAAATAAAAATAAAATAAGGACAATGAATAAAGTTTTTAAATAAATAAAAAAGGGAAGTGCGACAAATAATATTTGGAGATGTTGATGCCTAGGTATATAATGTGAAATTTTATGATTGATGTAGTGCCTAAAGTCATTTTGTACACTTGAAATGTGAACAATTTTGCTGACCATTTAAAAAAAATAAAGCTAAACTTCATTTATCAAATTCTAAGTCAATATGAGTCTGATCATTTCTCCCGAAACTGTATCTTTTCTCATTTAGTTAATGTCACTGCTTCTAAAATTTTTTTTCAGGGCTTTATATTTTTTTAAAAGAATTATTTATTTAATTTTATTTACTCATTCAGTTATTCTAATTTTACCAGAGAGAGTGAGGGAAAGTGAGAAAGCAAGCCACCAGGTCCAGGACTCGAACCATGGTTGGCCATGTGGGATTGTCCAGCACCTTCGCCACGTCACCTGCTGGCCCCTGGGGCTTTTTAACAAAATTTTCCCTTCCTTATAAAAGAATCGCCATCAGTATCCTCATTATTGTTACTATTTCAGAGTTCCACGGCATGCATTTACCAAGGGATTTTTATAAAAGAATTCAGTCCCCTGAAGGTGAGTAAAGGCCTGGAAGTTCTGTGTGAAATCACTCATTTTCTTGAAGAAATAGGCTGCAGAGAACTTGAATGAGGAGCCCAAGTCAGTGATCAGCTACGTGGGGCAGAACTGCAGTAAGGACAACCTGATCGTTTTAAAGTGGTTCCATCTATGTTGTACTACACGTGATTTCCACGAGCCGTTCAAGGTGAGCCAGCGCCGATGAGCCACTGAAGATGGGTGTAAGGGTCCAACTCCCCCTTCTTCCTTTCCATCAGCGTTCTTCTCCAGAATTGTTACAATCTCAGTGACTGAATTCCAAAGAAAGGAATTCAGAAGAGGATTTTCCAGACTTCTCCTGGAGACTCAAAAGGTGACTACAAAACAATTCTGTGTTAGGGCCAGCTTATGGTGTAGTGGTTAAGGGCATTGGACTCCCATATGGTCAACCATGGTTCAAGTCCTGGACCTGGCAGCTTGCTTTCACTCTCTCTCTCACTCTGTCCATCTCCGGTCAAATTAAAATAAATAAATAAAGGTAAATAAAAATCTTAAAAAAAAAAAAAAGAAAGAAAGAGGTGATCTGGAATCTCTTTGCTGGTTCATCTGTTTTGATCCCTTTGTGCAACAGATTCAGTAGATGTTGAGGGATATGTTAACCCTAATAGTATTTGGATGTTTGGCCATAGTTCCCTTAGATCTGTCTAGAAACACAGTGAATGGAGATTGAAGAGCAGAGAGATGAGATAAAAACAAAAAGGAAACAGAGAGAAACAACAACAACCAAGAAACAGAGGGGAAAAAAGGGAAAAAAAACTATAAAAATTATTATTTTTTTTAAAGCTAAAACTAGAAAACCACATGGCACGCGATCACTACTTCTTCTGAAGGCCTGCCCCTTTCCTCTCCTGGGTGGGAGGGAGAGAGGGGATTATTAACAAGATAAAGGTGAAGGAGGGGCTGAAAGCTGAGAAAGTACCTTAAAAAATTGTAAAAAGGAAAAATTACCAAAAAAAGAGAAGACAGAAACCAAGATAGAGACAGAGACAGAGAGAAGGCTTGAGGGGCTTCTTACCACTTGAGAGTTTGTGGGCTGGAGGCTGAATTAGCAGTAGAAAAATCTTCATTTCTCTTTTTTCCCTGAAATCATTACTTCTCAGGAGCCATGAAAGTGTCTTCTTCTCTCCAATAAGGTTTTATTTTTTTGAGAGGTTTTCACTCACCAGAAAGAGAGAGACAGAGAAATAGAAAGTGATAAATGATCCCCTGGGGGTATGGCCACGGTGCAATCCCTTTTCCATTCTCCTCTCGGGATTTTGGGCATGCACACACATGTGCCCAGCATTAGTTTAAGCCACCAGGTCTGGGACTTGAACTGCGGTCAACTATGTGGGAGTCCAGTGACATAGCCATTACGCTAACTGTTGGTCCCTCCAATAAGGTCTTAATATGGGCAGTCCACACCCAACTTCAGCCCACCCAAAATCATGGGCACATGTATATATGCCCAGCATATTCAGGAAGGTCTCTGGATGCAAACCTAGAACCTTCCCATGTGAATCATCCTGGCATAGCATTGTGGTTTATCACATTCCACTGTTGGATCAGCCCTGATCATTTGATTTTGAACATACTAAGTCTAAGCTGCCCATTTGATGGCCAAGCAGTGATGTTAGTAGGTTGTTGGACATTGAGTCTAAAGTTCAAGCAGAGGTTTGGGCTGGAGCTATATAATAGCATTTAAACTGTGAGATGGGTTAGGTATGAGCACTGAATTTCCCGTCATCAGTGGAGCTTCTATTCCACAATGGCCTCTTGGTTATTCTCCCAGCACACCTGGGGGAGCTCCAGAGTTAAAGTGAGAGGTTAGCAAGAACCAGAGAGGAGACTGAGCAGGAGGAAATCCATGAGAGTGTGGGGTCCTAGAAGCCAAGTGAGGAAAGTGAGTTTTGAGGAGAAGGTAGAAAGTGCCTAATGCCTTCCTCTCAAAACACTTTCCTCATTTGGTTTCTAGGACCCCATACTCAAGTATGCCAGATTAAGTTGGCAGTCCAGTAAAATGAGGACTAGAGCAGAGACCATCCCATTGGCCAGTGGAAATCACTGGTGATGTGGTGAGCAGTTTCCCTCTTGTGGAGGGGCAGATGTATAGGTGTAGTGGATTTAAGAAGTGAGGGAGGAGTTAGAACAGCGAGAACAGACAACTCAGATACGGAGTTTTCCTATAAAGAAGAACAACAAAAAATGGAATGATACTTGGGGGTGGGTACAGGTGGTGACTGACAAGATTCAGGACAATATTTATCTATTTATTATTTACTTATTAGACAGGGTCCATCTCTGTTGTGATGTTCCTAAGCCTCCTGTGTCACTGGGGTTACAACTGCATGTCACTGCACCTAACCTTTAGGTTGGACCAGGAATTGAACCTGGGCCTCCTATGTACTTCCAGCCTGCAGAAGACAGTGTCTTGGTAGCATGTGTCACCATGGCTGGCCAAAAACAATTTTTTTCTTCCTAAGTCAGGAGAAATAAAGCATATTTGTATACTGCTGGGAATGATCCAATTAAAAAAAAAAAAAAAAAAAAGACCATGAGTTGGGACCTAATGCACAAGTGGCAGGTTGACCTTAGTTGGGAACCTCATCGGCTCATTTCTAGTGACAGGGTGGAAGGCAGAGCAAAGGGCACTGATGCAGGTGGGTGGGTGGAGTGTGGTAGGTGGATCTAAGCTTTTTGAGTCTCTTCTGACGGCTTCTGTTTTCTCAACAACATGGGAAACAAGGCAATGAGCCAAGAGTGGTAATGCTGGAGAAAGCATGGGTGGACTGAAGGGAGGGGAGAGGTCCTGGATCTGGAGGGGAGGCAGGATGGACTAGAGAAATGTGAGAATGCTGGGCAGCATAAGGGCCCTTTGAGGCTCATGGTCATGAATTGGAAATGAATTTGGTTGGTTGTTTGGAACAGGCTCAGAGTAGGCGGGAGGTTGAGTTTACCAGGGCTGTGGCTTGGCTAGACAAGTGTTATGAAGAGAGGGGCAAGGGAGTTGACGGTGTATGCAAGAGAGTGTTTATAACTGACCTTGGGTTTTATTTTTAAAGAATTATTTTATTTAATTATCATTATTTTATTGTTATTATTATTTTTTCTTTTTTTTGGAGAGATTTTTGCTATAGGGCGCGTGTGCTCGCCAGAAAGACAGAGAGAGACAGAGAGACAGAAAGCAAGAAATCACCCCCTCCCTCGGGGGAATGGCCACACCGCAATCCCTTGTCCTCCATTCTCCTCTCAGGATCTTGGGCGCGCACTCACACACGCCCGGTGTGTGTTTAAGCCACCGGGTCTACAACTCGAACTGCAGTCGACTACGTGGGAGTCCAGCAATATAGTCATTATGCTAACTGCTGGTCCCTATTTTATTATTTTTTAAAGTTGGTCAGAGAGAGACAGATAGAGAGAAGGAAAGTGAGAAAGTAAGCTGCTAGGTCCAAGACTTGAACTGTGGTCAGCCATATGAGAGTCCAGCGCCCTTAACCACCATGCCACCTGCCGGCCCAGGTTTTTTTTCTTTAAAGAATTATTTATTTTATTTATTTATTCATTCATTTATTTTAATTTGACCAGAGAAAGACAGACACATAGAGAGAGGGAAAGTGAGAAAGCAAACCACCAGGTCCAGTGGCCATGTGGGAGTCCAATGCCTTAACGACCATCCCACCTACTGGCCCCACCAAGTTTGTTTTCTTTATTTATTTATTTTTATTTTTTTATTTTATTTTTCTTTGGAGAGTTTTT
Organism: Tupaia belangeri chinensis; assembly: GCF_000334495.1. Classification (NCBI taxonomy): domain Eukaryota; kingdom Metazoa; phylum Chordata; class Mammalia; order Scandentia; family Tupaiidae; genus Tupaia; species Tupaia belangeri. The sequence goes on along the minus strand of NW_006159974.1, from coordinate 2,265,485 downwards.
CGCTATAGGACGCGTGCGCTCGCCAGATAGATAAGAGAGAGACATAGAGACAGAAAGCGAGAAATCACCCCCCAGGGGGGATGGTCACGCCGCAATCCCTTCTCTTCCATTCTACTCTCGGGATCTTGGGCACGCACGCACACACGCCCAGCGTGAGTTTTAAGCCACCTGGTCCGGGACGCGAA
>NW_006159974.1:2257196-2263003 GCF_000334495.1 Tupaia belangeri chinensis | reverse complement strand
GAAGAAAAAAAAAAAAAAAAAAAGACCATGAGTTGGGACCTAATGCACAAGTGGCAGGTTGACCTTAGTTGGGAACCTCATCGGCTCATTTCTAGTGACAGGGTGGAAGGCAGAGCAAAGGGCACTGATGCAGGTGGGTGGGTGGAGTGTGGTAGGTGGATCTAAGCTTTTTGAGTCTCTTCTGACGGCTTCTGTTTTCTCAACAACATGGGAAACAAGGCAATGAGCCAAGAGTGGTAATGCTGGAGAAAGCATGGGTGGACTGAAGGGAGGGGAGAGGTCCTGGATCTGGAGGGGAGGCAGGATGGACTAGAGAAATGTGAGAATGCTGGGCAGCATAAGGGCCCTTTGAGGCTCATGGTCATGAATTGGAAATGAATTTGGTTGGTTGTTTGGAACAGGCTCAGAGTAGGCGGGAGGTTGAGTTTACCAGGGCTGTGGCTTGGCTAGACAAGTGTTATGAAGAGAGGGGCAAGGGAGTTGACGGTGTATGCAAGAGAGTGTTTATAACTGACCTTGGGTTTTATTTTTAAAGAATTATTTTATTTAATTATCATTATTTTATTGTTATTATTATTTTTTCTTTTTTTTGGAGAGATTTTTGCTATAGGGCGCGTGTGCTCGCCAGAAAGACAGAGAGAGACAGAGAGACAGAAAGCAAGAAATCACCCCCTCCCTCGGGGGAATGGCCACACCGCAATCCCTTGTCCTCCATTCTCCTCTCAGGATCTTGGGCGCGCACTCACACACGCCCGGTGTGTGTTTAAGCCACCGGGTCTACAACTCGAACTGCAGTCGACTACGTGGGAGTCCAGCAATATAGTCATTATGCTAACTGCTGGTCCCTATTTTATTATTTTTTAAAGTTGGTCAGAGAGAGACAGATAGAGAGAAGGAAAGTGAGAAAGTAAGCTGCTAGGTCCAAGACTTGAACTGTGGTCAGCCATATGAGAGTCCAGCGCCCTTAACCACCATGCCACCTGCCGGCCCAGGTTTTTTTTCTTTAAAGAATTATTTATTTTATTTATTTATTCATTCATTTATTTTAATTTGACCAGAGAAAGACAGACACATAGAGAGAGGGGAAGTGAGAAAGCAAGCCACCAGGTCCTGGACTTGAACCGTGGTTGGCCATGTGGGAGTCCAATGCCTTAACGACCATACCACCTACTGGCCCCACCAAGTTTGTTTTCTTTATTTATTTATTTTTATTTTTTTATTTTATTTTTCTTTGGAGAGTTTTTCGCTATAGGACGCGTGCGCTCGCCAGATAGATAAGAGAGAGACATAGAGACAGAAAGCGAGAAATCACCCCCCAGGGGGGATGGTCACGCCGCAATCCCTTCTCTTCCATTCTCCTCTCAGGATCTTGGGCACACACGCACACGCGCCCGGCGTGAGTATGAAGCCACCGGGTCCGGGACGCAAACCGCAGTCGACTACGTGGGAGTCCAGTGACATAGCCATTACGCTAACTGCTGGTTCCCACCAAGTTTGTTTTCTAATGCCAGATGGTGTGTGTGTGAGAGAGAAAGCACAGCCCCTCTGACCCCGATGGGGCATGGTCACATCAAAATCCCTTTTCCTCCAATTTTCTATCCCACCAGGATGCTGGGCATGCACACGAGCTTGGTGCATTTTTTAAGCCACCACAGCTGTGCCTGCCCTGTTTGGCTATGTGGGATGCTGCTTCCACTGTGAGCACTTAACCTGTGCAGCACTGGCTGGCCCAGACCCTAAAATTTAAGAAAGGAAGTGAGGAAGTGGGAGAGGAAGGGTGGAGGAAAAGAGGAAGAATGGAAAGAGAATAGGATCAATGACTTATGGATCCAGAGATGTAGAAAATTGTTGGGGTTAATCATGACAAAAACTTTCTCCTTGACTCAACTTTAGTCAGTCTTCTTAGTCAGGCTTCTCTCAGTGTTGCCGAACCTCCACCATTTCCCATAGCCTTGCCAGGTTTGCCTTGCCCAGTTTAGAGAGAACCCCCTCACCCTTGATGTTTGATCACCCTGGGCTGCCTTCAGCAAAAGGTTTAACAAGAATCTCCCACCCTGGATATCTCCTCTGACTAATTTTCCATCTGTGGGCCCTCTCCAACCCCATTCTGCTGGTTGGCTATACACTCCCAGCTGTCTTTGGAGTTGAGTCCCATCCTTCTTCCCTATTGCAACGGTCTTGATGCCAACAGTAGTTTTCCTTAACTTTTTTTTTTTTTAAGATTTTTGCCATAGGGGGTAAACACTCCTTGGAGAGAGACAGTGAGAGGGAAAGTAAGAAATCACCCCCAGAGAACCAGTAGATGGCTTAATGGTTATGTCCGCATAGTTGACCTGACTTCGGTTTGAAGCCTGGCCCAGTGGTTTAAAACTCATGCTGGGGGAGGGAACCAGCAGTTAGCGTAATGGCTATGTCGCTGGACTCCCACGTAGTCGACCGCGGTTCGTGTCCCGGACCCGGTGGCTTAAAACTCATGCTGGGCGCATGTGCGTGCGTGCCCAAGATCCCGAGAGGAAAATGGAGGAGAAGGGATTGCGGCGTGACCATCCCCCCTGGGGGGTGATTTCTCGCTTTCTGTCTCTATGTATCTCTCTGTCTGTCTGGTGAGTGCACACGCCCTATAGCGAAAATCTCTCAAAAAACAAAAACAAAAACAAAAACAAAAAAACTCACTCTGGGGGACCAGCAGTTAGTGTAATGGCTATGTCGCTGGACTCCCATGTAGTCAACTGTGGTTCGATTCCCGGACCCAGGGGCTTAAACTCACGCTGGGCAAGTGTGTGTGTGTGCCCAAGATCCTAAGAGGAGAATGGAGGAGAAGGGATTGCAGTGTGGCCAGTCCCCCTGGGGGGTGATTTCTTGCTCCCTATCTCTTTGTATCTCTCTGGCAAGTGCACGCACCCTATAGCAAAAACCTCTCAAAAAACCCCAAAAAAACAAAAAAACAAACCAAAAAACACATCATGCTGGTCACGTCTGTGTGCAGGTCCGAGATCCCTAGAGAAGAATGAAGAAGGGATTGTGGTGGGACCATCCCCCCTGTGGGGGCCGTTCTATCTCTTTGGTGAGTACATACTCTCTATAGCAAAAATCTCACTTAAAAAAAAAGAGAGAGAGAGAGAGCGCGATCACCCCCTCCCAGGGGGGATGGCCATTCCACAATCCCTTCTCCTCCACTCTCCTCCTGGGCTTTTGGGCATGCAGGCGCACATGCCCAACATGATTTATTTTTTCTTTCTTCTTCTTTCCTTCCTTCCTTTTTTTTTTTTTTTTTTTTGTTTTTTACTGTCTTTCTTTCCTTTAACAGGCATTCTAGGAGAGGCGAACTGAAATAAGAAGGGCGGCAGTTGTGCGTAAGGAGAACGACCAGTGTACCACTCCTGGAGTCACAGAGTGGGACAGAAGATGAGTTTTTGAAGTGGACAGGCCAGAGTGTTGGAAGTCTCATTAATGTGGATATTGAAATCACCAAGAGTTGTGACAAGAGCACAGGCAGGGCCAGCAGGTGGCACGGTGGTTAAGGCACTGGATTCCCATATAGCTGATAATAGTTGGACTCTTGAACCTAGTAGCCTGGAAATCACCTTGGGTATGTGTGAATGAGTGCCCAAAATACCAGGAGGAGAATGGAGAGGGATTTTGGTGTGACCACCCCCGTGAGGGGGATGTCACTTTTCGTCTTTCTTTCTCTGGCAAGTGCACTAGCTGTATGGCAAAAACCTGAAAAAAGTGAAAAACAACAAAGAGCGTGAACAACAAAGATGACCACCCAAAATGCCAATATCTAAGTGTTCATGAGATGTCTCTACCTGACAAAGTCACATTTGGGCTGGTTTGACCCCTTTTCTCCCTAGGGAAATGTTATAGATAATCAATAGCCGAAGAATGATGGCAAGAAAAACCCGGTTCATTTCCTGATGTTCAAATGACAGTGTTATCATAGAGAACTGTATAAAAGATAAGAGGGTTGGGACCTGGAGTAACGGTTGTGTTGCTGGACTCCCACCAAGTCAACCGCAGTTTGAGTCCTGGGCCTGGCAGCTTAAAACTTACCCTGGGATGGGGCCAGAGGGGGTGTGGTAGTTAAGGGCACTGGACTCCCACACAGCCAACCGTGGTTCGAGTCCTGGACCTCGCAACTCGCTTTCTCACTTCCCCCCTCTCTCTCTCTCTCTCCGTCTCTCTCTGGTCAAATTAAAATAAATAAATAAAGTTAAATAAAATAATTATTTTTAAAGAATTATTTATTTTATTTTATTTATTCATTCATTTTATTTTAATTTGACCAGAGAAAGACAGAGAGAGGGGGCGGGGGAGTGAGAAAGCAAGCCACCAGGTCTGGTTGGCCATGTGGGAGTGCCCAGAGCCTTAATCACCACGCCACCTGCTGGTCCCAAATAAAATAATTCTTAAAAACAATAACAACAACAACAAACCTCACTCTGGGAGCTTGTGAGTGCCCAAGATCCTGAGAGGAAAAGGTAGGAGGAGGAGGAGAATGTAGAAGGGATCGTGGTGTGTCCATGCCCTTTTCGCTCTTTGTCTTTCTGTCTCTGCTGTCTCTCCAGCGAGCGCACTGGCCCTATAGCAAAAGTCTCTCTCTCAAAAAAAAAAAAAAAAAGACAGTTATAACTGAAGCTCCCCAGGTTTCAATTTCCTGATCAGAAAAGTTGAAATAGCATCTATCTCTCAAAGTGGTTATGCATATTTAATGTAGTCCTGTATGCTAGGAATAATTTATTAAGCATTTAGGCATTGTTCTACAGTGCCTGTTAGCTCACGGTAACCTTTGGAAAGAGCTTCTAGTTAATCCCCATTTACAGATGAGGAAACGTTGGCAGGCGATGCTACTGTTGGTGGGACCTTATGTAAAGAGTGAGGAGGGGTCCCAATTCTCGTTGGTTCATAAACTGCGTGATCTGTGATGGAGGTGAGCACAACGCCCCAGAAAGGCACAAGACGGATCCTGGACAATGCAGACCAACCTTTGCCCGCACCTCCGGGACCCTCCGCTCGGACCGGCGGCCCACGGCTCCCTCCCGGGGCCGGGCGGCCAATGGCTCCCTCCGGTGGCCAAAGAGAAGAGCGCAGCCGGCGAGCTGGATAGGGCGTAAGGGGAAGGTCCTTCCTGGGGTTCGTGAAAAGTGAGGCCAGGATCCGTTCTAGGCTTTGAGAGGCTGGAGGACTAGGACTCCGGAGGGTGCCGACTGACAGTGATCAGGAGTTTCTGACGACGCACCTGGGCCAGGTGTCGCGGTCGGCTCATCTCCAGGCGGCCTTCCGCCGTCTTCACACGCCCCTTTTAGGAGGCTGTTTCTCTCTGCACCTCCAAACTCAGAATGGAGTCCGGCCTGCACGGCAGGTGTTTGTTTGCACCTAGGTAATGAGGACTGTAGGATCCGTGGCCCACACTCAGCTCGAGACACACGTCTGCAGGACGACCCTGGGAGCACCCCAAAGCGGAGCTGCAGCCGGAGCCGCGCTGTCCCGGGGAGCGCCGAGGAGGCGGGGCATCCGCGGGCTCGCCTACGGGGCGGGGCCGGGGCCAGGGACCAATGGGGAGCCTGAGCCGGGGCGGTGGGGGGGCAGGCTCCGGGCCTGGCCTCCCGGTAGCTGCCCGAGCTGTGGTTGCGCCTGGCGGAGAAGGAGCTCTGGGCCCCCTGCACCCGGCTGCTGGAGCAAGTGGGCAGGACCCTGGTGGGGGAGGAGGACTCAGATTTGTGTTGGGCTATGCCAGCCCGCCTGCGTTTCTATTTTGGTAGTCGAGGGGCGTGTTTGGGTTGGGAGAGTTTGGGGGGGGGGGGGCC
>NW_006159974.1:2252292-2255664 GCF_000334495.1 Tupaia belangeri chinensis | reverse complement strand
CCTCGGGCCCTGCCTTCCCGGTAGCTGCGGCTGTCTTTTCCGGCCCCCGCACCCCCTCCGCCTGTAGCGGACCCCTCTGGTTCGCGGGGACCACCCCCACGGCCGCCCGCTCCGGTGAGTGAGTGAGCGCCCTGCCGCGCCCGAGCTGTGGGTGCGCCTGGCGGAGAAGGAGCTCTGGGCCCCCTGCACCCGGCTGCTGGAGCAAGTGGGCAGGACCCTGGTGGGGGAGGAGGACTCAGATTTGTGTTGGGCTATGCCAGCCCGCCTGCGTTTCTATTTTGGTAGTCGAGGGGTGTGTTTGGGTTGGGAGAGTTTGGGGGGGGGTGTGCCTCGTGTGGATGGGAGGAATCTGGTGAGGACAGAAGGGATGAGTTAGGGAGAGGATTGATGGAGGGTGGGACTTGCGAAGATGTGGAAGTTTCTTGTTGGCAGTACATGAGGCGATTGATTGCCTGGGGGACTTGGGAGGGTCTCTCAGGACTCAGTAAGAGGGTTTCTTGCCGGTAACTTACTTCCCTTTTGGGGGATTTGCTTCCTCTTGCACTGCCAGTTAAGGAGGGAGAGGCCGGTATTGCCAGAAGATCGTTGCCCCTCTCCAGGACCGCTGTCATCCTGGTCTCAGGAACATGGGGAAGGAGGCGACTATCAGGGGTGGCAGGGGCCCTGATACCCACTCTGCAGGGTTTAGGGTCCACTACTGTGGAGCAGCGGTTGGGACCATCTGCACCTCCCTCTGTGGGAGGCAGCTGGGTGTTTGGTTAGAGGTGATTTGGGGGTAGGGAGCTCTGAGGAGCTGCTTTCCATGGGCATAATCTCGTCTACAGGCCACCTGAACCACTCGTGGCCCCCTCCGCCTGCACCCAGCCATGGCCAGCGAGAACTCACCTCTGCTGGCCTACCGGCTCCTGGGGGAGGAGGGGGCTGCCTTCCCTGCCAATGGGGCTGGGGGAGCTGGTGGGGCGTCTGCCCGGAAGCTCTCCACCTTCTTGGGTGTGGTGGTGCCCACGGTCCTGTCCATGTTCAGCATAGTTGTGTTCCTGAGGATTGGTGAGTAGGCACAGGGGGCTCTCTGGGGAAGTGGTGGGGACAGGTGGGATTGGGATGAGGTTGTGGAGGAGGCTCCCTGGGGCTGGGGGAGGGGGCTCTGCACGGCAGAAGGCTGCCCAATCACGTGCTCTGTTCCTCCTACCAGGGTTCGTGGTGGGCCACGCTGGGCTGCTGCAGGCCCTGGCCATGCTCCTGGTTGCCTACTTCATCCTGGCCCTGACTGTCCTCTCTGTGTGTGCCATTGCCACCAATGGAGCTGTGCGTGGGGGTGGAGCCTACTGTATCCTCCCACACTGGCAGACAGGGGCTGGGCTGTGAGGGGTCTTCTAGGGAGGGTGTGGAGGGGTACAGTACCTTCTGTCTCTCAGGGCAAGTTTTAAAAATGCCCATCAGGCAGGCTGGAGTGGAAGGGGACCAGAATTGCCTTACCTGTTAGTGCCATATTCCAGTGTCCCAACAATCTTTATTTATTTTTTTTTTAGAAGTTTTGCCTTAGGGTGCATGTACCTGTTGGAGAGACAGAGACATGTGAGAAATCACTCTCCAGGGAATTTGGCCATATTGCAGTCCCTTCTCCTCCATCCTCCTCTGGGGATCTTGGGCACACATGCACATGCACTCAGTGTGATTTTCAAGCCACCAGGCCCAGGACTTGAATTGTGGTCAGCCATGTGGGAGTCCAGTGACGTAACCCCTGTGCTAGCTGCTGGCCCTTCTCCTAACAGTCTTATCAATCAGATATTAATCATTTGGCACATGGGGGAGCTGGAGCTCAAGGAGTATTCGTGACTTGTACAAAGCCCCCTGGGTAAGGAATGGCAGGGAGGTGAGGCCTGGGGACCAGCTGTAGAGTGCCACAGCCCCTTCCTCTTGTTCCTTGCCAGTCTCCTTTCCCTTAACACTCACCTCCTGCTTCCACTTGTAGTCATGATCAGCCGGACGCTGGGGCCCGAGGTTGGAGGCAGCATTGGCCTGATGTTCTACCTGGCTAACGTCTGTGGCTGTGCCGTCTCCCTGCTGGGGCTGGTGGAGGCTGTGCTCGATGTCTTCGGGGCTGGTCTGTCTTTCTACCCGGTCTGGGCAGCTCTGTGGGTTTGCAGGTTCTGGGATGGCGGGATCAAGAGAGAGAAGTTTCTCTCCAGGAAAGGGAAAAACCTGATGCATGAGTTTGGCTTTCTTGTGTTCCTACTGTGTGGCCAGCCTCATGCAGAAGATGCAGACATCTCAGAGGTTGATCTTGACCATCTAGTCAGGCTATACTAGTAGTCCTAAATCGATGGAGTAAGGTCGGTGGTACCCGCCAGGCAGAGCTAAGGTGCTGGGGGTAGGACCGAGAATGGACGTGTGAAGAACAGTCTCTGACAGCAGATGGGTGGAGGGGTCTGGCCCTGCTTTAGGGTTGTGGTTGGGGCTGGGGCCCTCCTTTAGGGTCAGGCCTTCTAACTCTGTCCCTGCCTCTCTCCAGATACCACAGGTCCCAATGGGCTCCACATCTTGCCCCAGGGCTATGGCTGGAGCCTCCTCTATGGCTCCCTACTGCTGGGCCTCGTGGGTGGGGTCTGCACGTTGGGAGCCGGCCTCTACGCTCGTGCCTCCTTCCTTACATTCCTTCTGGTGTCCGGCTCCCTGGCCTCTGTGCTGATCAGCTTTGTGGCAGTGGGCCCCAGGGACATCTCCTTGACTCCTCGGCCTGGTCCCAATGGCTCTTCCTTGCCACCCCGCGTCGGCCACTTCACCGGCTTCAACAGCAGCACATTCAAAGACAACTTGGGTGGTGAGCTGGTGGTGCAGGGTTCTCGGGCAAGGTGTGGGCACCTGTAGGGAGTGGGCCCTTAGGATCCCTGGACAGGAACAGGAGTCAGAGGATCAGGGGCAGGAGGTCTGGACCTCAGAGCAGTGTAGAGTCACTAAAATTTGTCTGACAGATGTTTGGCCTAATGGGGCAGGAGAGACCACAAGCCATTGTCTGCCTTAGAGGAAGTTGCATTCTGATTGGGAAGATAAGATAGCATTCAGGAAACAATTAAATTGCACAGTAAGACCAATTGTGATTCTGGCAGACAAGGGTCACCCCAGGAGTGGAGAGGAGGGAGACTTGACTTTAGCGAGATAGGAAGGGGTAGCAGGAGCAGAGGGAGTTGTGGGGTCAGTGGGGGGAGGCATTTTAGCAGAGAGCATGGGTGAAGGCCTGGAGAAGGAACAGAGGCAGGTGGGAAGAAGGAGGCAATGAGTCCAGCTGACCCAGAGGCAGTGAAGGGGCCAGGGCTGCAGGGCTGGGGTCTTGGAGAAGAAGGTGGAGGGGAGGCAGGGCATTGTGGAATAGAA
>NW_006159974.1:2250654-2252065 GCF_000334495.1 Tupaia belangeri chinensis | reverse complement strand
CTCCCTTCGTGGGGGTGGGTGGGGGGGGGGGGGGGGGAGGGCTGACTTCTCTTCTCCCCTCCCTCTAGGAGAACTGAAGGACCCCAGCCGGGCAATTCCTCTGGGCACGATTGTTGCCGTGGCCTTTACCTTCTTCATCTACATCCTGCTTTTCTTCCTCTCCAGCTTCACCTGTGACAGGTGCCAGGGGAAGGCTGAGCCAAACCCACGAGGGGGTGGGGGTGTCAGAACAAGGTTGGTGTATCTGGGTCGCCAGGGAGCGGATATCAGGCCGACAGGGTGGAGGGAAATTGGGGGCGGTTCCTCCCGCTGGGAGGGAGATGGAGCCAGCAGCCTGTTGCTGTTGTAAACAGTTTGGGGGTGCAGTGGGGAATGGTTTTCTAATCAACTTGTATTTCCATCAGTACTCGGCCTCTTGTGTGTGTGTGTGCGTATGAGGGGATTTCAAAAGTTTGTGGAAAAACAGAATTAAAGGCCCAGTCTTGGTGGTGCAGGCAGTAGCATACTGAACTCCAGTTCTGGAAGTCACACAGCCAACGGAGGGTTCAGATCCCGAGGTGACCTGAAAATCCTCCAGGGGAACTCGTTTGCAAGATCCTGACAAGCCAGAGAGCTGGGGGGAGGGGGTCGTGGTAATGAGACCCTGTTGCATCTGTCTATGTCTCTCTCTTGCACATGAATAAAATAAATAAAAGAAAAAGAGAGAGGGACATGGAATTAAAGTACAAGTTTATTCTGGTACAAAAAGTTTTGAAGTCCACATAGTTGTTTCATAATATACATTTTCTGTGACTTTTTTAAAGATAACTTTAAACTGTTGGGAATGACTACCAGGTAATTAAGTCCCAGGCAGGCCAAGGACAGTCAATGAACATCAAGTATGTCCCTTTGGTATATTTGATGTATGACACTGATCCTTGAAATCAGGGCTGGAGTCAGTTGAGAGAACCTCAGTGTCGTGAGCACTTACCTCACGAGGACCCTGCAATGGATGCTTCGCCATTATCTGTGGCCTTCTCCACTCCCTGCCTCCCAGGACCCTGCTGCAGGAAGACTATGGGTTCTTTCGCTCCATCAGCCTGTGGCCCCCACTGGTGTTGATTGGCATCTATGCCACGTCGCTGTCAGCATCCATGAGCTCTCTCATCGGTGCCTCCCGCATCCTCCACGCCCTGGCCCAGGACGACCTCTTTGGTATGCCCCCCTGCCTCCTGGCTGACTCTGAGCACATTGCCCTTTGTCTGTCTTGGTCCCCACTTGGCCTGGGTTGATATGTCTGCTGTGATTCTGATTTTATAGGTGTGATCTTGGCACCAGCCAAGGTTGTGTCGCGAGGGGGAAACCCTTGGGGGGCTGTTCTGTATTCTTGGGGCCTAGTACAGGTAAGCCGTCCTTGTCCAGCTGCTCTTTC
>NW_006159974.1:2246942-2250628 GCF_000334495.1 Tupaia belangeri chinensis | reverse complement strand
GCAGGATTGGGAAGGGCTTAGGCGCAGGCGGGGGGGGGGGACATCTATGAAAAGGCAGATGTGTTGGCATTTTGTGGGTAGGAGTGCATTAGCGTTTGAATCAGTGCACCTCTTGGTCCCCTGCCCAGCTGGTGCTTCTGGCTGGGAAGCTGAACACACTGGCTGCTGTGGTCACAGTCTTCTACTTGGTGGCCTATGCTGCAGTGGACCTGTCCTGCTTGAGCCTGGAGTGGGCTTCGGCTCCCAACTTCCGGTGAGCGACTAAGATGTCTGGGTCTACAGAGAAAGGGAGGAAGGATGGGAAGGACACGGTTTGGGGAGAGGGAAGTGGCTGGCTGTGTGTTCAGGGCAGCTCTGAGTTCCCTTCCTCTTCTCTTCATCTACCTTAGCCCCACCTTCAGCCTGTTCTCCTGGCACACCTGCTTGCTGGGGGTGGCCTCCTGCCTGCTCATGATGTTTCTTATCAGCCCTGGGGCCGCAGGAGGCTCCCTCCTGCTCATGGGCCTGCTTTCTGCCCTGCTCACCGCACGAGGAGGCCCCAGCAGCTGGGGCTACGTCAGCCAGGCCTTGCTTTTCCATCAGGTTGGGAGCTTGGTGCGGGTGGGGAGGCAGTCTAAGAAAGCGGGAGTGGGGTGCTTTGTCTCCCTCAGCTGGAGTTGGTGTCCTTGTACAGGAGGCTTGAATTGAGGCTGCCCATCCCAGCCCTTCCTCCCCTTACCTGGTCCCTGTCCCCAGGTGCGCAAATACCTGCTACGGTTGGATGTCCGGAAGGAGCACGTGAAGTTCTGGCGGCCCCAGCTGCTGCTCCTGGTAGGGAACCCCCGGGGTGCCTTGCCTCTGTTGCGATTGGCCAACCAGCTCAAGAAGGGGGGACTCTACGTCCTGGGCCATGTCACCCTGGGAGACCTTGGTGAGTCACTTTCCCACTCACTCTTGCCTTTCTGCTCCCCTCAGATGTCTCAGGCTTCTTCCCACATGACCCCTCCACAGCCCAGCTCTAGCCCTGCCCAGACCCAGTGGGGACCTGGACTCTGTGAGGAGAGAGTAAACGAGTTTGGCCAACATTTGCTGCCTTCCTTTCCTTACCTTCTCTGCAGATTCCCTGCCCTCGGACCCCGTGCAGCAGCAGTACGGGGCATGGCTGAGCCTGGTGGACCGGGCCCAAGTGAAGGCCTTTGTGGACCTCACCCTCTCACCCTCGGTGCGTCAGGGGGCACAGCATCTGCTGCGAATCTCAGGCCTTGGTGAGCTGCTCCTCCCTGGGTTTTCCCTGTCCCCCTGCAGTGTAGACCACAGATTGTAAACTGCCAGAGGACCTCACAATTTAGTGCAGATAAGACAGTGTGTAAAGATAACAGCCATAGGTAGTGTGTGATCAGGTCTAACAGGAGATGCTAAAGACTAGAGATGCAGTGACACTGTCCTGGGTTTCTGCTTTTATTTATTTATTTTGAACCAAAATTGGGGCTTAGGCTCTAAAGAGCATATTTTCTGGAGACAATGGCAGAATTATTTGAGTCTCTGGCTACCCCGTGAAATCTAGGGCAGATAGTACCTAACCACCAGGGTAGAGAGAAAGGAAGACCACAGTGCACTGATGTGGGCAGCAGAGGTTTTATAGAGAGATGGTGACTTAGCCAGGCATCGAAAGGGGCCGAGAAGTAGGGAATGGTGTAACATGGTCCCAGTCACCATGAAGGAGGCAGGAGGGTATGTTGGCTGATGCTTTTGGATGGAGTGAAAGAATCCTAGCCTCGTGATTTTCTTTTTAATTGATGGAGGGTGCATGCACTTGGCAGAGAAAGAGAAAGCAGGAAGAGAGGGAGGGGAATAGAGGGGGAAAGAGAACATGAGTGAGTACTCCCCCATGGGGTGTGGCCAGACTTCAGTCCCTTCGGCATTTCTCCATCCTGTCTGGATTTTACGCACACATGGACACACTGCCATGGTTTTCTGTTTTGTTTTGTTTGTTTGTCTTGGTTATTTTACTATAGGGTGTATGCATTTCATGGAGAAACAGAGAGAAAGGAGCAAAGTGAGAAAGCACCCCGCATGAGGGATGGCCATGCTGCAACCCCTTTTCCTTCATTCTTCTCTTGGGATTTTGGGCACACACTCAGCATGTTTTTCAAGCTGCTGGGTCCAAGACGTGAACTGCACAGTTGGCCATATGGAATCCAGCCATCTTAACCACCATACCACTGGCTGGCCCAACACCTGGCATGTGTTTCAAGCTGCCAGGGTTGGAGTTCCAACTGTGGTCAGCCATGTGGGATCTGGCTCTCTACCCACTAGGCTATGAAGTCAGCTCCCCAGCTTTGTGACTGAGCACCTCAGATCCATACCCCCGCCTTCTCTTCCCTGAATACCAGGGTCTGGTACCTGGGTGCATGCCTTCTGCATTTAGTGTCTGACTGAAGTTCAGCAGTGTTGGACATTGCCCTGTGCAGTAAATCAGAACTCTGGGGGAGAAAAAAAAGAGAAGAAAGAAAAGAACGGGACCCTGGAACATGCTCAGGAGGGGCTGTGGCTGGTTCACTTAGCAAGATCAGCTGCAGTTCGCAGCTGCTGAGATGTTCGGTGGTGTCATTGCACAGTAGCTCCTGGAGCATCGGGGCACTTGGACTTTCTTCAGTTCTACCTTTTGTTTAAGGCAATCACTATGTTCATGAAATTTTTAAAAAAAATTGCCAGAGCACGCATTCGCCAGAGAAAAACAGAGATAGAGAGATGGGGAGATGGAGAAAGTGCCCCTCAGTGGGGCATAATCATGCTGCAATCCCATCTCCTTCACTTTTTCTATCCCGTCAGGATTTTGGGCATACCTATACATGCCTGGCAAGTTTTTCAAGCCAGTGGAGCTGATATTCTAACCATGTGGTTGGCCATGTGGCACCTGGCGCCCTTAATCACTAAGCCATTGGACTGGCCCTGTCCATAAAATTTATCCAATGGGTGATAATTCTAAAAAAAAAAAAAGAGAAAGCATTGGGGCCTGCAAGTGGCATGGTGGTTAAAGGCTCTGGACTCCCACATGGCCAATCACGGTTCAAGTCTCGGATCTGGTGGCTTGCTTTCTCACTTCCTCTGTCTCTCTCTCTGATCAAATTGAAAAATAATAATGATAATAATAATAAATAAGGTTAAATAAAATAATTCTAAAAAATATTAAAAAACACAGACTCTTAGGTCCCTTTAAAAAAAAAAAAAGAGAAAGCATTTCCAGGCCAGCAGGTGGTATGGAGATTAATACACTGGATCCTAGGGCCAGCTACATGGTTCAAGTCCTGGATCTGGTGGTTTGAAAATCACATCTAGTGCATGTGCGTGCATGCCCAAAATCCTGAGAGAAGAATGGAAGAGAAGGGATTAAGGCATGGCTGTACTCCCTGGGGGGTGATTTCTCATTTTTCCTCTCTCTCTGCAAGTTCATGCACCCTACAGCAAAAATTAAAAAAAAAAAAAAAAAAAAAGGGGAGAGACAGAAAGAAAGCATTTTATTTAAATAGTAAATTTTCCTGACAGAATTTGACCTACTGGTAAATTTTGAGCAGCCTGCTTCATGAGAAGGGGGTCTTAGAAGAGGTCTCTAATCTCCCTGTAAGCTCAGTCTCCCTTTTAACAAAAAGGAGTAATCACCCATTTCCACACTGGTTATTTGAAACTGAAAAGCAGGAGCTGCCAGA
>NW_006159974.1:2244211-2246920 GCF_000334495.1 Tupaia belangeri chinensis | reverse complement strand
CAGGAACTTGAGACTTTGGTTGGTACATGCCCAGTTCAGTGGCTCAGAATGGCGTCTGGTGGTGGGTGGACTCTGCTCACCAGCTTGCCCCATACCTGCCCGCTGTGAGTGTTTGGGCTAGTGACTTCACTGCTTGGTACCTCAGGTTCCTTATCTGCAAGAGGAGGAAAATAAACAGTACCTACCTCATAGTGTTGCTTCAAGGTTCAAAGGAGTTAAAATACAAGGTGTGCTCTATCAGACGCAGGCCCTGGTGAGTGTCAGATAGTAGTCCTTTCTTCTCTGGGGACCATGCTGTGGACTGCCAACAGCAGGGCTTTGGCGTAGTAGAAACAAACGGCATAGTACCAGCCTGTTTTCTCCTCCTCCCCCAGCAGAATCTGGGGTGCTGTTTCCCTGGGGATTGAAGCCATGTGCTTGACTGATCAGGGTGCCTGATTTGCCTGGGGGAGTCAAACTCTCATCTCCTATCATGACAAAGGTGCGCTGCTTACCACATGGAGTGAACAGCATCCTACTCTCCATAGACCCAGAGTGCTCGTTAGCTAAGAGAAATCTAAGGCGATCTTTGGCTATTTACTTGGCGGCAATTAGTCACGGAGATAAGTAAATATACGTGAAACTACAAGTCCTTACGCAGACGCGTGATGCTGCTGTAAGAGCCCAGCACAGTGGGTGTAATACCTGATGGCTGACACATGTCGCTGTCAGTGTGTGCGAGTGGGTGCGTATTGGCGTGGTGTACACTCAGCCTGTGAGCATGATTCCTGTCTGTCCCTTCCTGCCACCCCCTCTCTGCTCCCAGGTGGCATGAAGCCCAACACGTTGGTCCTGGGTTTCTACGATGATGCTCCACCGCAGGACCATTTCCTGACAGACCCAGCTTTTTCGGAGCCAGCTGACAACACCAGAGAGGGCGGGTCCCCGGCCCTGAGCACCCTGTTCCCTCCACCCCGGGCTCCTGGAAGCCCCCGGGCTCTCAGCCCCCAGGACTACGTGGCTACTGTGGCAGATGCCCTCAAGATGAACAAGAATGTGGTTTTGGCCCGGGCCTGTGGGGCCTTGCCCCCCGAGCGGCTGACCCGGGGGGCTGGGGGCACCTCTCAACTGCATCATGTGGATGTGTGGCCACTTAACCTGCTGCGGCCTCGAGGTGGGCCCGGCTATGTGGACATCTGTGGCCTCTTCCTGCTGCAGATGGCAACCATCTTGGGCATGGTGCCTGCTTGGCACAATGCCCGGCTTCGGATTTTCCTGTGCCTGGGGCCTCGGGAGGCCCCCGGGGCTGCCGAGGGGCGACTTCGAGCACTATTGAGCCAACTAAGGATCCGGGCCGAAGTGCAAGAGGTGGTGTGGGGTGAGGGGGCTGGTGCTGGGGAACCAGAAGAAGAGGAAGGGGACTTTGTGAATGGTGGGCTGGGAGATGCCGAGGCAGAGGCCCTGGCATGCAGTGCCAATGCCTTGGTTCGGGCCCAGCAGGGGCGCAGCACAGGAGAAGGGCCTGGTGGGCCTGAGGGTGGGGATGGCGAGGAGCGGCCCACCACTGCCCTCACCTTCCTCTACCTGCCTCGGCCGCCCGCGGATCCTGCCCGCTACCCACAGTACTTGGCGCTGTTGGAAACTCTGAGCCACGACCTGGGCCCCACACTGCTCGTTCATGGCCTCACTCCTGTTACTTGCACTGATCTCTGAGGCCCGTTCCTGGGGGTGGGTGGAGAGGGCTCAGATCTGTCGCTCATACTGATTAGTGAATGATGGGAAGAGAAGCACCGCCTCCTGCCAGTCCTGAGCCTAGTGGGGCTTCCAAGGGGATCCTGGACTTCAGTGTCTTCCTCTCTCCTTTTGGAGAGGGACCCCAGTGCACTAATGCAGGGCGGGTGTCCCCACCGTGCAGGGGTGGGAGCGCAATCCCCCTGCCAGCCTCTCCCTTCACTGGTGCCTTGATGGGAGGGGCTGGGTCCCCTCTGTGACTCCAGGCTACCTCAGTCTCCCCATCCTCCACAGACTCACTGGCCCCCTGGGGTGGCGATGTTTTCGTTTTATTTTTCTAACTCTGCTGACCGTGAATAAAAGATCAAAACACTACAGGCTGGCTGAGCGCTGCTGCTGCTGGCGGGTAGGTGAGAGGGAGGTTGGTGAGGAGGGAGAGGACTGTCTGGGGGTGGAGACAGGAGCCTCCAGTGTCCCACAGCGAGGTTGCCACGTGCAGGGCTGGGGCACCGGCCCTCAGGATGGGGGCAATCTGTGGATTCAGAGGCTGGCCCAGGCCTGCGTCTCCCACCCTAAGCTGCATTCAGTACCCCATAACGAGATCCCAAGGAGAGCCCGCCCCTCTCCGCAGGAGGGGGCCAGCTCTGGGAGGGACAGCAGATTAGGGCCTAAGGGGCCACGTGACTCTCCCCCAGGAATGTGATGACGTCACCGGGGGCGGGGCCGTCCCCAAAATTGGGGAGGAAGGGGAAAAAAAAAGGCAGAAAAAGTTTCTTTCCTGGAGTTCCAGAAGAGGTGTGGGACGTTAAAAGGGGTCAAGGCGGGAGGCTTGGGGCTCTGTAGGGCCCTGACTGCTGTCTGGAGTCTCCCATTCCAGGCCATGTCGGGGCCCACCTGGCTTCCCCCGAAGCAGCTGGAGCCTGCCAGAGCTCCTCAGGGGAGAGCACTCCCCCGAGGGACCCAGGGGCTGCCACCGGCAGGTAAGGCCTGAGGAACTAC
>NW_006159974.1:2241828-2244141 GCF_000334495.1 Tupaia belangeri chinensis | reverse complement strand
GGGCGGTGACGGACGGGGACACTACGGGCTGCCTGCCGCTCACCTCTGCCCTCCAGCTCTTGCCTCCCGCCTGGCTTGCTTCCTGTCGCTTCTTCCCCAAGCCGGCTGGGACCAGCCGCCCA
This sequence comes from Tupaia belangeri chinensis, assembly GCF_000334495.1. Classification (NCBI taxonomy): domain Eukaryota; kingdom Metazoa; phylum Chordata; class Mammalia; order Scandentia; family Tupaiidae; genus Tupaia; species Tupaia belangeri. The sequence continues at coordinate 2,244,019 of NW_006159974.1, read as the reverse complement.
TGTCTTCCCACAGCTCTCCCTGCCTGCTGCCCTACTCTCCGGATCCTGGGTGCGGAGGCAGGAGGAGCGGAAGGGCCCTGGGGCAGCCCCACGAGTGTGCACCCCTTGTTTCTCTGCCATTCCCACCTTTGGTCTCTCTTCCCTCACCCCAGCACTCCAGTCCCACCCCAGGGTCAACTTTTGCCCCCTCCCATCTGAGCAGTGTTACCAAGCCCCAGGGGTACCGGACGATCGGGGGCCGCCCTGGGTGGGGTCCCATGGAACACCCCAGTGCTCACAGGTAAGAACCGGGATGGGGTTGGAGTGTGTGGGGCCCTCTGGGCTCTGTTGTGGGCATCAGACATCCTGAGGGGGGCATCCTGGGTGGGAGAGACTCTGTGACTGCTTTTTCCTGCTTTGATTCATTCCCAGGGGTTCCCTGCAGACAGGGCGGGCCTGCGCCCAGGAAGTCTGGATGCTGAGATAGATTCGCTGACCAGCATGCTGGCTGAGCTGGATGGGGGTCGTGGTCACGCCCCACGGCGGCCAGAAAGACAGGTACACCCTCTGTCCTGCCCCTGTGCCCCCTACCCCCAGCCTGCTCCCTTCTCTGAATCCGGATTCCCAGCCCAGTCTCCACCTCCACCTGCCCTCATGGTGCGTGAGAACGTACTGGCATGAAGGAAGCGTGGGCTGCAGGAGCATACTAGCTAGGGACCTGGAGGACCAGACCTTGTCAAAAGTCAGTGGTTCTCTGGGGGTCACAGGTGGGGTGGGTTTCCACGAATGTGGGTCCCAGAATGGGCCTTGCCCACTGCTTCTGCCTGTGTTTCTCCCTAGACTTATGAGCCTCCTCAGCCTCCTGCTTACCGCATGGGTTCCCTGAAGCCAAATGGAGGGAGCCTTCCAACACCATCACTCCCAGCACCCCCCTATGGGGGCCCCACTCCAGCCTCCTATGCTACTGCCAGCACCCCGGCTGGCCCTGCCTTCCCTGTGCAAGTGAAGGTGGCACAACCAGTGAGAGGCTGCGGCCCTCCAAGGCGGGGAGGCCCTCAGGCCTCTGGGCACCTCTCGGGTCCCCACTTTCCTCTCCCAGGCCGTGGTGAATTCTGGGGGGCTGGCTACAGGAACCATCATGAGCCAGGGCCTGGGGGTAAGGAAGAGCCTACTGGGGTCTCGGGCCCTTCAGGAAGAGGAAGAGGAGGTGGGCACGTGTCCCAGGTAAGCCCCGGGCACTGGGATTTTGGGTCCTGGAACAATTGGACACAGATCGAGTGGGGTGGGGGTTAATGTCCTGATTTAAAGTACAATCGGGGTGGGTGTGGAACAGGTCAGGAAATACAGAGGGCAGGGGCAGCGCTGGCCACTGGTTTCTGGGCTGGGAGGTTCTTAGGTACGTTCTCTGCATTGAATCACCTGGTGCCCTCGGATTTCTACAGCATCAGGAATTACAGGTGGGACCCAACCCGGTTCTCGCCTCCCAGGTCCCCCTGAGCCAGCCCCCAGAAGAGGAGCTGGAGAGGCTGACCAGGAAGCTGGTGCATGATATGAACCACCCGCCCAGTGGGGAGTACTTTGGTAAGCTGACAGGTGGGGTGGGAGGTGGCATGGTCCAGCTCCCAGGGTGTTCACAGATTGATCCTGTACCTCCCTGTCCCCAGGGCGGTGTGGCGGCTGTGGAGAAGATGTAGTTGGGGATGGGGCGGGAGTTGTGGCCCTCGACCGCGTCTTCCACGTTGGCTGCTTTGTGTGTTCCACGTGCCGGGCCCAGCTCCGGGGCCAGCATTTCTACGCAGTGGAGAGGAGAGCGTACTGCGAGAGCTGCTATGTGGTGAGTGGTTGGGGCTAGGGTCTGGAGTTGACAGTGGAAAACGGAGGGCTTCCATTCACAGTGGAAACTAGATGTCCACGCCAAAAAATGAACAGGGCTCAAACTGGGGAACTCAAACAGATGTGCAAGCAGGGAGGAATTAAGTAGTTAATATGTACTGGGTCGGCGGGGACCAGATGATGGTGCAGCCACAAAACACAACACTCTGCTGACCACATGGGAAAGTTCCATGTTTATGTCAAAAGAACTCCCTGAGTATCCTGGGCACATGTGTGATCAAGATCTGGGAGTGGATCATGGCATCAAGACCCTATTAGACTTTTGGCCAGAACCGCCATCTTCCAGTAATTAACCAAAATGACGAACACAAAGGGAAAG
>NW_006159974.1:2233918-2241586 GCF_000334495.1 Tupaia belangeri chinensis | reverse complement strand
TATTGAGCATATTAAGCATTCTAAGAGCAGAGATAGCTTCCTAAAATGTGTGAAGAAAAATGACCAGTAAAAGAAAGAAGCCAAAGAGAAAGGTACCTGGGTTCAACTAAAGCGCCAGCCTGCTCCACCCAGAGAAGCACACTTTGTGAGAACCAATGGAAAGGAGCCTGAGCTTCTGGAACCTATTCCCTATGAATTCAAGGCATGATGGGTGTTACAAATAAACTAATCTGTGGTCTATTTAAAAAAACAAAAACAAAACAAAACAAAAACCCTATTAGAGGTTCTCTCTCTTTAGCTCATGGAAGAAATAAATGAATAAACTTTTCTTAAATTAAAATAATTTTTTGCTGGAGAGTACAGATGTTTGCCAGAGAGGGAAAATGAGAAAACACCCACCAGTGAGGATGGCCATGCCGTAATCCCTTCTCCTTCATTTTCCTCTTAGGATTCTGAGCATGTGTGCACATGTGCATGCACCTGGCATGTTTTTCAAGCCCTAGGTCCAGGACTCAAAATAAGCAGTTTACCATGTGGGATCACCTGCCTTAGCTACCACACCACTGGCTGGCTCCAAATAAATAAAACTTTAAATATGTACCAGTTGTTGGAGGAAAGGATAACAGCTTATTTTTCTTTTTATTTATTTATGGAGAGAGATTTTTTACTAAAGGGCACATGTGCTTGCTGGAAAGACAGAGACAGAAAGCAAGAAATCCCCCCCAACACACACACAGAACACACACACCTGGGGGGGGGGGGGGCCATGCCACAATCCATTCTCCTTCACTCTCCCCTCAGGATCTTGGACCACACTCACACGCACCAGATGTGTATTTCAAACTGCTGTGTCCAGGACTAGAACTGTGGTCGGCCACGTAGGAGTCCAGCACTTTAAAGACTATGCCACCTGCTGGACCTGATAACAATTTCTTACAAAGCATAAGACATTTTGGAGTTAAGGAAATGTTAAATTCCCACAACACTCCTGGGAGGCAGATATTACTATCGATTCCCATTTTATAGGAAACTGAAGCTCAGAGAGATTAAATACCTTGTCTAGGAAGCTGCAACACTAGGACCTGAACTCACATCTGCTCTGTCCACCTTTTACTGAATCACCTGTGGGGACTACACAAATAGATGGATGAGCTGGCCAGCTGCCCCACGTGCTGCCATGGTGCCCATCTTTCAACTTTCCTGCCCTGTCTCCCACAGGCCACCCTGGAGAAATGTTCCACATGCTCTCAGCCCATTCTGGACCGTATCCTGAGGGCCATGGGGAAGGCCTACCACCCTGGCTGCTTCACCTGCGTGGTGTGCCACCGTGGCCTTGATGGCATCCCCTTCACAGTGGATGCCACCAGCCAGATCCACTGCATCGAGGACTTTCACAGGTCAGGCCTGGTCCACGCCCTGTCTCAGGATGTCTGGCCTTTTCCTCCTCCATCTGTCCTCCATGCGCAGTTTTCAGCCCTGGCCCTGTCATTCTCTTTGACATAACTCTTCCCCAAGATGTAAGACTATCGCTTATCTCTGGCCTCTCTTGTTCCCTCCTGCATTCCACCTTCTCTTGGCTCTACCATTAGTCCCATGTAACCCTGGGGTTTGATGGCCTTTTCGGTCCCTTCCACCCTAGAAAGTTTGCTCCACGATGTTCAGTGTGTGGTGGGGCCATCATGCCCGAGCCTGGTCAGGAAGAGACTGTGCGAATTGTTGCTCTGGATCGCAGTTTTCATGTTGGCTGTTACAAGTGTGAGGTCAGGGGGCCTGGGAAGGGCAAGGGGATTCTTGGGGTCTGGGATGCCGGGTATGGCAGAGCATGAGGGAGAAATAACCTGGGGTTCTGATGCTGATGGAAAGCTGTTGCTCCTTTCCTGACAGGAGTGTGGACTGCTGCTCTCCTCTGAGGGCGAGTGTCAGGGCTGCTACCCACTGGATGGGCACATCTTGTGCAAAGCCTGCAGTGCCTGGCGCATCCAGGAACTCTCAGCCACCGTCACCACCGACTGCTGAGTCTCCTAGAAGCACCTGTTACATTCTCAGTTCTCATTGATCCACCTCCCTGACATCTACCTGTACAACTTGGTTACCAAATGCTGTCTCCTCTCCCTGCAATCATAAAATAAGAATCCTGTAAGAGTTTACAAAACACTTTGTGTGAGTGTGCTATCTCATATGATTCCCACAGCAGCCCAATACCACGCCAGTTGGTTGTGCCTGCATTTTCACGTGTGAGAATGCCAGCACTGAGCCGTGACTTCCCAAGATGGCAGGGTTCTCAAATGCCTGAACCAGGGTCAGGATTCAAGTCTTCTTAGCTCTGGTCCATTTCTCTTATTTTCTTCCTTCTAGCTCTACTGCACTCTTTGTAATGTAGTTTGGTATAAAGATCCTCCTCTCAGTGCTGGAACATGCTCCAGGGAGGCAGCATCTCCTGTTCTTAAGCCTCACGCTGAGTTCATCCACAGGGGATTTATGGTATCCCTTCTGGGGAGTGGGGTGCATTTAATCTGGGCAGGCTGTATCTTGCCTATCACCCAGGACCTTAACCTACAGCCTATCTCATCCACATACTCCTTGGAGTCCAGACTGAGATAATGCTAATTTTGCTTAATGTCCTGGCGCCTTTCTCGAAGAGAGCAACAGCAGGTTGCACAAGTAGCGCATACCGTGTTACCAATAAAGGATGGTTCTCTGGTGGGAGCAGAAAATGGTGGGAGGAGGTGCTTTAAAATGGTTGCTCTACCCTCTTATCCACTAAACGCCCGCGCTCCCCAAGACCTTGCCCTGCGAGAGGAGGGGGCGAAACCATGCCCGGACGAGGTGTGGAGGGCCCCGAGCAAAGAGGCCGTGAAGGGCGACAGCTGGATGAGAACTGGCTCAGATCCTGGACGAAGGACAAATAAGGGAAAGTGCGACCCTCGACCTCGGGAGGAAACGCTCCTTTCACGTTCACAAGGCACTAACGTCTTCGCGAGGCTACACTTGGTCCAGCCCAGCTCCCGTAGTTCCTCTCGCTTGCGCAGTTCTCGTCCTCAGAAACGCGCGAGATTTCCGCTCCTTTCCCACCATTCCCTGTTCTTCCCCGCCGTTCGCTCCTCGCTTTCTTTCCAGTTCCGGCCGCGAGGAGCTTAGTTTGTGGTTGGAGGCCTAGTTCAGCGCGTGGCGCAGGCGCAGCGCGAGAGGCGCGCGCGGCGGCCAGTCCTCGGCTGTCCCACTTTTTGTCCCTGTCCTTGGCCCCCTCGCTGACAGTCCCGCGTCTCCCTCACGCCCTCCTCACCGTCCTCGTCGCGCGCCTTGGCTAGGCGCCGGCCCTGGTCACTCGGCACATAAGCCCGCCAGAGAGCGAGGCCAACGGCCGCGACCGCTTCCAGGTGGGGGAGGGGCGGGGCCTGGGGGCCGGGCTGGCGTAGGCTGGAGGGAGAGGAGCCCAGGGGCCGACGGGGGCGCGCAAAGAGACCCGTGGGGCTAGTGGAAGTACCTAGCCATCCCCTTGCTGGGGGTGGCGGGGGCAGCGGAAAGCTGGCCATGGCGCTAGGGAGGCGGGCACGCTGCTCCAGAGCGGTCCTTTCTTCTCGTCCTGCTCAGCAACTTGACCACCTCCGCTCGGGTCCCAGCCCCTCTCAGACCGTGCCATGGGTGACAGTGACGATGAATATGATCGAAGGCGCAGGGACAAGTTCAGAAGAGAGCGCAGCGACTACGACCGATCCCGTGAGAGAGATGAAAGACGTCGAGGAGACGATTGGAATGACCGGTGAGACACTTTAATGTTGTTCCTCGGTCTCATTCCGTTCCACTCCACCCTCATTGCTTTTCCTTATAATTTTGTTAGACTGAACCGTGTAACATCGCTCACTGGACCGTTTCCTGTGGTTAGACACTTATTTGCTACTACTGGCCAAAGAACAAGCTAAGGCTTGAGCTTTTAATGTCCTGAAGATCAAAGCAATAGAGCCAAGAGAGTTTGAGTGTAAAAAAACATTACTGTATGCACAGAGTAAAAGCGTGTGGGAGCTGGCCGGTGGTGTGGTTAAATGCACTGGATTCCCACAAGGCCCACAGCGGTTCCAGTCCCAGACCTGGCGGCTTGCTTTCTCGCTTTCCCTCTCTCACTCTCTGTCAAGTTAAAAAATAATAACAACAAATGAAATTAATTAAATGGCTTTTTTAAAAATGTATTTTATTTTGTAAATTATATCTTGAAAGAGTTTCTTTCAGAAAAAGTAACGTTACAGAATAGTTTTAACTGGAGAAGTTGTCATATCAGCTGCCTGGCAGAATGCAATGTTTCTTGTGCCGCGTATCTGAAGAATTCTTTGGGTAGTGCTGGCTTGGTTAATTGATAAATTGTGTTTGGATCAGCTCGTGATTGACTTTGGGAATGTTCATTCTTGAGTTAATTATTGTGAAGGTGTCTTCCTTAAGAAACTTCAGATGTGGTTTCAAATAAAGTAAACAAGATGAGGGACCAGCAGGTGGCATTGTGGTTAAGGCACCGGACACTCCCACATGGCCAACCAGTGTTCTTAAATCTGAGTCTTGAACCAGAGTCTTGAATCTAGTGGCTTGCTTTCTCACTTCCTCTCTCACTCTCACCCTCTCTCTCTGGTCAAATTAAAAAAAAAGTGAATGAATAAAATAAAATAAATATTAAAAAAAATAAAGTAACCAAGATGAGAGGAAATGTGGATGATTCTTTAATGGCAGTGCAAATACACATTCAGTGAGCTAATGGTAGTGTCTTGGTTTTGAAACAGGTTATCGTAAAGAGTTGTGAACGTACTTATCCGATATAGTTATAAAAACAAGTTTATCAAATCCATCCGTCTGTTGGTCAGCGCATCTGATTGTGGAGACTGTCTAGCTAGGCACGTTGCTTTTGTTGATATTTTCTAAAAAAGAAAATCTAAGTTTTTCTGAATTCTGAAAATTGGTAAAGTGTGGTTATGGCCTTTAGGGCCAGGTGTAGCGGGTAAAGTGGCCTTGGATGTATGCTGCAGTTTCGTGTATATAAAAGATCATCATAAAGATGCCAGGTGTTGGAACAGATCTTCACAGGAGGGAGTGTAGTGTTGGATATGGTATGTCAGGAAGAGCTACAGGACACTTGGCTAGACTTGAAAAGATGAGTAGGACTTCCCCAGACATAGGTGACATGAACAGCTTGGACTTGACATGACCTGTCCAGAAAAGAACACATAGTAATACTCAAATATTGTCATTTTCAATGTATCAACATTTGCACTGATGGTGTTGTAACAGTGTGGGGGGGTAAAGCTTCTGTAAAGACAATGACATCAAAGAGTCATAGAGAACCCATTACTTCAGTATTTGTTGCCAATGATGAAGTAGAACTTTACAGTGAAAACTAAGGTTTTAGTAAACTCATACCTACCAATGTGAGTTTGACAGTTTCCCAGTACTGAGCATGCCAGGTGTGTGTGCATGTGCCCATGATTCAGCCTGGCTGAGACTTGGGGTGGACTATGCAGGAAGACTTTGTTGGGAGTGCCAGTCTCTTAGTGTGTGTGTGTTTTGTGGAAGAGATAAACTCTTAAGGGACCAGCAGGTGGTATGGTAGTAAGGCACTGGATTCCCACATGGCCGACCATGGTTCAGTCCTAGACCTGGCAGCTTGCTTTCTCACCTTCACCCCCTTTCTCCAGTCAGGTTTTCAAAGTAAATAATAATAACAAAATTTAATTAATTAATTAATTAATTAAAAAAGAAAACTTTAAAAAGGAAGAGAGAAATGAGGATAGTGATGGGAAGCAACTGGTCTGATAGCCAGGATCCAGAGTTTGGAGCAGTTATTTACTGGCGTTTAAGTTAGGGCAGAGCATGATCCGATTTGTGTTTGAGAAAGATTACTTTGACAGTAAAGAAGTAGTAGGAGAGCTGAGAGGCAGGTAAACAACCAGTGCTGCAGTTGCAAAAGAAATGGCAGGGGCAAAGACGGACAGTTTGTGGGGATGGCAAAAAAGACAACTTTGAAAGGCTTTGATGTAGAGAATAACGGGATAATAATGAGTTAGTAGCAAGGGTAATACTTGATAACTGGGTAGGTGGTGATATGTTTATACGACTAAGAGTGGGAAACATGGAGGAGGGGAGTAAGTTTGGGCCCCCTTAGTGGTGAGAATAACAGTCTCAATTCTTTTTTTTTAAATAGAATTATTTATTTAATTTTATTTATTGTTATTTTTAAATTTGCTATAGGGCATGTGTACTGATCAGAGTGAGAAAGCAAGCCACTAGGTCCGGGATTGAAACTGTGGTTGTTTGGCCATGTGGGAGTCCAGCACCTTAACCATCATACCACCTGCTGGACTCCACCTTTAAAAAATAATTATTAAATTTTATTTAATAATTATTTTAAAATTCGGGCTCAGTTCTGACACAGTGAATTTGAGGTGTAGGGGACTTTGGGTATGGGATTATTAATGTGGGTCTGGAACTCAGGGAATAGGGCAGGCTGGAGAAAGAGTTGGAGAGCCATCAGTTTGTGGATAATGGCTAAAGTGATGAAAGTAAACAGGTATTTAAAAAAAATTTACTATAGGGCTTGTATGCTCCCTGGAGAAAAACAGAGGGAGAGAGAGAAAATGAGAAAGCATACCCCAGGGGGTATCCATTCTCCTGCTGGGATTTTGGGCACACATGCGTGCCCAGTGTGTTTTCCTAGCTGCAGATGGGGACTCTTGCTGCGCATTCAGCCTTGTGGAATCCATCGCTCTAACCATTGACTGGCCCCAAGCAGAATATTTTCTGTTTAGAGTGCAGCTTTATAGTTTTAGTGTTTTTTTTGTCTGGTATCTCATAGGAACGAAGGTCCATGTAGGAGTGTGGCCTTGGCATATCCAGCTGTATCTTTAATTACTGTTACTTGTCCTTATTTCCAGAGAGTGGGATCGTGGCCGAGAGCGCCGCAGTCGGGGTGAATATCGTGACTATGACCGGAATCGGCGGGAACGCTTCTCTCCACCGCGCCATGAACTCAGCCCTCCACAGAAGCGCATGAGGAGAGACTGGTGAGATGGCAATAGTTTATCTCCTGTCTCCTTTTAACCTCAATTCCACCTGGACCTCGGTTCTATTTCCTCACCTCAGCTAAAAGTGTTGTCATTTCCTTTTCTCAAATGTCCCACACAGCCATCGTTTCTTTGTCTTTTTAATAAACCCTTGGATGAGAGGCCGAGAGACCATGTTCTGTGTATGCCCCTTCCTCTGCTCTTGTGCTCTGGAGAGATGGTTCTGGTTTCTTTTTCTTTCTGACTTTTGTGTCCCCCATCCTCAGGGATGAGCACAGCTCTGACCCATACCACAGTGGCTATGAGATGCCCTATGCTGGGGGGGGTGGGGGCCCAACTTATGGCCCCCCTCAGCCCTGGGGCCACCCTGACGTCCACATCATGCAGCACCATGTACTGCCTATCCAGGCCAGGTAAAGACCTGCGTTCTGGGGTTCTTGGGGAGAGGGAGTTGGTAGGATTGAGGGGTGGGTCGGGGTTACTAGAGTTAGGCATGGAGGAGTGCCTGAGGGTTGGAAGCAGTTGTTGTTTGGGGTGATGTCCATGGTGGGTAGCAGAAGGGGACAGTTGGCTACTTTGGCCTCCCCGCCCCCCACCCTTTTTCCCCACAACCAAGACTGCCTGGCTGCCC
>NW_006159974.1:2226271-2233856 GCF_000334495.1 Tupaia belangeri chinensis | reverse complement strand
GACAGAGGCGGTGAAGCGGTACAATGACTACAAGCTAGATTTTCGAAGGCAGCAGATGCAGGATTTCTTCCTGGCTCATAAAGATGAGGAGTGGTGAGTGCCCCTATTTCCCTGCTGCTTCTTCCCTGACGTGTTTCCCCTGGCCCTGCCAGTGGAGCTGCAGACTTGTCCTCTTCCCATTTCCCCATCTGGAACTTCCCAGGGGGTGGGGGAGGGAAGTATAACAGCATTGGCTGATGGGGTCTCCTCACTTCAGTGACTGCCCCATCTCCCTTCCCCGCTGTCCTCAGTGAGTGGGACACCTCCAGGCAGCTGGCCAGAGCCACCTGGACCCTTGGGGCAGCAGACAGACTGCTTCCCACTTGCTGGTATTGGGTCATTGTCATCCCTGATCGCCAGGACCCTGTGTGGCTGTGGCATCCTCCCAAAAGCGACGAATCCAGACAAGAAAAGCAAAGATCTCAGGGTCGTTTGACAGAAAAAGAATTTTAATTTTTTTTCCTTTTGTGGATGTTTTAATTTTAATCAACCATCTTTTCCCCCCTTCCTGCTCCTCCTCCTCCTCATCCTCTTTCTGCTCCTCCTCCTTGAAAAGAGCCAGAACTGGGAACTACACCCGCTCATCGACGGAGCTCGGAGCAAACCCACCTCCACCCCCACCATACCCAGCCCATACATGAGCCCCTGGGCTGAGCCGCGCTGCCCCGGCCAGGCAGACAGACAGGGCACTGCTGTGCACAATGCAGCAGTTTAGCTGAATGTGATTGCTCAGGCAGTTAGTCAGTCAGGGCCCCCACCGCGGAGTCCCGCGGGGGAGGGGCATCTGGGCCGGGCGCCCCAGCCAGGAGCCAGCGGTGGCCCACCAGCCAGCATGGGCCCTGGGCGCCGCTAGTTAAGTCTTGAGCTCTGTTTGACCAAGCGGCCAAGGTAAAGATCCTGGAGGTGATGCCTGCGGCTTTCCTTTCCTCTTACGCTCAACTTGTGGTTCTGTTCTGTCTTTGCTGTCCCCTCTTTCTAATTTTTCTGTGTGTCTTGTCTAAATCTCCTGTGTGCCTTTCATTCTTTATCCCTGTTATTGCTCCCTAACACTTCTCTCTCTCTCTCTCTCTTCCAGCTTGTCTGTCTGGTCTTTCTTTTCCCCCTTTTTTATTTCTGGGACTTTCTAACACTTTCCCCTTTCTTCCCTTTCTCCTCTTGTATGCTTTATTTTTTTCCCTTTTCTTCTTGTGTTTAAAACCTATTCTCATACTATTAATTTCTTGTTTTCCCCTGCCCTGAGGTTCTATTTGAAATGTTTTTCGTGCTCTACCCTGGCCCTCTAGCCCACTCCTTTCTCTCTCCCCTTGGGCAGTACCTGAAGCTATACGGGCAATTCTGTTTTCCCCCTTGTCTTCCCTGTCCCTTTTTACATCTTGCTTATCTTCCTGAGGGGGGGGAGAAAGGTGTCCTGCCTATTGGCTTTTCCTATCCTGGTGCATTTCAGGTCTCCTTCTGTCTTCCACCTAGGGGTGGAGGGAGTTGGTGGGAACAAACAGTTCTTTTAATGACTGTAGTTTGGGGTTGGCAGGGAGAGGGAGTTTCTTTGGGTCTACTATTTTGCCTTCTTCTCCAAAGCTTTGGGAAACTACACCTTTTTAAATTAGTGTTTCCCAGAGACTTAGGGTGCTAAATCTACCTCTCCAACCTTGGCCTCCCCCTATAGTCATTGGTTTTCCCAAATCCAGAGCTCTCAGTTCTTGGTTCTCCCTCCAGATCTTTTCAGAGCACAATCTCTGGTTCTTTTTGGGGTGTTGGGTGGTTCTAGTGCACCCCTCTCCCCTGATCTCTGCTTTTATGACCTTTTGTGGGTGTGAGGATGGGGACTGTGCCCTAACTTTCTTGGGCCCCTTCTCACATCCTGCTTCTGGCCTCCAGTAACTGACTTTGTTTTTCCCTCCCCTTTTCCTTCCCAGGTTTCGGTCTAAGTACCACCCAGATGAGGTGGGGAAGCGTCGGCAGGAGGCCCGGGGGGCCCTGCAAAACCGGCTGAGGGTATTTCTATCCCTTATGGAAAGTGGCTGGTTTGATAATCTTCTTCTGGACATAGACAAAGCTGATGGCATTGTCAAGATGCTGGATGCAGGTGCATAGATTTAGAGTGGTCACAGATATCTGGGCCTCGTGGTGGGAGGATATCTGCCGATGGGGCCTTTGGATTGTGACCTCTCCTCTTTTTGTTGACAGCTGTGATTAAGATGGAAGGAGGCACAGAAAATGATCTACGTATCCTAGAGCAAGAGGAGGAGGAGGAACAGGCAGGAAAACCTGGGGAGCCCAGCAAGAAAGAGGAAGGCCGGGTTGGACCAGGCCTGGGAGATGGCGAGCGCAAGGCCAATGACAAAGACGACAAGAAAGAAGATGGCAAACAGGTTTGAGTGATAGGGCCTCCAAGTGCCACCTCTGGGGGCCTGGTGAGAGGGAAAGTGGAGTGTATTTGGTTGTGGTGTGGTCTAAAGGAGCTTTACCTTCAGGGGAAGGTAGTGGATTGGGTGAAGTGGAAGGATGAACTGAGCTCACTTGTGGAGGGTTGGAAAGGGTCTTTTTTTTTTTTTTTTTTTAAGAGAGGTTTTTACTATAGGGCGCATGCGCTTGCCAGAAAGAGAGACAGAGAGATAGAAAGCGAGAAATCATCCCCCGGGGGGATGGCCACACTGCAGTCCCTTCTCCATTCTGTTGGGATCTTGGGCACGCATGCACACACTCCCGGCATGAGTTTAAGCCACCGGGTCCGGGACTCAAAACACGGTCAACTACATGGGAGTTCAGCGACATAGCCATTATGCTAACTGCTGGTCCCAGAAAGGGTCCTTAATAAAGGATTTGATATCCTCAGTGCTTGTCTCTACTTGTAGGCTGAAAATGACAGTTCTAATGATGACAAAACTAAGAAATCTGAGGGTGATGGAGACAAGGAAGAGAAGAAAGAAGACTCTGAGAAAGAAGCTAAAAAGGTAAGATCTTTTACATGGAGTCAGAATGTCTAGACTGGAGTCCTGGTTATCTTACCCACTCTCTCTGTTGTGGCTCTCACAGAGTAGCAAGAAGCGGAATAGGAAACACAGTGGTGATGACAGCTTTGATGAAGGCAGTGTGTCTGAGTCTGAGTCTGAGTCTGAGAGTGGCCAAGCTGAGGAGGAGAAAGAGGAGGCTGGTAGGTTTTATTTTTTGCATCTAGTCCATTCTCTTTCTACTACATGGAGATGGGAGAGGCTGGTGAAATTGATGGGAGGGAGGCATTTCTGTTGGGGGATAGGAATAACTTTTCTGTCTTCCCCACCAAATAATAAAGATTTACTAATTTCTACCACTTCTTGTATAGAAGAAGCACACAAGGAAAAGGAAAAGCCCAAGGAAGAAGAAAGAGAGAAGCCCAAGGACACTGCAGGGCCGGAATGTAAGCCCCGGCCCTTGCATAAGACTTGCTCTCTCTTCATGCGCAATATCGCACCTAACATCTCCCGGGCTGAGATCATTTCTGTGAGTGGGGAATAATGGTGTAGGGAGCAAGGGTGACATCTAGGCTCTGTTTCTTTGGGATAGAAGATGTAGAGAAGGCAATCTGGCACATATCATTGTTTCTCTTACTGGGAACGGCCCCTTCCCTTGGGCCCATGCACTTGTGGGGCTGGTCCTGATTATACCTTTGCTTTCAAAAGCTGGCTTTTATTTATTTGTTTTTTAAATTGTTTCATTTAACCTTATTTATTTATTTAAATTTGACCAGAGAGGGACAGAGAGAGAGGAAGTGAGAAAGCAAGCCACCAGGTCTGGGACTTGAACTGCAGTCGGCCATGTGGGAGTCCAGCACCCCTAAACACCATGCTACTTGCTGGCCCTGAATTCTTAAGCTTTCTGTTACTTTTTTTCTTTCTTTCTCTGAAATGAGAAGGATTAAAAAGCAGTTCTCTAGGGTTCTGAGGACAATGGGGACTGAAGGAAACATTGAGTCCTCGAATCAGTAAATGGTCCTTCTGTATTTTGCAGCTTTGTAAAAGATACCCAGGCTTTATGCGTGTGGCACTATCGGAGCCCCAGCCTGAGAGGAGGTGAGAACTGAATACCTTGAAGAAAAGGTGTGGGTGCAGGTTAATGGCCACCACCATCTCCATCCCAGGATGGTGCTGACACTTCCTTTTTGTGTAGGTTTTTCCGTCGTGGCTGGGTAACCTTCGACCGCAGTGTTAACATTAAAGAGATCTGTTGGAACCTGCAGAATATCCGAGTGAGTGCTGGGGTTGGGCCTATCTTGAGGAAGCATGTGGCCCTCCGTGCCCCATCCAAGTCAGCTCCTCTGTTCATTCACTGATCCATTCTTTCTGTGCCTTCTTTCACCCATTCGGTATGCTGCGCTTATCTAGGCTAGACTCTTGGCTGTTGTCATAGACAAGGCATGTCTGATACCTGTCCACAGGAAGTGCACAGTCCAGTGTTCTCAGTAGGGGCTCGTCTCTTAGCTGCTGCTTATTGGGCAAGGGTTGGTATGCTTTCTGATGACATGTTTCCTTCAGCTTCGGGAATGTGAGCTGAGCCCTGGTGTGAATAGAGACTTGACCCGTCGTGTCCGCAACATCAATGGCATTACGCAACACAAGCAGATCGTGCGCAATGACATCAAGCTAGCAGCCAAGCTAATCCACACGCTGGATGACAGGACCCAGCTCTGGGCCTCTGAGCCTGGGACACCTCCTCTGCCAACAGTCAGTGACTTCCCTTAAGACATGCTGTGGGCGCCTGCCCTCACTTCACTTGTACCTTTGACCCTTGTACCCTTTGCCCCTCCTTGTCTGGGTAGTACCTCCCCTGACTTCCAGTGGAACAGATTGATGTTAGTAGGTACTTAAGGGATAGGGTAGAACAAATACAGAACTGCAGAAAAATACTAAGGTAGGCAAAGGTAATGGGTCATTAGAGCCCTGAACTGCTCTCTCTGTCACCTCACATAACTTTTTCATATGCGAAAGTTCTTAGGTTACTTTCTCCTTTTTTCTCTCTCTACCAGAGTCTGCCCTCACAAAACCCAATCTTGAAGAATATCACTGACTACCTGATCGAGGAAGTAAGTGCTGAGGAAGAGGAGCTGCTGGGGAGCAGTGGGGGAGCCCCCCCTGAGGAGCCACCCAAGGAAGGGAACCCAGCAGAGATCAACGTGGAGCGGGATGAAAAACTGATCAAGGTGCCAGCTACAGCAGGGCGTCAGGCATGGAGAGTAGCTTGAGGCATTATAGGGGCAAGAGTGGTGAACTCAAAAGGACTTTTCTTTTCCCTTAGGTTTTAGACAAACTCCTTCTCTATTTGCGCATTGTGCATTCCCTGGATTATTATAACACCTGCGAGTACCCTAATGAGGATGAAATGCCTAATCGTTGTGGCATCATCCATGTTCGGGGGCCCATGCCTCCCAACCGTATCAGTCATGGAGAGGGTGAGCTCTAGGATCCCTATTCCCTGTGGATTTCTTTTCTCCCCAGCTGCTTTTGGTCTTAGTTCTCCTTTAGTAGCATGCTCTGCCACTGTCTCTTCCAGTTCCCTCCTATTTCTTGCTTTGAACTCCTTTCTCCAACTGCCTTCTTTCTGTTCTAAACACAGTGCTGGAGTGGCAAAAGACGTTCGAGGAGAAGCTGACTCCATTGCTGAGTGTGCGGGAATCTCTCTCAGAGGAAGAAGCCCAGAAAATGGGGCGGAAAGACCCTGAACAGGAAGTGGAAAAGTTTGTCACTTCTAACACCCAGGAACTGGGCAAGGATAAGTGGCTTTGTCCTCTCAGTGGCAAGAAATTCAAGGTCTGGGATTGTCAGAGGATTGCCTGCTTAGAATGGTGGGAGGCAGGAGGGCCCTCTAAAGTTGTGGTGTGGAACTGCTCATCGGACTGGCACGAGGGAGGTCGGTTATCCTTTCAGGTTGGGTCTGGGAATGAAGAACCCACATCATTTGTCCTGACCCTCGTCTTTTCCCTCAGGGTCCTGAGTTTGTACGCAAACATATCTTCAACAAGCATGCAGAGAAGATTGAGGAAGTAAAGAAGGAGGTGGCATTTTTCAACAACTTCCTCACTGATGCTAAGCGCCCGGCTCTGCCTGAGATCAAGCCAGCTCAGCCACCTGGCCCTGCCCAGAGTAAGATACGATCCATGAGGGTCTGCCGCATTCCCTCTCCCTTGACAACCCAGGGACTCTGGTTCCTCTCTAATATCCCATACCCTGAGAAGTTTCTATTCTATCCTCCGGCCATATTTCTAGAAGTTAGTTATCTCTTCTCCCCTCCTCCCGCAGTAATTCACGTGCCTGTCCGTGTTGTACTCCCCCCAGGCCTGACCCCGGGACTCCCCTACCCACACCAGACTCCCCAGGGCCTGATGCCCTATGGTCAGCCCCGGCCCCCCATCTTGGGCTATGGAGGTAAGCATAGGAGAAAGACGAAAGGCTTTGGTGGTTGTGTGTGGTTGGAAAAATAAAACTTAGCTGGGGTATAATAAAGGTCCTCATTTTTAAACTCAACTGATCTTGTTCATAGCTGGTGCTGTCCGCCCCGCAGTCCCCACTGGCGGGCCTCCATATCCCCATGCTCCGTATGGTGCTGGCCGGGGGAACTATGATGCCTTTCGAGGCCAGGGAGGTTATCCTGGGAAACCTCGCAGCAGGTGAGGAGCTAAGATGTCTAAGCTTTCATTCCTCCTCCAAACTCTGTTTCAGAGACCTTTAACTCTCAAGCCTCTCTTATCTCACAGGTTGGTTCGTGGAGACCCAAGGGCCATTGTTGAATATCGTGACCTGGATGCTCCAGATGATGTTGATTTCTTTTGAGCCACCCACTTTCCCCACTCTTGGTGTCATCTATATGTGACTGCCTTGTCCCATCCAGCTCTGAGAATTTTTGTATGTTCAGCCTTACTGCCAATAGAAGCACTTCCACAGTGAATGAACTCGGTGTGTTTTATACTTCCCCAGATCCTCCCAAATAATAGCTAGGGCCATGGTTAGCTGGGCCTTGCCATTTTATTGATGCCAAAGGCCCCAGGCTCTGCTGGGACACTTTTAAGAGGTAAGTAGAGGCACATGTATGGAAGCAAGAGTCTCAGTTCTGGGACCCCTCAGTCCAGGGCTGCTGCTGCTTTTCAGAGTTAGGGTTGGTCAAACACAGGTTGTAGAAGGAGTTAGGGTCAAAGGCTGTGCTCACCTCCCTCCAGCTCACCCACCCAGCAGCCTGTAGTTCACTGGGGTTTTTTGGAGTTCCCCAGTAGTGAGGGTCCAATACCAGGACGTAGGCTTCGGTACCTGGCCCCAAGCAGACTCCCAGCAAGGCCTTGGACTGGGCATCTGCATCTCCTCCCACCATCACTGGACCTCCACCCCCTGTGAAGTGGGAGTAAAGCCTCTCTAATTCCCCTTGAAGCCCTGTTCCACGGGGCACATGGCATAGGCGCCCCTGGGGCCCTCCGAAGTAGTCCAGGCAGAGGCTGGCTTCTACACAGCCGATCCAACTCCGGGAGCCCTGGAACCCAGGAGGCTTATAACCCATGTCCTCCAGGGCTGCCTCTATGGCAGACCGT
>NW_006159974.1:2225396-2226155 GCF_000334495.1 Tupaia belangeri chinensis | reverse complement strand
CCCGGGCGCTCCTTGTGGGCAGCCAGTCCAGGCACTCGTGTGGGATGGCCCGTTGGCCATGAGCACAGCGTCTGCAGCGTGCGGTAGCCACAGCCCCAGCCCCGGTCATCCAGCCCGTCGCAACCATAGTGATAATAGAGATAGTGGCCCGAGAGGAGGGCCAGGCGAGTAGAGTGGTTGGATGGTGGTGCCAGGCCCAGGTGGACGTCCTTTAATGGCTCCAGGTCGGCGGTCGCTGAGGCTGGGCAGGCGCGTCCAGGCGGTTCCAGCTCCTGGCCCAAGGCTTCCTATCGGCCCCGGGTCTTGGACTACTTGCGGATAGGACGATCACAAGGCCCCACAGACCAGCAGCGGAGGCGAGCTCGATCCGCAGGGGCGATACAGGCCGCGAGGACTCCCACAGTGCACCGCGGCGCACCACGCTGCCGTGCGCACTGCGCAGGCGCGAGCTCCGCCCCACACGGCGGAGGGGCGTGATTCGCCACTCAGCCCCGGGCGGCAAGTGCTCTGCTTAATGTCGCTGAGGTCTGCCAGTCTGGTGGCGTCTTAAGCCCCAGCCTCCGTTGACCGCCCCCAAAGATTTAGGCATTCTGTCCCTAACCCCCACCCCCCAAGTCGCGCACACTCCTGTGGCTGTAACAGTTTATTGGCAGCCCAGAGGGGCGAAGGCACCGCAGGGGAGGGAGCTCGGCCCGAGACATGCAAAGGATGGGGAGCCCCGGGGTTGGGGGGGGGGGTCGGGCGGATAGAAAGGGGCTG
>NW_006159974.1:2224911-2225313 GCF_000334495.1 Tupaia belangeri chinensis | reverse complement strand
GGCTTGCTGGGGCAGGGGGCCGTGTGAGTCACGCCTGGGTCACAGATCTGAACAGCGATCCTGCTTGCTGTAATGGTCGAACTGGTTCTTCCAGTGCACCATGTAGGAGCTCCAGCGGTGGAACTCGGCCTTCCACTGGCGCTCCGCCTCGTCCAGCGTGTCTGTGGCCAGGGCGCCCGGCAAGTGGATGGGGGAGGGACGACACGAAGAAGGTCGGACATGGTGGGGAGGCGTGAGTTCAGGGAGGACACACCGACAATGTAGGCCACGTGGGAAGGTGGAAAGAGGACCAGGTGAATTTGCGAAAGATGGAAGACGAGGGAGGATGATAATAGAGGCGGGGGGAGAGAAGGATGGCCGGAAAGAGGAGAAAATGACCGGAAGACAGGAGGACCGAAGGAA
>NW_006159974.1:2220399-2224870 GCF_000334495.1 Tupaia belangeri chinensis | reverse complement strand
ACAGAAGGGGTAGACAGTTAAGGCTGCCCCCGGGGCGGGGGGGGGGCGGTTCGATCCAGCCCCAGGCCCGCTTTACCCCCAACATCAGGCTCAGGCTCCAAAGGATAATTTTATACAAAAAGAAATTGGCTTTTCCATTTCCATTTAAACAACAAAGGCGTGTGCATCCCTGAGACGGGTGGTAGGTCACTTCCCTCCCCAACCTGTGCAGTCTGAGTCTCGGTTTGAGGAGGGAGCGCTGGGTCGGAGATCCCTGAGTGGGGGAGCCCTCCTCTAATGAGGAAGGGCTCCCTGAGGCCAGAGGGGTAAGAGGCTGTGGTCACAGCCACAGGAGCCCGGAGAAGAGCGGAAAGAGGAGGAGGGACAGGGGGAGGCCGGGCCTGGGCCTTGGGGCAGCCTCCCCATGGGCGGGGCCCGAGCAGGTGCCGGGAACCTCCGAGGCTGGGGGTGGGGAGAAGAGAGGGGTTATAGCTGGCGGGCTTCCACTCCCCTCGCTCCCTCTCTCCCCTCTCCTCCCATCTCCGGCCCACTGGCCCTTGCGTACCGGTGGCGCTGAGCAATTTGGGCAGGAAGCGGTTCCAGAAGGCGCAGGTCTGAGCGCGCAGACCCCGACGCACCTCCAGCGGACGCAGGTTAAGGCTCACATACTGCTGTGCTCCAGGCGTGTACGGCGGCCACTGCGGGGCCTTGGGGTCGCGGGGATCATTGGGGTCTCTGCGGAAGGAGAGGGAAAACTTAGTCCTTGGCAGGCCTGTCCAGCTCAGAGAAATGAGGGTGGGAATGGGGAGCGAAGAGGGAGAGTGGTAGGGATCCATTTCCTGACCTTGGGCCCTCTTAAACTCTCTGAAGAGCTCTATGCCCCCCTTCCTGTTCCTGCTCCAGCACCTCTACCCAGTCTTCCTCATCCTCTTCTTTAGCTGGCTGCCTTTGCCCCTCTTTCCTCTCTTCCTCAGTTTTTCTGTTCCATCTTTGCCTTGTTTCTCCCATTAAGAAAATTGCTAGGATTTACTGAGCCCCCCCTTTGTAACCCAGCCCAGCCCTAACATGAAGTTTACTTTTGACAATCTCCATCTATTGCTGGATTTACTGTCTTATTCTACAGACAGGCTGTGTGTGTGTGTGTGTGTGTGTGTGTGTGTGTATGGAGAGAGTGCACACACTAATAAATTGCCACTGATCCAGCTTAATCCAGCTCAACAGTTCACTCTTCTAACTGGCATGCTTTGTCCTTCTCCCCCTTTGTCTCTTTTTCTTTGTGAACTTGTCCATCGGTTTCTCCTTTTCTTCCTCTCTCCCACCCCTTCATTCTGTGCCCCTTGCTATGTCCCTAGCCCTTGGAAGCCCTCCCCCTCAGCACTGCTGACCCTGTGCGGGCAAAGTTGGCCCAGTATCTCATCAGCCGCTGGGCAAAGATTTTCTCCTCGGTGGTGTAGTTTCGCGAGGGATCCAGAGGGAGCCCAAAGATGAACTCGATCTCGTAGCCGTGGGGCACCCCCATCCAGAGGGGCCAGGAGAGCGTGGAGGCACGATGGTCAAAGGTGTAGGCATAGACCCGGGCACCCTGGGCAGCCAGCCGCCCAGCCAGCTGGGCCACGGGGCACACGACGTTGTGGTCGCCCACCACATCACTCAGGGCCTCCCGCAGGCGCGCTGGGTCCTCAGGGTGCAACCAGTCTGTGTAATGCAGGACCACAGCCTCGGCCGCCAGGTCACTTGCCTGGGGGACCCCGACCCGCACCCCAGCCAGGAACTGGGCCCGACTGATGAGAGACTCGTTGTCTTTGCTGAAGCCTGGGGCCCCGTAAACCAGAAAATAGGAGCCCTCATCCTTCACCACACCCACCAGCACCTGGGGTGGGGGGACAAGATGGAGGGATGGGCACAGACAGGCAGACAGACAGAGACAGGTGGACAGACAAAAAGCCAGAGAGATGAACAGTTACAGACCCAGAACCATGGAGGAAGAGTATGAAATTGGGGAAGGGACGAAAAGACAATATACCCGAAGTTGCTTTCCTCTCTGCCCCGTGGACCACCCTGGGATCTGGCCCCTTCAGGGAGGAAGGACTGGACATGAGGCCCAGAAGTCTGGACCTCTGGGAATGGGTCTGGAGGAGCCCTCATGCCTTGGTCCCTTGGGGGAGGGGTGGGGCCAGGGGATCAAGAGCAAGCAGCTCTACCCCCGCCAGCCACTAGTCACCTGCAGGCCGTGGAAGTCTCCAGCATTGATGAGGGCCTCGGGTGTGTCACTGAGGAAGTCTCCATCCACCACAGGCACAAAGGAAAATCGGAAGACATTTTCCTGAGGCAGCACGTGCCACTCGTGGTCCACCAGATCCTGAGCTGGCCTTGTCCGAAGGCAGGCTACTAGTTCTGTGTCATTGCCGCCAGTACCCCCTGGGGGGCAGCCCACAAGACGGGCCAGCAGTGTGGCCCTGCGACGGGCCTCTCCCACACCCACTGTGGCCCAGGGCCCATTGGGTGCACCGCTCTGCAGCACAGCCCTGTGGAACAGGCTCCGGCTGGGTGGGGATAGCAGGTGCATGCCCACTGAGGCGGCGCCTGCACTCTCCCCGAACAGCGTCACTGATGTTGGGTCCCCCCCAAAGGCTGCTACATTCTCCTGCACCCACTGCAGGGCTAGCCTCTGATCTAGCAGACCCACGTTGCCTGGGGCCTCTCTGCTTCCTGGCAGGGCTAAGAAGCCAAAGGCCCCCACCCGGTAGTTCATAGACACCAGTACAGTCCCCTCGGCCTGTGTCAGGAAGCGGCCATCATACACATCCAGGGAGGAGGCCCCGCTGTAGAAGCCACCCCCATAGATCCAGACAAGGACAGGGGTGGGAGATACAGGCCTAGGGTATGGTGTCCACACGTTGAGATAGAGGCAGTCCTCACTCAGCTCACGGTTGGGATTCCACATCTCGGTGCCCTCAAAACCAGGGTACAGGGTGTCCACATATTGGTAGCAGACACTCTGGAAGTCTGTGGCATCCAACACCCCTGACCAGGGCCGCTTGGGCTCGGGTGGCAGAAAGCGACGGGGGCCCGTGGGTGGTTCCGCAAAGGGAATGCCCAGAAAAGCAGCAACGGAGCCCCCAGGGGTCTTTAGGTGGATGCCCTTCAGCCGGCCCCCACGCACGGTCACCAGCAGCTCTGGGTCCTCTCGGCCCTCAGCCCCTACCCCTCCTCCCAGGAGGGAGAGGAGGAGGAGGAGTGGGGAGGCCAGGGAGGGCATGTGCAGGGGGCACCACGGAGGCCTCATGGCTGCCAGGGCAGGCAGGTGTCTGCTGGGAGAAAGAAAGGCAAAGGGTGAAGGCCAGAGGCAGCCAGGAGGGTGGAGATTAGGTAACATCTTGCCCCAGGGTTATCACTGAGCTGCAGAGGAGGTGGGGCAGGTTGGCCAAGGAGAGCCATGGCGGGAGGGAGACGGGCAGACACAAGGACAAGGCAGACAGGCAAGCGGCGACAGATCAGGCAGACACACACACTCAGACACACGCAGGGAACAGAGATGAGACCTGCCGCCACCCTCACCTCCTTCCCCTGGCTCTGTGGACTGGGCTGGGCCCAGTGCGGGCAGTGCAGGCACCAGAGGCCACAGTCCACGCATGACAGGGGCGCGGCCCTCACTGACAGCGCCGTTGGGGGAGCTTGCGGGTGTGAAGGCCCAGCCCAAGTCTCCTGGGTTGGCCAGGATAGGGGAGCCCTGTAGTGGGCACACAGGGTATGAGAGCCCCCAATCCTGGAGGACCCCAAATCCTGTCTACCCAGCTCCACCCTGCCTGTCTCATCTACTTTCTGGCAAGGTGAGCAAGCACCCATCGGTTCCCATCACCTGCGCACTCCCTCGCCTAGCCCCAGCCAACAGGTTCGTCAGCCCCGGTCCCCCAGGACTCGCGCCTCCATCCGCCCGATGCTGTGGTGCACGCCGCAGCCGGCGGGGGGCAGTAGAGACCGAGAAAAGGACAGCGTTCTCCGCCCGGAGCCTTGGAGCCGGGACCTTGGGGTGGGGGTCTGGGGGTTTTGCGGAGGGGCCTGAAGGGCGAGCCAGGACGCCTGTGTTCCCAGAGCTCCGGAGATCCCCGGCTGCAGGGGCGGGGGCGCTATTTTGGGGCAGCAGCTGCTGTGGTTCCGGCATCTCCAGCCAAGGGATCAAAATTCCCCGGGTCGGAACTCCCCCCTCTCTCGGCGGTCACCCCTCGCCCAGCACCCCCCGCCCTCCTCCCCCACCCGAGAAAGAGATGTGCTGGAGATTAACTAGGAAACCCGAGTGGGGCTAATTATAACTCAGGGCTTCCGCTGGGCCTCCCCTTCCCAAAAAACAAGAGATAGGGTCTCCGCGGGAAGGGAGGTCCTAGGTCTGGGAGGGGCCCTCGGCTGGGCACTGCGCAGGGGAGCTGGGGTCGCGGCCTTCAGGACGGGTGGGGGGCAGCCGGTGCAGGAACCTGCGCAGTTCGGGTTCCGCCCC
>NW_006159974.1:2217847-2219987 GCF_000334495.1 Tupaia belangeri chinensis | reverse complement strand
ACTGTCTCCGCCCCCGCCCCTCCCTGCTCCCCCGGACCGCCACCTCCCCTCCTGCCCCTCCCTCGGAGCCGGGACCCAGAGACCTCGGGGCCCAGACGCACTCCAGTGACAGACGCCGACTGACGGACAGACACGCAGTGACAGACACGACCCAAAGACCCGGCGGCGGGGCAGACACCCACGTGACAGACGGACAGAAGCCCGCAGAGACAGACACGGGCAGACTGACGGACTCCTGCCGTGACAGCCACAGACAAACGCAGCGACCGACTCTTATGGACGGACCCACACACTGACAGCCTCCGTCAAGGCTGGAGAAGTGGCGAGGTCGAGGGGCCGCACGAATGGCATCCCGGCCACGGTACAGCCAAGGGTGGCGCGGGAGGTGAAAGTGCGGCTGAAGACCCCTCCGGGGTCCGGGGTACTGGGGAAGAAAAGGTGATGTGGGACACTGCTGGGAGCCAGGGGACACCTGTGGGAACGGAGATGTGAGCATGGGATCTCGAGTGGAAATGATAGACCTCCATGGGGAAAGCAGCCCCCAGGAGCAGGAAGAGGTGACTCGGGGACACCCGAGAAGGAAGGCCAAGGTGGTGGCACGCGCAAAGCTGCGGAGCGAGGCCGCACTCTTCTGCCGCAATGGAAACTTCCGGAACCCCCGCGGGTGGGTTTGCGCTGGTTCCCTGACGGGTGACCTCGGACTTTCGTCACCAGGGTCCAGTTGGGGCATGACATCACCAGGCCAAGCTTTCATTGGCCACGTTGGCCGGCAGGTGGGAGCGGCCTGTCCTGGGCGACCCCAGTGTGCTCCGAAGGGCCTGAGCCGGACTGACCCCCACGCCCCACCTCCAGGGAGTCACCCAGGGGAACGCTGCTGCCGCAGCGGCGGGCCCCCGCGCGGGAGAGAGTGCGGCGCTGTGCCCTCGCGCGTTCTCTGCGCGAAAGCGCTGCTTCTCCGGGGCGGCTGGCTGGGGAGCCTCCGGGCCGCAGCGTGGGAGACCCGCCGACCAGAGCGAACGTCGGGGCGTGCGTGCGCGCGCGCGGCGGTGCGGGAAGCTGCGTGAGGCGTGCGCGCGCATGCTCGTTCTGACCGCCGCGCGCCCCGCAGCGCCGCGGTCCCGTCCGCCGCCGCCAGGGACCGGGGATAACAGGTCTTGGAGTCCCACGGAGAGTGGCTGGGTTCACCAGAATCCAGCATCTTGCTTAGTCCCGGGTGGCGCGGTTCTCAAACTCTCCAAACTGAGCGCGCCCGCAGCCCACCTGTCCCCGCGAATCGGCTCCCGCAGGCCCGGGTACCCGCGCTGGGTCCGCGCTTGCTTGCTGGCAGCGGTCGCCAGGTGGCGCCAAGGGCAGCCGCTCAGGCCCGAGAATCTGGGCTGCGGTAGCGACGGGGGAGAGATTAATCCCTCGCCTCTTTTTGCCTACTCTGGCTCTCTGCGCTCCCCTCGTAGGCACTCCAAGTGCCCTGCCTGGACGCTGAGGTTCCCATACCGGACCTTCAGCGTCCTGGCCCCGTAGTGAGGGCTTTCCGCTGGTCAGAGCACTTCGCCTGCTGGTGCTCATTGAGGAGCAGGCAGGAGAGCTGTTGAAATAGGGGTCTGATGGTGCAGGAGAGAAGGGGCCGAACATGGTAGTTATTAGAATTATTAGAATGATAGAAAAAAAACGCAGTCCTGAGGCTGTAGGGACTTTTGTATTGAAACGACCCTGCTGCTGGTGGGGGTTTGCCCTCCCGTCACTGTCTGAAAACAATGTGCACACAAGCCTGTCTCGCCTAACCTTGGTTATTGTGAGAGCCTGGGCCTGAGCTGTGGAGACAGGGAGGGCAGGGAGTTTTCATGAACAAATGGCAGCTTACACAGCTGAGCAGCAGTCTTGGGGGCTGGAATCCCCCAGGGAGGGAGGTCCTATAGTCAGCTGGTTTAGGGTAAGTGGTTTAGCCCAGGGGAAACGCGCCCAGATGTGTATGCAGGGGTGGCATCTTGAACCAGGAAGAGGGCAGTTCCTGCTTACGTGGGATGGCAGCAGTTCCTGTGAGGTGGTCCATGGGAAGAGAAAGTGGTTTGTGGGGCCAGAAGCCCCTGAGAACTTAGCTCCTTTCTTGGGGGTGCTGTGGGAGGTTGGAGGGCAGGAGAGGGAA
>NW_006159974.1:2215185-2217326 GCF_000334495.1 Tupaia belangeri chinensis | reverse complement strand
TGGAGTTTCAGAGATGCTTGGGGCAGAAGATGCAGCCATTTCTGTCTGTTTAGTTTAGTTTAGTTTTATTGCTAGAGGGCGAGCTCTGGCCAGACAGAGACTGAGGGAGAGGGAGAAGGCACCACCCCCTGGGGTGTGGTCACCAGCAATCCCTTATCATTTCTGTCTCCCAGCAGGTTGTTGGACACACACTCACAAGTGCTGGGTGTGGTTTTCAAGTTCCCAGGACAGGACTCAAGTCACGGGGCTGGCCATGTGGGATCCTGCTCCCTCAGTCACTGGGCACAGCCGGCCTGCGTTTATGCCAGTACCCTCCTCCCCACGTCCAGGCCCAGGAAGGGCAGGGGCGGGTCTGCACAGAGCAGAGAGGAGGGACAGGCCGGCCCTGTGGGGCTGAGTAACATCACAGGAGTGTGTCTTGCTTCTGGAGCCCCAAATGTGCTCTGCTCAGGGCCAGGGGAGGGGTCAGTCAGTTGAGCCCCAAGTCTGTGGCCTCCTAGGAGATGGGCCCAGGCCATGGCTGCGTCCTTAGCCTGGAGTTTATCCCAGGGTTTTGAGAACGGGGGAGATCACAAAGGTTCTGTCCTCATCTCAGAGTTTTTAAATAGTTTAAATAGTTTTTAAATAGCAAGAAGTGCAAGTGCAGGGTTGGGGGCTCCACCAGGCACCAGAGGAAATCCCAGCTGGAACCTTGACTCCTCGGTGTCACCCAGTGCTGCTGCTCACAGGAAGCGAGCCCTCTGGAGAGTCACACTGGGCCTTGTTTTCTTCACGTGTGAACTAGAGGATTGGATTTGAGTAGATGTCAGTATTGTGAGTAGCACTCCGAGGGACTGATCCATTTGGTGCTAGGTAGGTTTGTTTTTGTTTTTGTTTTTAAAGAATTAGGTATTTGGGACCAGCAGTTAGCATAAAGGCTATGTTGCTGGACTCCCATGTAGTCGACCACGGTTTGCGTCCCAGACCTGGTGGCTTAAACTCACACCAGGCATGTGTGCATGCGTGTGCAGGATCCCAAGGGGAGAATGGAGGAAAAGGGATTGTGGTGTGGCCATCCCCCTTGGGGGGTGATTTCTCACTTTCTATTTCTCTGTCTCTCTCTGTCTTTCTGGCGAGTGCATGTGCCCTATAGCAAAAACCTCTCAAAAAAAAAAAAGAATTATATATTTGATTTATTATTATTATTGTTTTTTTTTTTTTAATTTGTCATAGGGCATGCATGCTCACCAGAGAGGGAGACAGAGAGAGAGGGAAAGTGAGAAAGCAAGGCATCAGGTCTGGAACTCGAACCGCGATTGGCCATGTGGGAGTCCAGCGCCCTAACCAGCATGCCACCTGCTGGCCCCTGGGTGGGGTTCTTATGTCCACATTTTTAGCAAGTCTTCAGGGCAGTCCCATGAGAATGGAGGACTTGTGGACCCCACGAGAAATGGGAGACTAGGTTTCTAGAGTCAGTTCCCCACTGGCCTCCTGAGGAGCCACAGGCTGTGTAGGAGCAGCAGGTGGGGCTGGTCCAAGAGCCGACCAGGACACCTTCTGGTCCTGAAGGTGGGGGTTCTTATGTCCACATTTTTAGCAAGTCTTCAGGGCAGTCCCATGAGAATGGAGGACTTGTGGACCCCACGAGAAATGGGAGACTAGGTTTCTAGAGTCAGTTCCCCACTGGCCTCCTGAGGAGCCACAGGCTGTGTAGGAGCAGCAGGTGGGGCTGGTCCAAGAGCCGACCAGGACACCTTCTGGTCCTGAAGGTGGATGGATGAGTCTTTGAACTTTTTTGTTTTTTGTGAGTTAAAGCCACTGGATCTGGGATTCGAACCTCAAGCGAAGACATGGGAGTCCAGTGACACAGCCATTATGCTACCTGCTGGTCTTGAACTTGATTTTTAAAAATGTCTCTCTGGAACCAGTAGATGGCATAGTGGTTACATTGCTGGATTCACACATAGTTGACTGTGGTTCAAGTCCTGGACCCCACAGCTTAGACTCACGCTGGGCACATGTGCATGTGTGCCAAAAATCCTAAGAGAAGAATGGAGGAGAAGGGATTGTGGTATGGCCATTGCCACTGGGGAAGGGTGATTTCTCGTTTTCTGTCTCTCTGTCTCTCTCTGTCTCTACAGCAAGTACACACACCCTGTAAC
>NW_006159974.1:2212122-2215091 GCF_000334495.1 Tupaia belangeri chinensis | reverse complement strand
TTTGTTTGGAGAGGTGTTCGTTATAGGGTGTGTGCACTCGCCAGACAGACAGAGACGGAGAGACAAGAAATCACCCTCCTGGGGGGATGGCCACGCCTTAATCCCTTCTCCATTCTCTTCCTGGGGTCTTGGGCATACATGCACACGTGCCCAGCATGAGTTTTAAGCCACCAGATCCAGGACTCGAACCGCGGTCGACTACGTGGGAGTCCAGCGACATAGTCATTATGCCAACTGCTGGTCCCCAAAAGCCTTTTTAAAAAAAGAAAGAAAAAATCAATAGCATCTGATTTGAATAATCCCTTTTTTTTGGTTTGTTTTGAAGAGGTTTTTGCTATAGGGCGCGTGCACTCGCCAGATAGACAGAGAGAGACATAGAGACAGAAAGCGAGCAATCACCCCCCAGGGGGGATGGTCACGCTGCAGTCCCTTCTCCTCCATTCTCCTCCGAACCGCGGTCGACTACGTGGGAGTCCAGCGACATAGCCATTACGTTAACTGCTGGTTCCCAAGAATAATCCCTCATTTGGCCTTGGGTCTCTCCCAGCCTTGCCCACACAAGGTTCCAGCCTGTCTCGCCATTAACACTTTTCTCTACATCATCTTACATTGTAACCTCCCGGTGCCCTCTGTGTCCCCCCACCCCCCACACACACCTGTGGCTGCAGAGGTGTCCTTGGTTCTTCCATTTCTTCTTTCACCACTTCTGTTTATATATGAGTCAATCTTGCTTCTGCCACCATTGTGCCAAGTAAGGGAACACCCCTACTTCCCTCCTATCTCTGTCCCCTACCTTTGCAAACATAGGGAACCTCCACTTCTATTACAGTTCTTGTCCCACCTCTCTTAACAAAAAGGATTTTCATCTCTTCTCTTTATTACTGAAGATGAACTGTGTGAAACAAAACCAAATAATGGGTTGCATAAAATATAATCGTAATGTATTTCTCTCTTACATGAGACTCGGGAGACCAGCAGATGGTGTAATGGCTACATTGCTGGACTCCCATGTAGTTGAGTGGTTTGAGTCCTGGACCCTGGTGGCTTAAACTCATGCTGGGCACATGTGCGTGCATGCCTAAGAGCTTGAGAGGAGATTGGAGAAGGGATTGCGGCATGGCCATCCCCTCTGGGAGGTGATTTCTCGCTTTCTGTTTCTCTGTCACACATGGCACTTGAGTTTACATCCTATTGGCCAGATCTTAATGGTAAGGTCATAACTGATTATGAAGGAGGTTTGGAGATGTGGTCTTTCTTCTGGGTAACTATGTCCTTATCTAAAATTGGTCTTTCCTAATATTAGAAAGAAAAGGGAGGGGGCCAGCAGGTGGCATGATGGTTGGGGTGCTGGACTCCCACATGAATGACTGCAGTTTAAGTCCTGGACCTGGAAGCTTGAAAAACATGCTAGGCACATGTATGTGTGTGCCCAAAATTCTAAAAGGAGAAATGAAAGAGAAGGGATGGCAACGTGACCATCTCTGATGGGTGGGTGCTTTTTCAAAGAAGAATAAGAATATACAAGTATAGAAATAGAAAAGAGTCTAGATATAGACCACATGGATATGAGAATATAATATATATTAGCTCTGGCATTAAAAATCAGAAGGGAAACAATAAATTATGAATGGTAAACAGTGCTGAAATGATTACTTAATTATTTACTAAAAAATTTGACCACACAAAATAAATTCTGGTGGATTAACATTCTAAATAAATAAATAAATAAATAAATAAATAAATAAAGAGAGAGAGGGGGGAGCAGAGGGGAGCTAGTCCTTGTCTGCCCGACTTCACAGTGCCTTCCTTTCCTGTCAGTGCGGGCATGGAATACTCTTCCATGGTGCTTTGACTTGGTCCTCCCAACCTCACCTCTCTCATGAACATCGCCCTGTCTGATGATTTCTGGGTCCCTCTGCCTCCAGCCATTTCTCCACGAACACACACTGGCTCTCTAGCTGGTGTCATGAGGTGGCCATCGGCTGGGGACTGCGGCTTTGGGCCTGCGAGGGGGCTCCAAGGGCACGGCAGAGGCTGGTGAGTGCACTGGGGAGCAGATGAGGGTGGGGCATTGGGGTTCCATACCAGGTGGTCCTGCCCTGGCTGCACAGGGCCCTGACCCCAGTGGATGGAGCAAGACAGAGGAATTGGTTCAGGCCAAGGATGACCTCCAAGGTTGCCCCTCCTAAGACTGAAGGGAGTCTGAGGTGGCCATTGCCCAGTTGCTGTGAAATGGCTTGTCTAGAGGAGCTGGGAGGCCATGCAAGGGACTTTCCTTCTCACCTCGTCCCTGTTCCCTACTTTGAGGTGGCCTAAAATTCACACTTGCTTTGCGTTACCTCATTTCACACAGGACGGGATGATTTCTCCTTGGGCTCATCCATCCTGCTTGTGCCTTTTACTCTTTTGGTAGTTAAAAAAAATTATTCTGGGGACCAGCAGTTAGCATAATGGCTATGTCGCTGGACTCCATGTAGTCAACCGTGGTTCGAGTCCCAGACCCGGCAGCTTAAATTCACGCCGGGGGCATGTGCATGTGTGCCCAAGATCCTGAGAGGAGAATGGAGGAGAAGGGATTGCAGCGTGGCCATCTCCCCTGGGGGGTGATTTCTTGCTTTCTCTCTCTCTGTCTCTCTGTCTCTGTCTGGCAAGCTCATGAACCCTATAGCAAAAACCTCTCCAAAAAAAGAAAAAAAAATTATTCTGGTGGTTAAGGTGCTGTACTCCCACATGGCTGACTGTGGTTCAAGTTCTGGACTTGACAGCTTGCTTCCTCTTTCTCTCTCTGGTCAAATTAAAAAAATAATTATAGCAAATGGAATCGAATAAATAATTCTTTAAAAAATTATTTTTTGATATTTTTTAGGGGCAGCCCCATAGCACAGTGGTTAAGGGAGCCAGATCCCACATGACTGACCACAGTTTAAATCGTGGCCCTAGACCAAGGTGGCGGCGGGAGGTGGGCCCTG
>NW_006159974.1:2208474-2211061 GCF_000334495.1 Tupaia belangeri chinensis | reverse complement strand
CCCCTGGGGGGTGATTTCTCGCTTTCTATCTCTCTGTCTCTCTCTCTGTCTTTCTGGTGAGTGCACGCGCCCTATGGCAAAAACCTCTCCAAAAAACAAACAAACAAACAAATAAAAACAAACAAACAAACAAACAAAAACAAGACTATGGTTTTTGACAGAGAGTGGAAGAATATGGAAGACTTACTGCTGAGTGAAGCAAGCCAGGCTATGAAGGAGAGGCATTGTATGTCCCCCCTTAATATATACCGAGTGTACGCACTCTATGACAGAAACTGATTGACTAAAGGATATAGAAACACAGTAACTGGATGTGAATCCCTTATATAGTGTGTGTGAAATAGTAGAGTCTGAGGAGGGACATTTAAAAGGAAAATAGAGAGGCAAAGCATTAATGGGACAAAGAAATGTGGTATTATCTGTTGTAGATAATTTTATAGTTTTATCAACTAGACAAGGGAGAAACGTTCACAAGTTGGAATATTCTCTTTGTTAGCTAAATAATGTGAATAATAAAAATAATGATTGGGGAAAACATAGAAAAGATATTGAATGTTGAAGTGGGGAGATTAGGGAACCAGCAGTTAGCGTAATGGCTATGTCGCTGGACTCCCACGTAGTCGACCGCGGTTCGTGTCCCGGACCCGGTGGCTTAAAACTCACGCCGGGCGCGTGTGCGTGCGTGCCCAAGATCCCGAGAGGAGAATGGAGGAGAAGGGATTGCGGCGTGACCATCCCCCCTGGGGGGTGATTTCTCGCTTTCTGTCTCTATGTCTCTCTCTGTCTGTCTGGCGAGCGCACGCGCCCTACAGTGAAAATCTCTCAAAAAAAAAAAAAAAAGAAGGGAGGAGATTAATGTCTCTGTACTGACGGACATGCATGGCATTCCCTTTTGAAAAAACAATGTAATACACTGTAAAGTTATATGTAATCCAATGTAATATAAAGAAGATTATGATGATGATAATAATAAAAAAAAATCGTGGCCCTAGAGACCTGAAAAATATGCCAGGTATGTGTGTGTGCATGCCCAAAATCCTGACAAGGAGAGATGGAGATAAGGGGATTGTGGTGTGACCACGCCCCACTACAGCGTGCTCATGGTGAACACATGGATCCTCTGGCAATAAGAAAATTTAAAAATTTAAAAACAAATTTGATTTGTTTCATGAGAGAGAAAGAGAGAGATTCCCCCAGCAGGGTCCCCGTGCAACGATCCACCTCCAGCCTCAGCCAGCCTGGATCATAGGCACACAAGCATCTGGGTGCAGAGAGAGGCCCCAGAAAGGAAACAGGACCTTTCTATGTGGGTCCAGTTGCAGTACCACTATGCCACTGTCTGGCTCTTCTTTTGCTAGTTTTGGGCATTTCACACATTTTTTTTAAAAAAAGAATTATTTGTTTAATTTTATTTATTATTATTTTAAAAAATATTCCTCCAGCAGCTGGCATACTGGTTAAGGTGCTGGACATGCCCACATGGCCAACCACTGTTCAAGTCCCGGACTTGATGGCTTGCTTTCTCACTTTCCCTCTGTCTCTCTCTCTGGTCAAATGAAAATAAATGAATGAATAAATAAAATTATACACATATATGTATGTATACTTTTTTTTTTTTTAATTTGTTTTAGGGCACATGTGCTCACCAGAGAGAGACAGGGAAAGTGGGAAAAGTAAGCCACCAGGTCCGGGACTTCGAGGTCAGCCATCTAGTGCCTTAACCACCACCATGCCCTCTGCTGGTCCCATTTCACATATTGTTCTTTTTTTTTTGGAGGGCTTTTTGCTATAGTGCGCACGCACTCGCCAGAAAGACAGAGAGAGACAGAGAGACAGAAAGTGAGAAATCACCCCCCAGGGGGGATGGCCACACCATAATCCCTTCTCCTCCATTCTCCTCTTGGGATCTTGGGCACGCACGCACACGCGCCTGGCCTGAGTTTAAGCCCCTAGGTCTGGGACTTGAACTGCGGTCGACTTACATGGGAGTCCAGTGACATAGCCATTATGCCAACTACTGGTACCCCCATTTCACACATTTTTAAAGGTTGTTTCTGGATAGTCTCACTTTGTTTTCACAATTTTGTTAAATGCCGGGGACCAGCCTCGGCGGGGGTGGGTTGGCTCGACGGAGGCTACGCTGGAAGGAAAGGAAGACCAAGGCCTCGTGCTTTTTCATGCACGTCCTAAGTCGGACACTCCTCTAAGATCGCTCTCTGAGGAGTGACAACTGCTAGGAATCACCGTGCCTTTTTATTGAAAATGGGATACATGCAAGTAAATGGGAGAGGGGCTACGTATACTAATGATCAATTCATAATGTTTTAACAATAGAAACCATTCAGGGTTTGATTAAGGGCAAGTCTATTAATCATCGATACAGTTCAACAATTGTTTGATTGATGAAAGCAGGTTCCTGGTAACTTCAAGCAGTGCAGTTTCAGGAAACAGTTCCAGCAAGCAGAGTTAACTATCAACCGATGTTCAGCAGCAGCCGTCTTATGATTACTAAAAGAAAATCTCAAGCATAGATATTAGTTCTTATGGATTTTCATAAAGAATGATACTTATATAATTCTATAGGGAT
>NW_006159974.1:2205109-2208038 GCF_000334495.1 Tupaia belangeri chinensis | reverse complement strand
GGGCATACAGTCGCGGCCTTGCCAACTCACTGAACCGACCGGAAGCGATGCTCAAAGGTCAAGGGGCTCAGACAGGTCCTGGAGTCCCACCGGGTTGGACTCCTCCAGTTAAATATTGCACAAGTATCCAGTATTCCCCATACAATTTATCAAATAGCCTTTTTCTTCTGTAAGCCTCTTTTCTAGCTAAGGGTAGAGGGGAGTGAGGAGTTGCATACCCTTGGGCTCAGGATTGATCAGTATCTTTCTTGGGGTTTGTTTCTTCCAGTGAGTTTTTTTTTTTTTTTTTTTTTTTTTATAGATTTTTGCTATAGGGCAGTGTGCTCATTTGGAAAGACACAGAGAGACAGAAAGTGAGAAATCACCCCCTAGGGGGGTATGGTCATGCCACAATCCCTTCTCCATTTTTCTGTCGGGATCTTGGGCTTGGACGCACATGCGCCTGGCGTGAGTTTTAAGCCTCCAGGTCCGGGATTCAAACCGCAGTCAACTATGTGGAAGTCCAGTAACGTAACCCTTACACTGCTGGTCTCTTACCCGTGAGCTTTAAGGGTTCTGCATGGAGTGAAATAACTCACCAGTAGTGCATTGAACTACGTGTTACCCTTTAGCCTTGGTGTCGGGAATCCCGAAGGAACGCATGACCTGGAGTGTGACTCAGCACCAGCCTGACATGCTCTCTGGCATACTGGCCACTGCCACTCAGACCCTGCACTGACACAGGTGCCAGCCAACCCCAACATTGGTTTTGGCTTAAATGTTAGACTATCTTGGAGACTTCTTGGGAACAGGTGAGTCTTCTTTCCCCCTAACTCTTCTCCCTTGACAACACCAACACCAGTAATATTTCTAGTAGGAAACACTTTGGAGGTCTGGGTGCAGGGGGAGACCTAAGGATGTTGATTACCACCTGCAGCCTGGGCTTTGTCACCTGGATGCCTTCAGGAGTGGCAATTCAGAGATGAGTCCAGAGAGTCTTGGCAATTCAGATGGAGAGGGTTTATGAAATGCGACAGGGTCCAAGGGTATCGACATTTTGGGCCTGCACAGTAGACCCTCCCTGAAGATAAAGGGGCTGTGTGAGTGAGAAGAGGGTTTATGATGAAGAGGGAGAATCAGACCCCCTTGTTTGGCATGCAGAATAGGCAAAGATGGACTATGTTATCCGAAGCAGCTCTCTGGATAAAAAACAACAAAATAAAGTACTTATGCAGATGTTCCCTGGGCCAGCCAGTGGTGTGGTGGTTAAGAAGGCTGGACCCTACATGACCAACTACACAGTGTGAGTCCCAGATCTGATGGCTTGAAAAACACACTGGGTGTTGTGTGTGTGTGTGTGTGTGTGCCCAGAAGGGATTGCGGCATGGTCATCTTCCCTGTGGGGGATGCTCACTTTCTCTCTCTCTTGCTCTGTCTGTCCAGAAAACATACATACCCTATTGCAAATTTTAAAAAATTATAAAAAAAGAAGGGCCGGCACGTGGCATGGTGGTTAGAGTGCTGGACTCTCACATGGCCAACTACGATTTGAGTCCTGGACCTGGTGGTGTGGTTTCTCACTTTCCTTCTTGCTCTCTTTCTCCCTCTGTCTGCCTCTTTCTGTGAATGCATGTGTACCATAGCAAACAACAATAATAATAAATAAAATTAAATAATTTAAGAAGAATGATTGTTTTTCTGATTTTTCTCTAATAAATCATACTTATGAAGGGATCTGTTGCTTTAGGCTACCAAGTACACAAACATCCAGCTTAATTTGGGGAAATCCTGAGCTAGGTGGGTCCATCCTAGGCAGTGCAGTCGACCGAGTACTGGACTTAGTGCTGGAAGCTCCATGGTAACCATAGGTTCAAATCCCTGGTTCAGTAGACCTGAAAAACGCCAGATGCATGTGCGTATTTCCCAAGATCCCGACAAACTGGAGGACTGGAGGAAGGGGCTAATGGCGTAGTCAGATACTGTCAAGTGTTCCTTTCTCTCCCTCCTGTGCATGTGTATACACGCACACACTATTCTACGAGTAAAATTTTTTAAAAAGAGAGAGAGGTAAGTGGGAAATACAGCTTTACTCCCCATAATGGAAACTGAATGGAGGCAGTTTTGTCGTCTGGTTCTCTGGCAGCTAGCCTGTGAACTGCTGGCCTAAACTGGACCAATTAGATGTTAATCTGCACTGGTCGTTGCAAAAAGCTGACGAGTGATTGGTGAGGGGAGTGGCAGCAATACTTGTATCTTGCTACAGAGGTATGGGCTGCAGTGTCCATGCCCAGGGCCGACAATGATGGTGGTGCTGGCGGTGGGTCAAGAAGCAACTCTCCATTTGGGGCATCATTTAAACGACAATTCGGGCCACATAAATCCTCTGAGTTACTTAATACCGTTCCAATAAACACATTTCTCTTCAGTTAACTAGAGTTGGTTTCTCTTCCTTGTAACCCAAGAATACAAGTTGGTGCCGGGGGTAGGTTTAGACAACAGACTCAGAGAATGAAGGAATCCAGGATCGGCTGGCTGCCTCGTTGGGACTGAAGACAGTGAAACCCAGTTAGTAAATAATAAAGGCTAGGATTCATACCACCCGGTGATGAAATAGCCGATGAAATGATCGCCAGCAGTCACTGAGTATGGAGTGTCTATTGAAAGCAAGATTTTAGGGGGGGTAAAGTAACCACAATAAAGAATGGCAAAAGGAACACGAGGAAACGGGATGATGCAGCTTGCAGAGGTGGAGGGCAAACTCAAACCCCTGAGATCTTGACTCGAGGCATGGATGGAAACCTGGAGGTGCTTTATGACTTTATGTCAGAGCTGAGATAGCCAAAGCTGAAAGTCACAGTTTATCCTGTGACCGACAGACTATAACAGCAGCTGAATTTCAGACTTTTGCCAGATCTCTCCCATGAAAGTCAGAGTGCTGATGGGGGAAAGA
>NW_006159974.1:2185542-2205061 GCF_000334495.1 Tupaia belangeri chinensis | reverse complement strand
TTAAGGCACTGGACTCCCGCATGGCTGACCATGGTTTGAGTCCTGGACCTGGTGGCTTGCTTTCTCATTCCCCCCACCCCCCACCCCAACCTCCTGTCTCTCTTTCTGGTGAGCATGTGTGCCCTGTAGCAAGTTGGAAAATAATAACTAAAATACATTTTTCTTTAAGAAAAAGAACGAGGACTCAACTACTTTCTTTTTTCCTATTTCCTCTGAGCCCTCATTTCTAGCTCAAATAGTCATTTCTCTGTCCTTAACGAGGCTACTTCCCCTTTGCCTGAATACTTGGCTGCTCCCTGGACCCTTATGTGCCCTACCATGCCTCAGACTACAAACCCACTGTAGTAGTTTTTACTGTATTACTAATAGAAGTACTTGAGTCGGGGTGCTCTGTGAAGAACAGAGGTTTATTTGGCTCATGATTCTGGTGACTGGAAAGTCCAAAGGCCTGGAGTCTGGCATCAGGCTGACCTTGGTGCCGTATCACAACATGGCCGACAGAGACAGAGAACAGGCATGTGTGCAGAGAGAGGAGGCAGAACTCCCAGCCCCTACTTCCTGTTTGTCCCTTCCGTGTGTCCAGGTGACACGGAACAAATGATGTCCCAAATGGAGAGTTGCTTCTTGATCCACCACCACCCTCCCATCAGGCCCCACCTCCCCTGTCCCCACCAGAGGGCAAGTGCACTGATTGGGGAGAGAGAGAGAGAGAGAGAGAGGGAGAGAAAGTGAAACAAAACCAAAAAAGTGAGATCAGCAGATGGCGTAATGGTTATGTTGCTGGACTCCCACATAGTCAACCCACAGTTCAAGTCCTGGACACGATGGCTTAAACCTCACGCCAGATGTGTATGCGTGCATGCCCAAGATACTGAGAGGAGAATGGAGGAGAAGAGATTACAGCATGTCCCCCCTTCCCTCTGGGGTGCTTTCTTGCTTTCTGTCTCTGTCTGTCTCTCTGGCGAGTGCACGTGTCTATAGCAAAAATCTCTTAAAACAAAACAAAGCAAAAACAGCCCACAATGGCTCCCTGACTTACAGAGTAAGAAATATGTCAAGATTAGACAAATGAAATAAATAGTAAACCCAAAGCAATTCTACTTTGCTGTGCTGAATTGGAGTTTGATACAAGCATAAAAGATGAGATAGGATGATGATTTTGATCACAGAAGATGGCTGAGTTTCAGAAGATGACTGGATTCAGGATTATTCAATTGAGGATTTTTGCATTATATTCATCAGAGATATTGGTCAGTAGTTTTCTTATTTATTTTTTAAAGAATTTTATTGTTTTTTAACTTTATTTAATTTGACCAGAGAGGGACAGACAGAGAAAGAGAGAGAGAGGGAAAACGAGAAAACAAGCCTCCAGGACTTGAACTACAGTTGACCACATGAGAGTCCAGTGCCCTTAACTACCACGCCACCTGCCGGCCCCAGTAGTTTTCTTATGTTTTTAAAAAATTATTTATTTGTGGTTATGTTGCTGGACTCCCACATAGTTGTCTGCAGTTCCCAAACCAAGCAGCTTGAAACTCATGCTGTGCGCATGTGCATGCATGCTTAAAATCCTAAGAAGAGAAGGGAGGAGACGGGACTGCAGCATGACCATCTCCCCAGGGGTGATTTTTGTCTCTTCGGCAAGTGCATGTGCTCTCTAGCAAAAACATCTCTCTCTCTCTAAAAATAAAATTTTTCTTTCCCCTCGGAGAACAAACAAAACCACAGAAAGAACTGAGGTTCTCCAAAGCCGAAAGCTGAATTGTGCATAACTTTCTTAAACAAGCAAATGAAAAGTATTCTAAAGGGATACCAATAGGTGGCGTGGTAGTTAAGGCGCTTTACTCCCTCATAGCCAACTGTGGTTGAAATCTTGGACCTGATGGCTTGAAAATCATGGCAGGTGCATGTATGTGCATGTCCAAAGTGACTGCGGTGTGGCCACACACCCAGGGGGGGAGATTTCTCACTTTCCCTTTCACTGTTTATTTATTTATTTTTAAGAATTATTTTTATTTAATTTTAACATTATTATTTAATTTGGGAGAGAGAGTGAGGGAAAGTGAAAAAGGAAGTCACCAGGTCCGGGACTCAAACCACAGTCAGCCATGTGGGAATCCACTGCTCCTGCAAGCTGCCTCTCTGTCTCTTTTTAGCAAGCACATGTGCCCTATGGCAAAAAATCTAAATTAAAAAAAAAATCTAAAAGAAAACTTGTACTTATAAATATACAACATTTTAGAAGTGACTTTACGAACCAGAAAATAAAACAAACCAAAAGCAGGAGTTACCAGGCATCAAGGCTGTAACTACCAAGAAGTTAAAACTGAGCATGGCAGCTTGTGGCTCTGCTCCTCAGCAAGGGGTTCTTTCAGTTGCGTTTATTGTGATCCACAGCTCCAGGCATGTGTTACTGAGGTGAGGGTTTAGTGTCCACACTCTGCACTACAAGGAGCCGGCCAGTGGCTCCCTTGGTGTTTGCAGAGCAGTGCTTGCTCCCTACTGGACTGTACGGGCAGGCTGGCGTTAATAGGCCTTTCTGACGCTTGATCCTTGGAAAGAGATGGGGTGAGAGAAGAATTACCAGCAGAGAACGGTAAGACCCAATTGACCTGATTCAGTATTACTTTGTTGAACTTCCAGAAAACTCCTCAAGGCGAGGTAATCCCAGGAAAATGATTTCTATACGAGCACTGTTTACACAGCTTTGTTTAGGTTGTTTTAAAACCCCATAAGTCTAGGGAACCAGCAGTTAGCGTAATGGCTATGTCGCTGGACTCCCACGTAGTCGACCACGGTTCACGTCCCGGACCCGGTGGCTTAAAACTCACGCCGGGCGCGTGTGCGTGTGTGCCCAAGATCCCGAGAGGAGAATGGAGGAGAAGGGATTGCGGCGTGACCATCCCCCCTGGGGGGTGATTTCTCGCTTTCTGTCTCTATGTCTCTCTCTGTCTGTCTGGCGAGCGCACGCGCCCTACAGTGAAAATCTCTCAAAAAAAAAAAACAAAAAACCGTAAGTCTATAAATACTGACCTGCATTATGCTGACTTAACCTGAGTGTTTTTTCTAAGAGGATAAATCCTATACTTAAATGTATAAGGTTATTAGTGTTCCTCAGACTCACAAGTGATAACATATTAAAGTTATATCTCAGACAGAAACCCTCACGCTATCGCTCCTTCCCTACCCGATTTCTTTTCT
Organism: Tupaia belangeri chinensis; assembly: GCF_000334495.1. Taxonomy (NCBI): domain Eukaryota; kingdom Metazoa; phylum Chordata; class Mammalia; order Scandentia; family Tupaiidae; genus Tupaia; species Tupaia belangeri. The sequence continues at coordinate 2,201,860 of NW_006159974.1, read as the reverse complement.
CAGGCCAGAGTGCGTCAGATCATAAAGCACGCGAGTTCATAGAAACTGGATTACACCAGTGGTGAAAAATAAAACCGCCAAAAAGAAAGTTAAAAGTAAATAAAGAAGGGGGAAGGCGAAAGGAAAAACGACTTTACCTACAACAGACTTCGCATAGATACAGAAGTTTGAAAAAAACGAAGTGAGAAAATGTTATCTATGACTCCTGTATCATAAATATAAGACAGGACTCTTAAGTAAATGAAATTATACTGTCAATATAAATTCTGCAGTGTTTAATTTTCTAAGTTTGAGAGTGGAGACATGGATATCCCCCCCCCTTTTTTTTTTTTTTTTTAGATTTTTGCTATAGGACCCATGTGCTTGCTGGAGAGAGAAAGTAAGAAATCACCTCCCAGGGAGGATGGCCATGCTGCGATCCCTTCTCCTTCTCCTCCATTCTCCTCTCAGGATTTTGGGCATGCATGCACATGTATACAGAGTATTTCTCAAATTGCCGGGTCTGGGACTCACACATGGAGTTGGCTTTGTGGGATCCAGCGCCTTAACCACCATGCCACCTGCTGGCCCTAATATTTCCCAATTTGAATGTCTCCTATCAGTACCAAATACGTCCCATTACTGTCTCGTCTCTTTAAAATGTCCAGAATGACTCTAGTTGTTACGGTCTCTGTTTCACACACCAACCCACATGTTAACAACCACGTGTTGAAGCTACCTCTTCCCATTGATAGTAACCACTCCCAATACTTCCATGGGCATCTTTCCAAATGTCCCCAGTCCTGGGGAGGAGCCTCCCTTTGTAACATGACTATGGTGTCCAGTTTCTCTAGCATTCAGGATTGTTTCCTCCTGTGATTCTGAGTAGCTCTCTGACATGCCTGACTACTGAGGTTGAGTCAACCAACACCCAACTGAGCCTTCTAATTCTATCATCACAGGGACAATCTCCATTTGCACAGAGTCTGACAAGCACCCAAAACCCTTCAATCCTATCTGCCAACGTCACTGCTGTACTCTTGCTTAGAATACGCCATAATTGCTGCCTGGATCCCAGCCCAGATAGATTGCATTATTATTCAAAATATTTACATTCCCTCCCTGGGATGGATAGTACTTCCTCACCCTGTTGCTATCAGGCTCGAAGTCTGATTTGCGGTGCCTCATCCTGACAGTATTTTATAGCCCTGTGCTGTTGAACTCCAGGTCAACCATAAGTTTTGTTGCTTTGACCAATAAAATGTGGATAGAAGGGTCATGTGTCACTTCTAAAAAGAAGCTTTAAGAGCCTGCTAGTGGCTTTGCCATCTGTCGTTTTCCACTGCTGCAAGGTTGGCAATGTGTCATACAGGGGCTGCTTCATCAGCTTGCATCCTAGAGTGAAGATGCTGAGATGGGCCAGTGGCAGAGTGAGAAATAAACCCTCCGCTGTTGTAAGCCGGTCACTAGAATTGTTTGCCACCTCAGCAGAACTTGACCTCTCCAGATTGCTATGCCAACCGTCACCAGCCTCCACTTGTCTCAAAGCTGAGTATCAGCTTTTCCTCTGTTATCAAAATATCAAGGGCCCCCAGCCCCACACACCATGACTTCAGAGACAACTTTGTGGGCTCCCACCACCTAACACCGTCGTGAAAACTGCAGCCACAATTCAAATAATCACAGAGTGGCGAGGGTGGTGAGCAGTGTCCTAACATTCCCAGCCACCTTCCTCCTCACTCACTCCACTGGGGAGAAGGAACAACCCATTCCCTGGTCCTACTTCCCACACTTTGTCCCTAATCCTTGGCATTTGGGGGATGGTGCCAGCCTGTTCTTTCTCAACTGGTCGTCCTCCCCCAGGCACCTGTGACAATGGTGGGACCTTGGAGAGGCCTGTCTCCCCACTGACTTCCCATGAAACCCACTTCACTGTCAACTGGCCTGTGTAGTGAGATGCCAGGAAGGAGCTCAACGGTGGGTGACCTGATGATTGGGCGAAGCCCTCCTTCCACAGTCCCATCTTCCATCTCTGTCCCTTCCTTCTCCCCAGCAGCCCTCATGTCTAGCATCAACTCTGGCTGGGATCATATTAATTTCTGGAGCCCCGCCGGGTCTCAGGTGTCATTGGGAAGCCTACAGAAAGGCCGCATCTAACCTCCAGTGCGCCTCCCAGCCCAGGAGAGCACAGTGAGGCACATGAATGAGGTGCTTGCTCGGTCTTTTCCTTTCTCTCCTTTCTCACTTGACCCTGACACGGGAGTGAGGCATTCTTGGACAGCAGCAAGAGGACTTGAGACATCTTAGCTTGTCCATCCCCTCCTTGGGTGAAGGTGGAGCTTCCCTGACTCTGAAGGCGAAGCAGCCACTGTCCCAGCCCAGAGTGTAAAGCTGTCATCTTTTCCTCCTGCACATCCACATGGGCAAGCATTCAAATGATTGTACTTTGCCAGGAATTCATAAGTAAGTGCCATGAGAGAGATATCAGGTCATAAATGCTATTAAGTTTCAGAAGCAGGTGAGATTGCTTCTTGCTCTTGGGTCTTACGAGTGTAATCACAGCTCAGGTGCAGGCCTGGAGGTGGGCAAAGTCTGAGGCTGATTGGCTGGAGCAGAAAGAGGGTGTGGGCAGAAGAACCGGAGGAGGTTGGGGGAGGAGTCATGCAGGCTGGATGGGGACGGATCTTCCCAGAAGTCTGGTGTTCCTTACACCCAGGATCTATTCATGTCCATGTACCCAGCACAGTGACTGGCATTTTATAGCGTTCGAGAGTTTTGTTTGTTTAGAAGAAGAAAGAAAGAGAAGTGAAACAAAGATCAGAAAACCCCAGACCTACAGTTTCGTTTCCAGAATCTTGGCCAGTCCTGGTTCTTGACCATGTGGCTCCAGTGGTCTCCATGGAGACTTCTCTGAAAAACAGCAAAACTTTCTGAAAAAGAGCATCCTCAGGCTGGTCAAATGGGTCAAATGCATTCAGAAATTTAAGTGGAGGACTCTGCGAATGGCCCGGCCCCCGCTGGCTCCCTCGTCTGTGCTGCGCTGGGAGTTCACTGCAGGCTCTGGACTGCAGGTCATGTAGACAGTGTCTTTTCATTCCTTTGCCCATTTCCCCGCTTGACTACATGCCCTCCAAGGCTGGGGCAATAGGATGCACCCCCAGAGTTCAGTGCAACCGAGTGCACGACTGGGGCTCAGCCTCTAGGTATTCACAGTGCCTCTCAGCTGGGATTCCTCCAGTGACTCTGCATAAGGACAGGACCCCTCAGAAGATGTCTGAGGCACAGCCCCATTTCTGGGCAGGCTTGGACATAGAGAATTTGCTGGCTGTCTTCACGGCCCCTCTGTCTCCTCTTGAGTACTGGGGCTAAGGGAGGATTTGCAGGGTTCCTTTCTGCAGACCCTTTTCCTTTAGGGATGGTCAGATCCAAGTTTATATTTATATTTATTTATTTTTAAAAAGAATTCTTTACTTATTTAATAATTTATTTTTTTTATTTTTTGGAGAGGTTTTTGCTATAGGGCATGTGTGCTTGCCAGAAAGACAGAGAGACAGAGAGACAGAAAGCAAGAAATCACCCCCAGGGGGGATGGCCACGCCTCAATCCTTTCTCCTCCATTCTCCTCTCGGGATCTTGGGCACACACGCACATGCGCCCGGCATGAGTCCAAGCCACTGGGTCCAGGATTCGAACCACGCTTGGCTACATGGGAGTTCAGCAAAACAGCCATTATGCTACCTGCTGGTCCCTGCTGGTCCCAATAATATTATTTTTTAATTTGACCAGAAAGAGACAGAGAGAAAGGGAAAGCGAGAAAGCAAGCCACCAGGTCCGGGACTCATACTGTGGCAGCCATGTGGGAGTCCAGTGCCCCAACTACTATGCCACCTGCTGGCCCCTGTATTCTTGTTCTTAAAGAGAAGCCCCCAAATGCTAAAAATGTATGACATTTAAAAAAATATATATATATTATCCATTTTTTACATGAGAGAGAAAGAAAGAGACAGATAGCCAAGCAACTTTGACAGGGTTCTCATATCACAGCCCACCCCCAAGTTCAGCCAGCCTGATTGTGGGCATATGTGTGTCTAATGTGCTCAGGGAGGCCCCAGGACTTGAACCAATGACCTCTCCTATAGGACAAATTGCACTACTGCTGTGCCACTTCCCAGCCCTGAGGCTGGCACTTTGACCTCTGCTTTTCAATGTTTCCCCAGGGCCCCAGTCCTTCCTTCACCTACCTTGAACCTCCTCTGCACCCTTCCAACTTTCGGGGCCCAACTCTATTAAGTTCATCTGGAGCAGAGGCACCATTTAACTGTGTCACCTTGTGCTAAAGCTGAGATCACCTCCTGGTCTGAATCAGATGGAAAAAGTCATCTCATGACTAAACAGAATTTCGCTGAACAGGGACTCTATTGCCCTAGGCAGCAGCTTGTGGTATTCTAGGTTGAAAAGTATGTTGAAATTATCTTCAAACACATAATATAGTCTCCAAGTTATCAAAGATAAATAAAGCTAGACTCCAGTTAAAGTAGTAAAGACGGATTTTTAAAAAAGAATTATTTTAGGGGACCAGCAGGTGGCATGGTCTTTAAAAAAAAAAATGATTTTATTTAACTTTGTTTATTTATTTATTTGTTTGTTTGTTTTAATTAATTTTAATTTGACCAGAGAGGAACAGAGTGAGAGAGAGAGAGAGGGAAAGTGAGAAAGCAAGCCATCACGTCTGGGACTCAAACCGTGGTCAACCATGTAGGAGTCCAGTGCCCTTAACCACCATGCCACCTGCTGGCCCTAATATCTTTTTTTAAAGGTTTCTTCTTCTGGGGCTGGCAAGTGGCATGGTGGTTAAGAGCGCGGGACTCCCACATGGCCAACCACGGTTAGAGTCCTGGACCTGGCGGCTTGCTTTCTCCCCTTCTCTCTAAATCTGTTTCTCTCAAATTAAAATAAATAAGTGAATAAATAAAGTTAAATAAAATAATTCTTAGAAAAAATATTTAAAAATAAATAAAGCTTTCTTCTTCCATCCTTTCCTTCTTTTCTTTTGTTTTCTTTCTTCCTGAGTAAGAAATACAGAGAGAGACATGCACAAAGAGATGGCATCCTCATCTTGGCCTTGACCCCAAAATCCACCCCCAGCTTCAACCAGCCCCAGATGATGGGTGCATTAAAGCCTGGTGAACTTAGGGAGGTCTGTGGATGCAAACCTGGAACCTCTCCATGTGGGTCAGCCTTGCAGAGCATCCTGTTTTGACTGTCTGCCACTGTATGGTTTCCATATATTTTAAAAAAATGTTCCCATCCCCCTCAAAGAATGCATGCTCTGACTGGAGAGAGACAGAGAGAGGGAAAGGGAGACATCATTCCCCTGGGGGAATGGCCATACTATAATCCTTTTTCTTTCATTTTCCTCCTGAGAGTTTGGGCATGCATGCATATGTTCCTGGTGCAGTTTTCAAGCCACGAGGTCCAGATCTGAAACTTGAATTGTGGTTGGCCATGTAGGAATCCAGCGCCTCAACCACCATGCCACCTGCTGCCCTCCTGGCCCCCATAGAGTTTAATCAGTAATAAACTATTGCAATAGAGGAAAAGTCTAGTATGAGTTGAACTCAACTTTGATTTGTACGGAGGGGACGGGATGTTCTAAAGGGAGAAGGAGGGGATGAGGAGGGGTTGAATTGGAGCTCGGTAGCATAAGGGAAGTGAAAAATTACAGAAAATGTTGGTTCATGTGAAATCCATCTAGGTTTGCTATTTGGCACTTATCTAAGTGAGGCTCCTGGCCTCCCATGGAGGCTGGGGGACAGGGGCCTTGTCTTCAGGTGCTGGCTGGAACGAAAAGGAAAGTCCTCTGGTAGCCTGAGGTTTTTTAGGCAATCCCTGTAACGGGGACTAGGTCATCCTGGAGATGTGGCTTTGAGCTATTGGAAACTCTGTTAGAGTTTGCTCAAGTCTTTATAGGTCAGGGCTGAGGCCTAGTTAAGAAAGGGCTTGGAGGAACCTGGTTGGAGTTTGGTCAAGGAGAGAGTCTTGGTCAATGTGAAAAATGAAAAAAAAAATAGATAAGGGTACCAGCAGGTGGCATGGAGATTAAGGCACTGGATCCCACATTGCTGGCTGCATGGTACAAGTCCTGGACCCAATGGCTTGAAAATCACAGCAAGTGTGTGTGTGCATGCCCAAAATCCTGAGAGGAGAATGGAGGAGAGAAGAGATTATAACATGGCCATCCCTCCAGGGGACTAGTTTCTCACTTTCCCTCTCTCTCTCTCTTGCTTTCTCTCTATCTCTCTGGCAAGTACATGTGCCCTATAGCAAACAAAACAAAGCAAAGCAAAAACAAACAAACAAAAAAACTACAGATAGGGCTAAAATTCTCTGCCTATCATTCTTGGCCTTCATTCCTTTATGCCTCTTAGTGCTAATCTTACCCTGCTATCGGGTAGGTGAGGCTCCTTCCAAATTTTGAATGCACTTATATACATAGGAGGGAGCTCCAAATAGATAATAGAAAAACAGAATTGAACTATTAGTTAAAAAAAAAAAACTATTAGTTTATTTTGGTGCAAAAATTTTGAAACCCATGCAGAGTTTTTTTTTGTAATACATGTTTTCTAGGAACCCTGTAAGACCACATATCTATGTATATGTACATGAATATGTGTATGTGAGTATGTACAGATGTGGCCAAGAGAATGCACGTGTATGTCTTCACAAAACTATAATCACTGCTTTCACTCAACCAGACGTACTGGGAGTCTTTCCATGATTAGTATCCTTATCTGAAATGCTTGGGATCAGAAGTGTTTCAGATTTTGTTTCAGATTTTTGGTGGTCATTTTGGACTATTTGTACATGCATAATGAAATACATTGAGTATGGACCAAAGTTAAACATGAAATTCATTTATGGTTCCTATACACATAGCCTGAAGGTAATTTTATACAATAGTTTTGGATTGCAGAGTTTTGACTGCAACCTGTCACTTGAGGTCAGGTATAGAACTTTCCACTGTGACATCTTATTGGTGTTCAAAATGTTAGGAATTTTGGAGCATTTCAGATTTTCAGGTTAGGGATGCTCAACCCGTGCTGTTCTGACCCAGTATAGTATTCTATGGTATGACTATTCCATAATTTCTCTGGATTGAACAATGCAATTCAGGTTGTTTCCAACTTCCGTTGAAATGGCAATTGACTGGATGGCATCCCTGGAATGCCTCCCTGAAATACTTTGAGAACGCAGAAATGAAGGGTGAAATCGCTGGGCCCTAGGTCAAACATTTAAAAATTTTAGTAAATACTGCCAAGTTGCCTTTTTTCCCTATATTTGTTTATTTATTTCTTCTATGAGATACACACAAGGACTCCTAAAGGGTCCCCACCAAAAACCCACCCCTAGTGACTGCTGGCTGGGATGATGGGCATGCAAAAGTATACTGCACACTCAGGGAGGTCTGGGGATGCAAACCTGGGGCCTTTTCCATGTGGGTCCAGTTGTTACTGCTGCACCAGCACCTAATCCCCACATTACCTTTTCACTGCAACCCAAGCCACTTACCTCCCCATTGGTGGATGAGAGTGTTTCTCTTCATACTCTTGCCAACACTGGATGGACTCAAACTTCTAACAGTTGTTAGTTTGTTAGGTCAAAACTAGTATTGTTGTTTGTTTCCATTGTCCATCTGTATTTCCTCTTCTGGGATCTGATCCAGCTTGAGCTATTAACATGGCTTCTATTGAATCCTCTGTTATTTCCATAGCTTTTCCTGACTGAGGAGTCACAACCCCTGCGTCCTGCTAATGGCAGGATAAAGAGAGGACAGGGTGCTCAAGTCTTTATAGGTCAGGGCTGAGGCCTAGTTAAGAAAGGGCTTGGAGGAACCTGGTTGGAGTTTGGTCAAGGAGAGAGTCTTGGTCAATGTGAAAAATGAAAAAAAAAATAGATAAGGGTACCAGCAGGTGGCATGGAGATTAAGGCACTGGATCCCACATTGCTGGCTGCATGGTACAAGTCCTGGACCCAATGGCTTGAAAATCACAGCAAGTGTGTGTGTGCATGCCCAAAATCCTGAGAGGAGAATGGAGGAGAGAAGAGATTATAACATGGCCATCCCTCCAGGGGACTAGTTTCTCACTTTCCCTCTCTCTCTCTCTTGCTTTCTCTCTATCTCTCTGGCAAGTACATGTGCCCTATAGCAAACAAAACAAAGCAAAGCAAAAACAAACAAACAAAAAAACTACAGATAGGGCTAAAATTCTCTGCCTATCATTCTTGGCCTTCATTCCTTTATGCCTCTTAGTGCTAATCTTACCCTGCTATCGGGTAGGTGAGGCTCCTTCCAAATTTTGAATGCACTTATATACATAGGAGGGAGCTCCAAATAGATAATAGAAAAACAGAATTGAACTATTAGTTAAAAAAAAAAAACTATTAGTTTATTTTGGTGCAAAAATTTTGAAACCCATGCAGAGTTTTTTTTTGTAATACATGTTTTCTAGGAACCCTGTAAGACCACATATCTATGTATATGTACATGAATATGTGTATGTGAGTATGTACAGATGTGGCCAAGAGAATGCACGTGTATGTCTTCACAAAACTATAATCACTGCTTTCACTCAACCAGACGTACTGGGAGTCTTTCCATGATTAGTATCCTTATCTGAAATGCTTGGGATCAGAAGTGTTTCAGATTTTCAGATTTTTGGTGGTCATTTTGGACTATTTGTACATGCATAATGAAATACATTGAGTATGGACCAAAGTTAAACATGAAATTCATTTATGGTTCCTATACACATAGCCTGAAGGTAATTTTATACAATAGTTTTGGATTGCAGAGTTTTGACTGCAACCTGTCACTTGAGGTCAGGTATAGAACTTTCCACTGTGACATCTTATTGGTGTTCAAAATGTTAGGAATTTTGGAGCATTTCAGATTTTCAGGTTAGGGATGCTCAACCCGTGCTGTTCTGACCCAGTATAGTATTCTATGGTATGACTATTCCATAATTTCTCTGGATTGAACAATGCAATTCAGGTTGTTTCCAACTTCCGTTGAAATGGCAATTGACTGGATGGCATCCCTGGAATGCCTCCCTGAAATACTTTGAGAACGCAGAAATGAAGGGTGAAATCGCTGGGCCCTAGGTCAAACATTTAAAAATTTTAGTAAATACTGCCAAGTTGCCTTTTTTCCCTATATTTGTTTATTTATTTCTTCTATGAGATACACACAAGGACTCCTAAAGGGTCCCCACCAAAAACCCACCCCTAGTGACTGCTGGCTGGGATGATGGGCATGCAAAAGTATACTGCACACTCAGGGAGGTCTGGGAATGCAAACCTGGGGCCTTTTCCATGTGGGTCCAGTTGTTACTGCTGCACCAGCACCTAATCCCCACATTACCTTTTCACTGCAACCCAAGCCACTTACCTCCCCATTGGTGGATGAGAGTGTTTCTCTTCATACTCTTGCCAACACTGGATGGACTCAAACTTCTAACAGTTGTTAGTTTGTTAGGTCAAAACTAGTATTGTTGTTTGTTTCCATTGTCCATCTGTATTTCCTCTTCTGGGATCTGATCCAGCTTGAGCTATTAACATGGCTTCTATTGAATCCTCTGTTATTTCCATAGCTTTTCCTGACTGAGGAGTCACAACCCCTGCGTCCTGCTAATGGCAGGATAAAGAGAGGACAGGGTAAGGGGCAGAGAGGTTGAATGAAAGCAATGGTCTTCCTTCTGCTCAGCAGGTGAGACTGAAAGTCAGAAAAGCCTGCAAGACTCCGGAGTCCAATCTGGTCCAAGTATGTCCTCGGTGGGGCTTGAGGGGTGCAGGGGAGGAGGGACAGCATCTAGGGAATGGCTCCAACTGGGCTGGGCAGGCTGGAGGTTAGGCCCCAGCTGCTCTCTTGCCTGACACCTCCTGGGCTTATCCTGACTTCCTTTGTCTTCCCTTCCTGCAGACAGAAACCCCGGATACAGGGAGAAGTGGGGAGACGGGCAGGTGGGGCGGTGCAAAGGTGAAGTCCGGGCTCAACCTTCATATCCAGTGGTGCAGATGCCACGACTTTCGGTTGGAGCTGGTGCCACTGTGTACACCTGTGGCTGTCTGCCTGCTGCTGCCCTTCATCCGGTGCCCGCTCTGTGCCAGCCCCTTCCACCTGCACTGCCCACCAGGCCCATGTGGCTGCTCAGGCTCCTTGGTTTCCTCTTGATGCTCAGGGCCTTCCCAGGGGCCACAGGTAAGGGGGAGACTGGGAGGCAGCCAGAGAGATGCTCTGGATGGTCTCTGGTAGGTGGGGAGTGTGGCTCTGAGGGGGATGTCAAGGAGGACAGAGACGGGGCAGAAGGGACACTAGGTCACACTGCTGTCTCGCCCTAGAACTGAGCAAGTTCCGGGGGTCAGAGCTTGCACCTGCACCTGGAGGGAGGGAGTCACCCCTTCCCAGATCAGTACTCTCCCTACTCTGACTGTTTCTGGGCACCCCGACCCAGTCCTGGGGCTTCCTCCACATTGGAGTCTGTCCCTGTCTTTACTTCCACATGTCCCACCTGTGCCTTCCTGAGAGTCCCTTTCTCTGCCCCCAGTCTCTCTCCTCTTTCTGGGTTCTCTGACTTTGGTCCTCAGCTCTGCCGCTCACTCTCCCAGGCCCCCTGAGGGCTGTGTTTCTGGACACGGCTGCTACCACCAGAGCTGGGACAGTGAGATTCTGAAGACCACTTTGCTCCCAAGGGTGTGTCCGAGACTCCCAGGGTATGGGGTTCTGGGCCTGGGAAATGGGGTAGTACGTAACCAGGCCTTTTCAGTCTTGCCTCTCCAAACCTCACAATTCCCTGCACTTCCCTCTTCCCTGCCTGCCTGTGTCTGTTCCTGACCCTAATCCTAGACTGTCCCAACCTAGAGACCCATGGCTCACTTTCTGACTCACCTCTAGGGCCACATCCTGGATCTGAGGGCTCTAGCCCAGGAATCCTCATAATCCCCCCAACTCAACTCTCCCAACATCCCCAGCTAGGCTGAGCAGTGACTCCCCAGCTTTCAGAAACAAAGACAAGCTGTATCGGGGAAGAAAGTCTATGGCTGAGTGGGGAGGTCTGGTGCTTCCTGCTTGCCATAGCTGTGGCTGCCTGTCCCCCTTGTCCACAGCACAGGGGATCTCTGATCCTCAGTGTAACCATCTATAAAATGGGTTGATGAAATCTATACAAGGGGTTCATGCTTGTAAATGAATTAATCCAGTGGCCAAAACAGAATCATTATATAAAATATGTCTATTTTTGTGATTAACACTGGCCACTAAATTTGGAGGTCTCCAGAACCCATGCCTGCCAGCTGAGGTAACCTTTCTTGGAAGTTTTCATCTCTAACTTAACCCTTGGCTTCTCAGTGTGGTCCTCTCCCTCCATGTTTCTCAATTTCAGTAGTGTCTGAACTTCAGTGTCTTTGTTTCCCTATGACTTTCTCTATGCAGTTTTCCCCTTTTTGACCCCTCGTACCCTGGTTTCCATGATGTGATTCCACCACTATGCTGGCCTTGCCTGGGTTATCACTTCCTCTGAGAAGGAGAGTCAACCTAGACAGCAGTAGGATATAGTGACAAGGGTCAAACGGTGGGGCAGAGAGGTAGAAACAGTGAGGGGATCCCAGGCAGTTCTGGGGACACAAACCTGGAGCTTTTCCCATGTGGGTCTAGTTGTTACTGCTGCACCAACACCTGATCCCCACATTGCCTTTTCACAGCAACCCAAGTCACTTACCTTCCCATAAATGGAGGACAGGAAAGGGTGAGGATGGGAGGGCTTGGAGTGTGGAGAGGGGAGCAGGAGAGAGCCTCAGCCATCCCAGGTCCTCCAGGAAGGTTGGCCACTCAGGACAAGCCCAGGCAAGGGGCCAAGGGTGCCCCACCCACACTGTTCCCCCAGAGTAGAGAGATGGTGGGCTTTAGTGCCCAAAAGGGCCCAGCACCAACTGCTTCTGATGGGACTGTAAGCTATGGCACATTTCCTGTCTGGGAAATGTAGTAGAGCATAACCCACATGAGGCAATGGTAACAGGACCTACTTGGTCACCAATGGGTGCCTCTGTTCTACCACTAATACAGGAACTGTATCCATGGCCACATCTACTTCTAATGCACCTTCTCCCAGTGCAGAAGCAGCCAGTGCTTCCCCCAGCAATTCCCCACGTCCCAAAGGTGCAGCAGGGTGGCCACTGAGGACTCCCCAAACCACTTCTGCTCCTCGCAACGGTGAAGACACACCAGTGACAGTCACTGCATCCCCTGATTTTCAACTCTTTTCTGAAACATTGCTCGAACTTTCAGTCAGTTCTAATACCTTAACAATTCCAAGGTCTCGGTTTGTCATCAAGGTTGAAACCACTCCACCTTCAGTCTTTATCTACACACCCACCACCGAGTGTGTGTACCCAACCAGCTTTATAATCACCTCCACCCATCCCACCTCCACCTGTGTGACCATGACTCAAGTGTCCATCACTAGCTCTTACACCACCACTCCCAAGACAGAAAAGCCAGTGACAACTATCACCAGGACTTATCCTACTACCACTATCAAGAAAGCAACTTCAGCCATGACCTCTTCCCCTACTACTACCACCATGATGGGAATTCCTAGCACGATGGACCCACCTTCCTCCTCCATCTCAACCGTAAGCACAACCCTCAGGACCATGACCTCCTCTACAACTGATACCATAAGAAGGACTACCCTGACCACTGAGAATATCTACACAACAACGTCCCCTCCAGGAATTACTTCTGTGTCAGCTATGACCCTTTCTGTAATTACTACCAAAACTTTTCTAACAACAGCAACTGACAAAACTTTCTTATCTACTTCCAGCAGCACCTTGATTACACCATCCACTACCACAACTTCATTTCCTCACACTAGCAGTACATTTAAAACAGGAATTACTGTCACTCTTTCACCCACCTCTTCCAGTAAACTAACACCTACAACAACTGTTCCTTCTGCATCTACTGAAGCAACCACTCAGCTAGATAAATCAACAATGACAACAACCATTTTGAGCTCTGAGAAAACAATGCATTCTCCAATGAGCGGTAGTACCAGAGAAACCCTCACTACAGAAATTACATCTACTTCCCCAACCATTTCATTGACTAACTTTACTCTGACGACCACCAGTACCAAAACAACACCCACAAGTAGGCTTCTGTCTTCCACAACTTCAGACATCTACTCCACATTGGACACATCTAAAATTTCCATCACCCATCTTCCCACTACTGTGGTGACTTCCACAACCATAATCCCTACAGAAACAGGCCAGGACATCACTACTCTTAGTGCCTCAGTTAATGGAAACACCACATTGACTATTACCACAAAAAATTCTACAGAATCTCTCAAGACTGAAAAGACTTCTACTCCTCTAACCACTTCTTCAATTACTCATGCCAACACAGCGACTACAGAAAAAACTATTGTATATCCGCTCATAACCACAAGTGATTTAACATCACCCACAGGTAGGATCCCATCTTCCACATCTGTCCTAAGCACAGATCCAGTCACCAGTGTTATCACAGACACCACCCCTTTATCTACCTTGATTTCCACAATTGCTCCTACAAACAACTGGTCTACCCATACTTCTGGGACCACCTATGCTAATTCTCCCACTAGTGATATCACCAACCCCATGACTACCTCTCCCACAGACAAATTGACCACTGCCACTCTTCTCACACCCATCTCTCCATCGCTGTCCACTGCAGAAACAGTCAGGACTGCTACCACAAACTTAGTAGCAACAGGCACCCTGGACTCTTCACGCAGTACTTCCAGCTTCACCTCTTCGGACATCTACTCCACATCCAGTTTATCCACAAGTACCATCACCTTGCCTCCAACTAATCTGGTTCCTGTGGAGTCAACCACAGACATAAGTCCAACTTCTCTTAGTACAGGCATCCCTTCTGTAACACCAACGAGTATCATTTACTCATCTATGGATACCAGTAGTTCAATGACCATGACAACAGACCTCACTTCAACACTCGCAGCTTCCAGTCCTTCAGCAACTCTCACAGATATGATTCCATCTCTCTCCACCATCCAGAACACAGACACAACATCGCTTGCTAGCAATATCCCTACCAACACTCCCACCACAACCACTACCTCCAACATAGACACCATATCAACAACTGTGGAGCCATCTCCAGCCACCACAGCAACTACAGAAAGAGGACACATGACCTTCACCACTCCTCGTGCCACAGCTACTGGGAAAACCACCCTAACTCCTACCACTGTTGATTCTCTAGAATCTATTATAACTCAAATGATTTCTACTCCTCCAACCACTTCTTCCATCACTCCCACTGAAACAGTGAGTTCTGGGACAACTATCACACCACTTTCCATGACCACCAGTGATTTAACATCACCCACAGGTAGAATCCCATCTTCCACATCTGTCCTAAGCACAGAACCAGTCACAGACACCACTCCTCTATCTACCTTGATTTCCACAATTGCTCCTACCAACAACTGGTCTACCCATACTTCTGGGACCACTTATGCTAATTCTCCCACTAGTGATATCATGAACCCCACGACTACCTCTCCCACAGACAAATTGACCACTGCCACTCTTCTCACACCCGTCTCTCCATCTCTGTCCACTGCAGAAACAGTTAGGACTGCTACCACAAACTTAGTAGCAACAGGCACCCTGGACTCTTCACGCAGTACTTCCAGCTTCACCTCTTCGGACATCTACTCCACATCCAGTTTATCCACAAGTACCATCACCTTGCCTCCAACTAATCTGGTTCCTGTGGAGTCAACCACAGACATAAGTCCAACTTCTCTTAGTACAGGCATCCCTTCTGTAACACCAACGAGTATCATTTACTCATCTATGGATACCAGTAGTTCAATGACCATGACAACAGACCTCACTTCAACACTCGCAGCTTCCAGTCCTTCAGCAACTCTCACAGATATGATTCCATCTCTCTCCACCATCCAGAACACAGACACAACATCGCTTGCTAGCAATATCCCTACCAACACTCCCACCACAACCACTACCTCCAACATAGACACCATATCAACAACTGTGGAGCCATCTCCAGCCACCACAGCAACTACAGAAAGAGGACACATGACCTTCACCACTCCTCGTGCCACAGCTACTGGGAAAACCACCCTAACTCCTACCACTGTTGATTCTCTAGAATCTATTATAACTCAAATGATTTCTACTCCTCCAACCACTTCTTCCATCACTCCCACTGAAACAGTGAGTTCTGGGACAACTATCACACCACTTTCCATGACCACCAGTGATTTAACATCACCCACAGGTAGAATCCCATCTTCCACATCTGTCCTAAGCACAGATCCAGTCACCAGTGTTACCACAGACACCACCCCATTATCTACTTTGATTTCCACAATTGCTCCTACCAACAACTGGTCTACCCATACTTCTGGGACCACTTATGCTAATTCTCCCACTAGTGATATCATGAACCCCACGACTACCTCTCCCACAGACAAATTGACCACTGCCACTCTTCTCACACCCGTCTCTCCATCTCTGTCCACTGCAGAAACAGTTAGGACTGCTACCACAAACTTAGTAGCAACAGGCACCCTGGACTCTTCACGCAGTACTTCCAGCTTCACCTCTTCGGACATCTACTCCACATCCAGTTTATCCACAAGTACCATCACCTTGCCTCCAACTAATCTGGTTCCTGTGGAGTCAACCACAGACATAAGTCCAACTTCTCTTAGTACAGGCATCCCTTCTGTAACACCAACGAGTATCATTTACTCATCTATGGATACCAGTAGTTCAATGACCATGACAACAGACCTCACTTCAACACTCGCAGCTTCCAGTCCTTCAGCAACTCTCACAGATATGATTCCATCTCTCTCCACCATCCAGAACACAGACACAACATCGCTTGCTAGCAATATCCCTACCAACACTCCCACCACAACCACTACCTCCAACATAGACACCATATCAACAACTGTGGAGCCATCTCCAGCCACCACAGCAACTACAGAAAGAGGACACATGACCTTCACCACTCCTCGTGCCACAGCTACTGGGAAAACCACACTAACTCCTACCACTTTTGATTCTCTAGAATCTATTATAACTCAAATGATTTCTACTCCTCCAACCACTTCTTCCATCACTCCCACTGAAACAGTGAGTTCTGGGACAACTATCACACCACTTTCCATGACCACCAGTGATTTAACATCACCCACAGGTAGGATCCCATCTTCCACATCTGTCC
>NW_006159974.1:2175749-2184934 GCF_000334495.1 Tupaia belangeri chinensis | reverse complement strand
CTCGTGCCACAGCTACTGGGAAAACCACCCTAACTCCTACCACTGATGATTCTTTAGAATCTATTACAACTCAAATGATTTCTACTCCTCCAACCACTTCTTCCATCACTCCCACTGAAACAGTGAGTTCTGGGACAACTATCACACCACTTTCCATGACCACCAGTGATTTAACATCACCCACAGGTAGAATCCCATCTTCCACATCTGTCCTAAGCACAGAACCAGTCACAGACACCACTCCTCTATCTACCTTGATTTCCACAATTGCTCCTACCAACAACTGGTCTACCCATACTTCTGGGACCACTTATGCTAATTCTCCCACTAGTGATATCATGAACCCCACGACTACCTCTCCCACAGACAAATTGACCACTGCCACTCTTCTCACACCCGTCTCTCCATCTCTGTCCACTGCAGAAACAGTTAGGACTGCTACCACAAACTTAGTAGCAACAGGCACCCTGGACTCTTCACGCAGTACTTCCAGCTTCACCTCTTCGGACATCTACTCCACATCCAGTTTATCCACAAGTACCATCACCTTGCCTCCAACTAATCTGGTTCCTGTGGAGTCAACCACAGACATAAGTCCAACTTCTCTTAGTACAGGCATCCCTTCTGTAACACCAACGAGTATCATTTACTCATCTATGGATACCAGTAGTTCAATGACCATGACAACAGACCTCACTTCAACACTCGCAGCTTCCAGTCCTTCAGCAACTCTCACAGATATGATTCCATCTCTCTCCACCATCCAGAACACAGACACAACATCGCTTGCTAGCAATATCCCTACCAACACTCCCACCACAACCACTACCTCCAACATAGACACCATATCAACAACTGTGGAGCCATCTCCAGCCACCACAGCAACTACAGAAAGAGGACACATGACCTTCACCACTCCTCGTGCCACAGCTACTGGGAAAACCACACTAACTCCTACCACTGTTGATTCTCTAGAATCTATTATAACTCAAATGATTTCTACTCCTCCAACCACTTCTTCCATCACTCCCACTGAAACAGTGAGTTCTGGGACAACTATCACACCACTTTCCATGACCACCAGTGATTTAACATCACCCACAGGTAGGATCCCATCTTCCACATCTGTCCTAAGCACAGATCCAGTCACCAGTGTTACCACAGACACCACCCCATTATCTACCTTGATTTCCACAATTGCTCCTACCAACAACTGGTCTACCCATACTTCTGGGACCACCTATGCTAATTCTCCCACTAGTGATATCATGAACCCCACAACTACCTCTCCCACAGACAAATTGACCACTGCCTCTCTTCTCACACCCATCTCTCCATCTCTGTCCTCTGCAGCAACAGTGAAGAGTGCTACCACAAATTTAGTAACAACAGGCACCATGGACTCCTCACAAAGGACTCCCAGTTTCACCTCTTCAGAGATTTACTCCTCATCCAGCACATCCATGACTAACATCACTGTAATCCCGTCTATATCAGGCCCTGTTAGAACATCCACCACTATGATCCTGTCTTCTCTTAATACAGTCATTCCACTCCCAACACACACAACTCTCACTCAGTCATCTGTGGGCCTCACTGATTCACTGACTATCACAACTGAACTTACTTCACTCAACCCAGCTTCCAGTGCATCAACATCCCCTGCTAGTCTCCTTCCATATTCCCCCACTTTTCAGAATACAAAAACAACATCTCTTGGTGGCACAACCTCTTATGTCACTCACACTTTGAGTATGACTCCCACAAACACAGAAAACTCAAGTTCCTCCACTTCAAGCTTTCCAGTTGCTTCTACTTTCTCTTCTTCCACATCTGTCAGTGATACCAGGACTATACACACACAGAGTATGTCCTCAGCTCCCAGCATCACATTCCACACAACAGCTAAATCTATTCCAACAACCACTACCACATCAGCAACTACAGAACCATTTTCAGCCACTGTTGCAACTACAGGAATAAGCCAGAGCACCATCACCACTCCTAGTGCCACATCAACTGGGAAAATGACACTTACTCCTACTACAGATGGTTCTACAGAATATCTCATGACTGAAATGACTTCCACTCCTTCAATCTTTCCTTCAATCATGCCCACTAATATAGTTACTTCTAGGGCAGTCACCACATCTCCCACAACCACCAATACTTTAGTATCATCCACAAGCAGAATTCTATCTTCTGCACTTAGCCCACGAACAGAACTAGTCATCAGTGAAATCACAGACACTGCCCCTTTCTCTACCTTGATCTCTCCTACCAATGTGTGGCCTATTCCTACTTCTGAGACCACTCATCCTAATTCTCCCAGTAGTGCTGTTACAGATTTCACAACTGAAATTACCTCTCCTGTCACTACTACATACACATCAGTCACTGCCATCCCTCTCATACCCTCCTCTTCCTCTTTATCTACTACAAAAACAGCCAAGACTGCTACCACAGACTTGATAGCAACAGGCACACTGAACTCTCCACACAGTACTTTCAACTTGGCCTCTGCTAACATCTACTCCACATCCAGCATAGCCACAACTGCCATCTCCTCACCTCCAACTAATTTGAATACTGTGGAGACACCTGCATCCATAACTCCATTTTCTCTTAGTACAGGCATTCCTACTGTAATGCCAACAAGTATCTCTCAGTCCCCTGTAGATGCTACTGGTTCACTGATCATGACAACAGACATTACTTCAACACCCACAGCTTCCAGTACTTCAGCAACCACCACAAATACGATTCCATCTTTCTCCATCATCCAGAACACAGAAACATCTCATGCTAGCACTATCCCTACCAACACTCCCACCATGAAAACAACTCTCACAAGTAATGAAAACAGCCCAATACATTCTTTTTTCACAAGCTTTCCAGTCACATCTGCCTTCTCCTTATCCAGTTCAGCCAGCACTACCAAGGCCACTCACACGGAGAGCATCTCTGCAGCTCCAGTCATCACCAGTGCATTCCATACAGCAGGTGAATCTGCCCCAACAACTACTACTGACAACATAGATACTATAACCAAAACTCTGGAACCATCTCCAGCCACTGTAACAACTACAGGAAGAGGACAGTTGAACTTCACGAATCCTAGTGCCACAGCTACTGGGAAAACCACACTAACTCCTATCACTGATGACTCTACAGAATCTCTTAAAACTGAAATGACTTCTACTCCCCAGAACACTTCTTCCATCACTCCCACTGAAACAGTGAGTTCTAGGACAACTGTCATATCACTTCCCATGACCATCAGTGTTTTAACATCAACCACGGGTAGGATCCCATCTTCCACATCTGTCCTAAGCACAGATCCTGTCACCACAGGTACCACAAATACTACCCCCTTATCCACTTTGATTTCCACACTCCATACTATGGGAAACAGGTCGACACCTACATCGGAGACTACCTACTCCAATTATCCCACCAGTTCTGTGACAGACTTCACAAGTAAATTATCTTCTGTCACTACAACAGACACAGCAACCACTGCTAATCCTCTCATATTCACCTCTTCCTCTCTGCCCACTACAGAAATAACCAAGTCTGCTACAACAAACTTGGTAGCAACAGGCAGCTTGACCTCACATAGTACTCCCAGCTTCACCTCTTCCAACATATACTCTACGTCCAGCACATCCACAACTGCCATCACTTCACCTTCCACTAATTTGGGTAGCGTGGAGACATCCACAGCTCTAATCCCATCTTCTCTCAGTACAGGCATCACTACCACACCAGCTCTCACCACCTCCTTTACTGGCACCTCTGATTCATCGGATGCCACAACAATAGACCATCCCTCAACACATACTGACTTTAGTACAATAGCAACCCCCACAAATATCCTTCCACCTTCCCCCACTGTTCAGGTTACAGAAACCTTACCTCTTGTTAGCACTATCCCTGCCACCACTCCCACAACTGCTAAAAACATTCCTACGAGTTCCCTTGGTGCAAATGTTTCTGTTACACCTGACACCTCATTGTCATCACCTACATTTCTTACATTGGTTTCTCACAGAAGCACTCAACAATCTTTTGTACCTACTACTCTCACCTCTGGAAATACAGATTCTTTCATCTCTTCTCTTCACACTCACACTCCATCAACAGTTTTCAGCACTGACACATCAATGACTCAAAACCAACTTACAAGTACATCTCTGTCCACTCTTAAAACCTCCCTCTCAACCCCCTCTTTGCAAACTTCACTCACCTCTTCAGGTGTGTCCACAACAGAATCTTTTACTGGCAGGAATACATCTACAAATGCAATAACTACTTCTTTCAGTACTATCATTTCGTCTTCAATACCTACAATAACAATGTCCTCCTCTCTACTTTCCACCAGCATCAGCCCGATTCTCACCACTCTCACTAACTCTATGCGCTCTACCTCTGTCATGGCTTTTCCTACTCTCTCTTCATCTGCAACCACTAAGACTTCTTCAGCCAGCTCCTATCTAGCAACAACAGTTACTGACATTACTCCTTTTTCTTATATTTCTCTTCCCCCCACTGCATCCTGCCCTGAAACTATAACAATTACGATAGTTCCAAACTCTCCCACTTCTCCATGTGTTGAGCTGGATTCCAGCACTGAAGCTACTCCCACCATTCCATTCTCAGTCCTTCCCTCTACTACTGAAATGGTGACCTCTCCGAGTTCCACCACTATGAGAACTGTCCTTCCTACATATATGGACACGTCTGCTTCCCTGACTTTGGAAACAGAGCACACCAACATCATAACTGATGCTGCTAGTTCTACCAGCATAGGGACTGTACCCATGAACACGGCATTGATGAGCACTCACACGCCCACCAGTGAGACCTGGCTGAGCACTAACTCTGTAACCAACCCCAGTGTGCCTGACTTCACAAGCCTCCGACTCACCACCACAATAAGCAGCAGCCGTCCAAGTGCCATGATGACTTCAAGCAAGTTGACATCCCCCACCCCACCCACCAAAAGGACTTCAGACACACCAGCGGCCACCACCCAGACTCCCACCACTACGGTGTCACCCAGGACGACTACTATTTCGGCCACACAATCGAAGTTGACCACCGCCCCAGGTTGGACCTTCTGCTCCTCTGTTCCTCTCCCGTTCCCCCTGTTAAATTCACCTATCAGGCCCTATCTTGAATTTCCCTTTCTTCTGCTTTGCAGGTACCTGTGACAATGGTGGTACCTGGGAGCAGGGCCAGTGCCTTTGCCTCCCAGGATTTTCTGGAGATCACTGTGAGTTCCAGATCCAGTGTCAGAATGGGGGGAGATGGAATGGTTTCAAGTGCCAGTGCCCCAGCACTTTTTATGGTTCCCACTGTGAGTTTGCTGTGGAGCAGGTGGATCTAGGTGAGCTGCCAGAGCCATGCCTGCTGCACATCCTCCAGCAGGTGCCACTGACTCCTTCCATCCCTGCCTCCTCTCATCATGCCTGCTGCACATCCTCCAGCAGGTGCCAATGACTCCTTCATCCCATGCCTCACATCATGCCTTCTTTCCATCCTCACTTCCAAGAGGTGTCTCTCTCCTGGCGTTACCTCCTGGTCTGGATAGCTGGAGCTGTATTAGTTTCCAATGGCTGCTATAATGAATTACCACAAACCTAGCAGTGAAACAGCCAAAACTATCATCTTACAGTTATGTAGACTAAAAGTCCACTGAGGGTCTCTCCGGGCTAAAATCAAGATGTCATCAGGGCTATGGGACCAGCAGTTAGCGCAATGGCTATGTTGCTGGACTCCCACGTAGTCGACCATGGTTCGCGTCCTGGACCTGGTGGCTTAAAACTCACGTCGGGTGCGTGTGCGTGTGTGCCCAAGATCCCGAGAGGAGAATGGAGGAGAAGGGATTGTGGCATGGCCATCCCCCCTAGGGGGTGATTTCTCGCTTTCTGTCTCTCTGTCTCACCCTCGCTGTCTGGCAAGCGCACAAGCCCTATAGCAAAAACCTCTCCAAAAAAAAAAAAAAAAGATGTCATCAGGGCTATATTCTTTTCTGAAGGTTTTTCTTTACAACCTTCAGAAAAAAAACTTTTTTTTTTTTTCCCCTTTGCCACTCTGGAGTCTCTACGTTCCTTGTGTCAAGGCTTTCTCTCTCCAATTTCTTTTTTTAGTTTGCTATATTGCACGTGCCCTTGTCAGAGAGGGGTCGGTGAGAGACAGAAAGTCCCCTTAGAGGATGGCCATACTGCAATCTCTTTTCCACCATTCTCCTCTCAGGATTTTGGGCATGCATACACACATCCTCAGCATTTTTTTAAAGCCACTGGGTCTGGGAATTGAACCACACAGTTGACTATGTGGGATCCAGGTACCTTAACCTCCATGCTATCTGCTAACCTTCCTCTGTCTATTTGCAAAGCCAGCAAGGTTTCATCTCTGTGCCTTTCTTCCATAGTCACATCTTCCTCCAATTGACTCTGATCTCTTTGCCTCCCTTGTCCACTGCTAAGAACCTCTGTGATTACATTGGGCCCACCCAGATAGTCTGTGTTAATTTTCTGATATTAAGATCAGCTGATCGGCAGTCTAATCCATCTGTAGCTTTGACTCCGTCTTATGATGTAGTGTCACATACCCACAGGTTTGGTGGATTAGGATACAGACCTCTTTGGGGACCATTATTCTGCACCCCGCAAGGGCAAACAAGGGCTAACAGCCTTTCATCCTGATTTCTTTCCCTCCTCTCTGACAATTCATCTGAGAATTCCTGCCTCTCTCCTTGCTGCTGTCCAGCTAGTTCTCAGGGACCATGGAGAGGAGCAGAGGGCAGAGCCTGTGGTCAGGGTGGTGGAGGTGGTGGTGTCAGACAGGTGCAGATGGAGAGGTGACCAGAGCTGGGCATCCTGTGTGCAGACACGGTGGAGGCCGAAGTAACGATGGAGGTGGCTGTTGACCAGGACTTCTCCCCAGACCTCCGTGACAACACTTCCAAGGCCTACAGGGATTTCAGCAATGCCTTCCAGGACCAGGTGAGGGGTTGGAGAGGAGGACTTAACGGTCCTCTCCTGGAGCTGGGTGTGGGCCACTATGTGCCCTTGGGCCTGAGACTCAGACATGAGCTCTGGGGTCCTTGTCATTTCAGATGCAGAGTATTTACCAAAATGTGCAGGGGTTCAAAGGTGTGGAGATCCTGTCCCTGAGGTAGGAGGCCCTTCTTGGGATGTGCTGGCAGTGTTAGGTAGAAGAAAGTGGTGCTGAGAAAAGCTTGACAAGACAGCCTTGATCTCAGAACCATCAGACTTCATAAGAGAGGGGTGGAGAGACTATGCGAGGGAATCATTCCATGGGGGCATTTTAGAGATCATTTTCTGGGGTCATTTCTCCATAGAAGGGATGACATTCCTCTTCAGCAAGATGGAAGGAGACAGATTACATTGGACAAGCAGGGAGGTGGTGTCTGAACTGCCACTTTGCCTTTCGCTTGCTGGCATCTGCTCTGATGGGTGGGTCTGAGAGAGAGAGAAAGAGGGAGTGAGGAAGCCCAGGAGAGCCTGGTTTGATGATAGCTTGATGCAACACCAAGAGATGGTCAATCATTCCTTGTCCCACCTTCTCAGGCTGACTGGGTCAAGGATGCTGGCAGCCCCTTCTGAAAAGGATGTGCCTGGCATTCCAACTCATGCCCTGTGCCCCTCCCCCTCTTCCTAAGCACTTGTGGTTGATCCTGAAGGTGCTCTTCCCAGGACCTATGTTGCAGGCCTGGGCACCCTCTAAGGCTCCCAACTCCCTCAGGAATGGCAGCATCGTGGTGGACTATCTGGTCCTGCTGGAGCTTTCCTTCAGCCTCCAGCTGGAGAGCGAGTATGAGAAGGTGAAGACGGCCCTGAAGGAAGAGCTCCAGAATGCCAGCCAGGACGAGGCCGGCTGCTCAAATAACCAGAGTGAGCGGAGGCTGGAGGGAAGGTCAGGGTCACAGCCACCACCCTGGCCTGCTCCAGCTCAGCCAGGGGGCCTCCTGGGCTCAGGCTGGGAGACAGGATAGGTCTACACTCGACTGGGTCAAAGGTGTAGTTAAAAAGGGTCTCACCAGGACCTGGGTGCTGGGGAAGAGACGCCCTGACAGTTAAGCTCAGTACATACTCTGAATATTTAGGGGTGATGACAGGCAACAGAAGCTCTCCCTTGGGGCCTGCCATACTTCCTTCTTCCCTGCCCTAGACCCCAGCCCAGAGCCCTCCCTGCCCCTTCCTGTACCTGCCCTGCTTCCCTGACCTCACCCCTTACCTGCCCTGCCCAATTCCGTCTTTGCCCATGTCCTCCAGCCCTGTGTTTTAAGCCTGACTCCATCAAGGTGAACAACACCACCAGGACAGAGCTGACCCCGGAAGGTGAGTGTGGTGCAAAGAGTTGCGTGGCCTCAGGTAGCCATGACCCCTTCCACCTGGGACATCTGCCCACTGGAGTTCCCTGGAAGGAGGGGGAGGCTCTTTGAGAGGCAAGCGATGTGGCCCAGGGCTGCCCTTCCCAGCGTTGTGGGAAGTTGCTACAAAGGACCAGAAGGGAAAGCGAGGTGAGTGTGCAGTGGAGGGGCGCCCCCCAACACCTCTGTGCGCCCCTCCCCCACCTTCTAATCCCAGGGCTATGAGACTAAGACAACCACCCTCTAGGACAGCCACCCTCAGAAATCTAGTCCTTCCGTGCTTTCTGTCACCATAACCAAGCCCCTAAGCAGAAGGGTTGAGGTCCCTGCCTCTGCACCCCCTCCCAAACCCCCAGCCATCTGCAGCCGTGTCGCCGCCGTGGGCTACGAGGCGTTCTACTTCCCCTTGGTGGAGGAGAAGCGGCTCCGCTGCGTCACCAAATGCACGTCGGGTGTAGACGGCGCCTTCGACTGTCACCAGGGCCAGTGCCTTCTAGAGAGGAGCGGTCCGGCTTGCAGGTGAGGCCCCGCCCGCGCCCAGCAGCCAGGCCCGCCGGCCTCGCCCCCGGCCTCGCCCACCCTGCTCCCGCGGGGCCCTGTGCACTGCTGGGGCCCGGGCGAGGGAGGAGATGAGAGTCTGAAAAGTGACCTCCCTTCCGCTCGTCCAGATGCTTCTCTACCGACACCCACTGGTTCTCAGGCCCGCGCTGCGAGGTGGCTGTCGCCTGGAGGGCGCTGATCGGCGGCCTGGCGGGGGCCGCCGCGTTCCTGCTGCTGTTGC
>NW_006159974.1:2172725-2174997 GCF_000334495.1 Tupaia belangeri chinensis | reverse complement strand
GCGGGGCCCGCCGCGTCCGTGCTGCTGTTGCTGCTGGCGCTGAGCGTGGTGGTGGTGCGCTCCCGGGCCGGGCGCCTCCAGGGCCGAGGCTGGTGAGCGCCCTGGGAGGCAGGGCTGGGGATGGGGGCAAAGGGACCCTAGACTGGCCCTGCCTGACCGCGCGGAGCTCCCACGTAGGTACTGGGACCAGGACAGGAAATGGTTCGAGATCTGGGATGAGGACACCGTGGGGACGTTTTCAAGTACGGGCTCTGAGAACGACAGAATCGGTGAGTCCTGCCTCCTGGGGAAGGATTAGGGCTTCCCTGAGCATCCCTGAGAGGACAGGCAGATTCCTCATTTCTTCATGCCAGCGGACTTGTGTCGCAGCGTCCCTGCGTCTCCTGAGGAAGGCCCATTCCTTCATAGGTCATCTCTGCAGGGCTGCAGCAGGCACCTGAGGCCTGAAGCCCTGCCCTTCCTCACGGTCCCCCTCCCTCACCCCCGTTTCTCTCTCTCTCTAGGCAAGCACGAGAACTTCCATGTGGCCTTGGAGAATGTGGATACCAATGTGAGGGTGAGGGTGCAAAGGAGGAATGCTAGAATCTGGCAGACCACCCCCCACCAAAGTGGAAGTGGGATGGGGAGGGGGCTGGGCTAAGGCCAGAAGGCAGTGACCTCCTAGTCAGCCCAAGTAGGGGGCCCCTGTTCTTCCTCACTGTATTCTCTGTGACAGGTGCAAGTCCAGAGACCTGAGGTGGCCGGATCCTTGCATTGAGCCCTTTGGTTCAGGTCACCAACCCTTCCACCCTGCCCAGGACACCAGGAGGGAGCCAGCTGCTCTGCGTCCATTTCAAGAGGTGGCCCAAAGATGTGTGCAGTCTGACTCCTGATGTCCTTGGGTAAAAGGAGACGGTTTCCTGACTTCTCCCAACGTGCCTGAAACCCACCTGGAGACACAGTTCCCATCAGGCTTTCTTCCACGGTGGGACTGTGAGCGAGTCAGCAGCTTCTTTGGAGCTGGTATAACATGGTCATCCTGATACCGTGTTTGGTTCTTGTGGAAATCTCTTGTGTTTGATGAATTCTCTGGCCCAGCCCACCTTCTGCCCCAGCCCTTGAGTTGACACCGTGTCTCTCAGACACCCCAATCGTCATATCCTTCTCCCGGTCTCAGGTCCCGTTCCCTGTTCACACCCTTGCTGCCTGTTCCTTGCTGGGACCTGTAGCCCATCCACTTCCTGCCCTCTTCTTATGCAGCTCCTTGCCGTGTCCTTGCTCTTATTCCTAACACCTTCTCCCCTTCTGAGCCCACTCCTCAAACCCGACCTCCCCCTTCCCCATCCCTGATTCCTTACCTTTCTCCTTGCCTCCTGATGCCTCAGCCCGAAACCTTCCCTCCTCCCACATTCTTGTCCCCAGCTGGATGCAGGCCCCTCTTTCTCAGGAGCTACCACCCTGAGGCCCCACCCCTTCTTCTCTCCCCAACGGCTCTGGGTTCCCATGGGTGGAGGTGGGGCACGGGTTTCTGCAGGTGCCAAGGATAAGGGGAAGTGGGGCTTAGGTGAGGGAGCCCTCTTGGTTCTTTTCTTTCCCTTAATCCTTCCTCCCTCCTTCCTCTCCCTTCCCCTACAGTTTCACCCTGCCTCCTTCCTCTTCCCTCTCCCTTCTCCTCCTGCCCCCTCTCCCTGGTGCCATCCCCACCCCTGCAGTTACCTCTGAGCTCCAAAATCCTCAACATCCTTTGCCTGGAAGAGCTGGTTTGGGTCAAGAAGTCTTCAGTTCTCCATGTGAATACAATATAGCACTGATCATGACAGAAGTTGCTGTGTGTCTTCCTCCTTTTCACCCTAGTCGTCTCAGGTTGGTTGGAGAACAGGGCAATTACGAGGAGGTGATGTAGGAGGGCCTGGGGAGCACCCATTTCTCCCAAGGAGGGGTCTGTGGAGCACACAGGGGCCATGACTGTCTTCACAGAGAACAGAGAGATTGGGGCTGGGGAATTGGAACGCCATTTGCTGAAGAGTGGGTGGGGCAGGGGGCTTCTCCACCAGCAGCAGGTGGGGCTGTGGGTTTTGTCATCTGTACGTTTCCCCTTCAATGCTGGGAGCTTAGGGCAGAGGCTCTGTGCCGAGTCAGAGAGGTGTGTGCCCACTCTGGTTCTGCCTGGGCTGGGTCCCTTGTGCACAGAAGGTTAAAGCTGGGCCTCCCCAAAGACCCTGAGTGTCTCCCGTCTCTGACTGCAGACACGAGATCACTCCAGGGCCCGTTGGAGCTGGGGCGGAGGCATTCC
>NW_006159974.1:2170188-2172570 GCF_000334495.1 Tupaia belangeri chinensis | reverse complement strand
CTGTTCCCGATGTCATGGGCAGTCCGGCCAGCCTAAGTGGGCTGAGGATTGTAGGGGATAATTAGTCGCCTTGGCTCTAAGCTCAGGGGTTCAGGAGAGGCCTCAGGGTAGGGATAAACCAGAGCCTTTTCTCACCTCTGTCCAGTCTGGGCTGGAAACCAGGAATGTAAAGTCTCAGGTGTGCATGAATACCCTACCCAGGAGAAGGACTGGTGGTTGAGGGGATGGTGGGAGGCACTGGAAATCTGGAAGGGGACAGCTTGAGGTGACTGATCGGGAAGGAACCTGGAAGACAGGGGCAGAGGGTCCTTCACACAGCCTGGTCTGTTGCTGGCTGCCTCTCTTGGGATCTGAAATCCCTCCCCCCTGACATTTCTTGGCCCCTGCCCCTTCGCAACCTCTCACCTACAGCCTCCTGTCCCTCCCTCTTGCCCTGCCCTCCCCGTGAGTCGGGCTTCCACTGAAGAGACCCTGACTCAGGGCGGTCAGCCCTCCAATAGTGAGAGGGAGGAAGATTGACAGGATACACCTTGGCCAATTCCCTGTGGTCATCCTGTACCACCCACTCACTGCCATCATCACCTTACTTCCACCCTAGGCTAGGTGCCGGTCTTCCCTAAGGCAAAGGTCCCCAGGGTCCTTTTTAGAGCTGATCTCTCCCAGGGAGGTGCTCATTTCTTGTTCCCTCCTGACGAGGGAAGACTCTACAGCCAACGTCCCACTCCCTGGGAGATGCTGGCTATCTGGTTTCTGCTGCTGGCTCCCTGGCTCTGGGCTTCCACTAACGCTGTGGCAGGTGAGTAAGGCCTGGTAGCCTGGCTCTCCTGGGTGGTCTTGACAGGGGGGCCTTGGGCAGGGCTGCAGGTGGCTGGTTGTTCTCCTTCCTCCCTCTGCGGAGGAGAGGATTACCAGAGGGCTGGAGATCCATGCTATGACCTCGTCCTGTCTTGGGGGTGTTAAAGGGGTTACTCTGGAGGCCCGTGGGTGCCTGTGCCTATGCTGCTGGGGCCGAATGGAGGCTGAGAGAACGAGGACTTTTTCTGCACGTAGACGGTGCTCACTGCCTGGCCTCTTTCGAACCTCATAGACACTGCACAGGCTGCAGGCCCTGGTAGGGAGGGAAGAAGTTCAGGAGGGCTTCCTGGCAGCTTCCACCCTTGATTTGGGGATAGTGGCAGGTGTACCTGGGTAAGCCCTCCCGTTAGCAATGGCTGAGGGGCTGACGGGCTGAGGGGCTGAGGGTCTGAGGGGTGCCGCAGGCTCTGGAGTCCTCGTTGGTCTTATCATGGCCGTGTCTTAGAAATGACAGGCTATAGGCTGGTTTCCCTCGGACAGAACGGACTTTCTGATTTCTCCGCCTGGGTAAAAGGGGTTGGGCAGGGGTGACAGGAGGTGAGGGAGCGAGCCTAACACCCTGGGTAGAAGAGAGACTTTGAGTCCAAGACCATGGGCCGGGTAGGAAGGATGGGGGGAAGGGGTGGGGGTGGGAGTCTCGTAGCCCCGCAGGTCCCTTGTGAGATGACCCATGAAGGATGTTTTGTGATTGCCATTGGGAACTCGGGCTCTTCGCCAGCCTCCTTCTCTTCCGCTTAGACACAGAGGAGCCCTGCAATGCAAGCTGGACGGGCTGCGGGGAGGGGGGCCAGGCTGACTGAGGCTGAGAGTTTAAACTGCATGGATCTAGGGATATTCTGAGAGTCTAGTAATAACAAATATATCCCCTATAAGGTGATTTACTAAGAGTATGACGCTATGTGCTAGGGGCCAATCTTAGGAGGGGTCCACCCTGTCCCTATTCCTCAGGCCTGCCCCCACCCCCCGCCCCACATTACACGAGGAGAGGGATGGGGTGGTGACAATAACAATGAAGGACCCAACGCCCAGCATGTGCATTGCTTCTCTGTGCCTGGTCAAACAAAGGCCCTATCCCTCACGCTTACACAGTAGTCCTTCCTTATTCGAGGCGCGTATGTCCCGAACCCCGTCTAGACAGCCAGGTATTGCTAAGAGCAGGGCTGGTCAGGCGTGGAGCAGGACTCACCTCAAGGGAGAAAGGGAAGTTCCTGGAGCAAGAGCGCCCGGGGGTCTGAGGCCGAGGGGCTTCAGCCCCACCCGCCAGAGAAGAGGAGGCTCTTTTCTAGGACAACAGATGAAGCCGTTTTGGGAGATTCAGAGATGGCAGATATGCAGGTGTGGTGAGGCACGGTGGGGTCAGCACATTCTTCACATACCGAGCTTTGTGTGGCTTTTGTTTTGTTTTGGGTGTTAGACCCTGCACTTGTTTTGTGTTCTTCTGTAATAGTTTTTGGGTGGTGTGCCCTTCCAGGGATGTGTCTGATTTTCTCCTTGTGGGAGCGTCATAGAGGGTACTGGCGCATACCC
>NW_006159974.1:2142466-2169917 GCF_000334495.1 Tupaia belangeri chinensis | reverse complement strand
CGCGGTGGGGGGGGGGGGGTAGCCTGTTTCGCACCCGGGCTATGGGACACGTGGTGTATGCAGCGGCATGTGCCGTCAGTCACAGCTTTGCTACACTTAGTCCCTGTGCCAAGGTGTAACTTGTAAGTTAGGCACAGCAAGCAACAAAATAACGAATAGCAACATAGAGGTTCTATATCAATATGTAGTAAAGTTATGTGCATGTGTGTGAATGTGGCCTGTCTCTCACACTATCTTAGTGTATTTGCCTGTCTTCAGGCTGTGGTTGACTCTGGGCAATTGAAACCACAGCCAAGGGTGACAGAAGAGCCAGAAAAAGATCCATTCACAGCAGGTGCACAGAGCAGTCAGGCCAGGCAAGGGGGACCATTCGAGGGGGCTGTGGAGGTCTGATTATACCCAGAAGCCCCCTGTCAGTTGCAGAAGCTGCTGCTACTTACTAAGCCAATTCACAGCAGGTAGCTCATGATTCTCACAAGGAAGATGATGTGAGGAAGTCAGGACGGATGAGGAAATGGAGGGAGCGGAGGCCCGGAGGATACGGGACTTACCTGGGAGCACACACCCACTGGGTCAAACACTGGGCTTGTGTTCCACCCCACCCCCACTCCCCCAGTTCTGGAGGACCTCAGTTCTCTGCAATCCTCCCCTTACCCCCACATGTATTCTGGGTCCTCAGGGAGCAGTTCTGATGTCCAGTCAGAGACCACCTGTGGCATCTGTACTATTCTTTTCTTTCTCCTCTGCATCCTCTTCTGGGTATTCCAGTTCATGGGGAAACTCAGTGGGGTTGGGACAAGCACAGTAGGGAGAAGGAAGACCACCCTGAGAAGGTAGGAAAACACCTGCATGGTTCTGCAAGGGGAACCGAGGTGTGGGGATGCCCTGGAAGCTGAGAGATACCTGCCAGTGGACCTAGAGGTTCAGTGGGGAATTGAGGTGGTGCTGGAGCATTTGTGGGTGATGGGAACTGGAAAGCCAAGCTAAGGCTTGTAGACACAAGAGACTCTCTATAAGCAGAGTAGGGGGTGGGGATGGCCCTGCCAGGCAAACAGGCATGGGGAGACCTCTTAAGAGGCACTGATAGCCGTCCTGAAATGAAGGCCCTGCTGGGCACCCACGTGCCTGGAACTGGAAGTGCCCTTGGTGGGAGGCTGTGAGGGCACCCAGATGGACAATCCGAGAGGCTGACTTGGCTGGGAGAAGAGGATCCCCATATTGGTGGATGTTAATGTGCTCTGGTTGGATCTGTTGAGTTTGGGGTGACCATGGAGTTTCTGGGTGAAGCTGTCCTAGTGGTCTGGTATTCCAGAAGCAGGGACACAGTCTAGGATTCTACATTCTCCCTGGGCTGCTGGTGCCACAAGGGAAACTGCCCGGGACCAGCCTGAGCGTTGGGACCTGCATTGTTCTGTGTGCATGAAGATTCAAAGAGTTCTGGGGGACCAGCAGTTAGCGTAATGGCTATGTTGCTGGACTCCCATGTAGTCGACTGTGGTTCGCATCCCGGACTCGGTGGCTTAAAAAACTCACACTAGGTGTGTGTGCGTGTGTGCCCAAGATCCCGAGAGGAGAACGGAGGAGAAGGGATTGCGGTGTGGCCCTCCCCCCTGGGGGGTGATTTCTCACTTTCTGTCTCTCTGTCTCTCTCTGTCTGGTGAGCACTCGTGCCCTATAGCAAGAAAAAAAAAAAAAACTCTCAAAAAAACAAAACAAAACAAAAGATTCACAGGACCAGCAGTTAGCATAATGGCTATGTCGCTGGACTCCCATGTAGTCGATCGCGGTTCGCGTCCCGGACCCGGCGGCTTAAAACTCACTCTGGGCACGTGTACGTGCGTGCCCAAGATCCCGCCGAGAGGAGAATGGAGGAGAAGGGATTGTGGCGTGGCCATCCCCCCTGGGGGGTGATTTCTCGCTTTCTGTCTCTCTGTCTCTCTCTGTCTGGCAAGCGCATGTGCGCTATAGCAAAAACCTCTCCAAAAGAAAAAGAAAAAGATTCAAAGAGTTCTTAGTTCAGGTGGGAGAGGGGAACTCCGGGACTGCAGACAAGGGGGACAAAGTCCTCCTGAGGGGACTTCCTGGCTGAGCCGGGGATCTGAAAGGATCAGAGCCCTTAAGCTTAGACAGAGCAAGTGGAAATGCTCAGCTCCTGGAAAGTCAAGAGGAGTGCGAGAGATGAGGACAGATCGGTTCACAATAGACAAACGGGCGATCTTTGACACTCGTATGATGTAAACTTAGGGCAATTAAAAGGAAGTGCCATTTTACACAGAGTAATAAACTTAACCGGTAAACACAGAAGGCTGGCTCTACCTGTCCAGGTGCTCATTCATCTGATCAAGGCAGGATGAAGGAGCAGTTTATGGCCGAGTTACTGTGATGGGAACCGTGTGGAAAGACCCATAACCCAATCTCACATTGAAGTTACCAGAAGGGCCTAACGAGGGGTGCGGAGGGGGGCCTCAGAGGGTATTTCTGCCTGAGTTGTTGAGGCTTCAGGAGGAGGCGTGAGTTTGTGAGTTTGGGGGCTGTTGAGGAGTACAGGAAGGAAGTATGAATAGATGCTCGAAGGCCTTGGGAAGATTCAGAACAGACAAAGCCAGGCATAGCTACGAGAGAACTAGAATAACAACAAACAGGTTCCTGGGGAACAGCAAACGGGAAAGCTGACCCGGCCATCTGGGTGTCCCATTAATTAATAACAAAAGTTGCTGATGTTTGCTGAGGGTCTATTATGTGCTAGAAACTGTTATAAATATCTGTTAGTTCATTTAACATTTACAGTAACCCCAGGAGAAAGGTCTAGTCTGTTTTAATATAATACAGACCAGCTGAGGTACAGAGAGGCTAAATAACTTGCTCAAGGTCACCTACCCATCAAGTGGAGGAGGCAGGAATTGAACTCAGAACTGGCTGTAACTGTGGATGCCTATGTGTATTACTTTTCTGTGGCTGCTACAACAAATTGTCATAAACTTCATGGCTTAAAGCAACAGAAATTAGGCCATTCCGTGGCATGGTGGTTAAGGTGGCTAGATCCTACATGGCTGACCGTGTGGTCTGAGTCCTGGACCTGTCCGCTTAAAAACATGCCCAAGTGGAGAAAGAGGCGTTGCGGTGTGACCATCGACCACAGCATGCTTCCTTACTTTCTCTCTCTCTGTCTCTCCCCAGCAAGTGCATGCACCCATTGGTGAACTTTTTTAAAAAATAGAATTTTACTATCTCGGGATCACCAGGTGGCATGGTGGTTAAGGGCACAGGATTCCCATATTGTTGACTGTGGTTCGAGTCCCAGACCAAGTGACTTGTTTTCTCACCTTCTCTCTCTCTCACACACACACACTCTGACCCTCTCTGGTCAAATATAAAGGAAGAAAAAAAAGAAAGAAAGAAAGAAAGAAAGAAAGAAAGAAAGAAAGAAAGAAAGAAAGAAAGAAAGAAAGAGAAAAAGAAAGAGAAGAAAGAAAGAGAAGAAAGAAATTAGGAGAAAGAAAAAGAAAAAGTTAAATAATTTTTTTTTTTTAGAGGTTTTGCATAGGGCACGTGAGCTCACCAGAAAGACAGAGAAAGAGAGACAGAAAGCGAGCAATCACCCCCCTGAGGGATGGCCACGCTGCAATCCCTTCTCCTTCATTCTCCTCTCAGGATCTTGGGCACGCACACACACGCGCCCGGAGTGAGTTTAAGCCCTGGGTCTGGGACTCAAACTGCGGTTGACCACATGGGAGTCCAACAACATAGTCATTATGCCAACTGCTGGTCCCTAAAATAATTCTTT
Organism: Tupaia belangeri chinensis; assembly: GCF_000334495.1. Classification (NCBI taxonomy): domain Eukaryota; kingdom Metazoa; phylum Chordata; class Mammalia; order Scandentia; family Tupaiidae; genus Tupaia; species Tupaia belangeri. Next base: position 2,166,133 of record NW_006159974.1, on the reverse strand, counting down.
TAAGAAAAGGAGAAATTTGGGACCAGCAGTTAGCATAATGGCTATGTCGCTGGACTCCCACGTAGTTGACCGTGGTTTGTGTCCCGGACCCAGTGGCTTAAAACTCACAGCGGGTGCATGTGTGTGCGTGCCCAAGATCCCGAGAGGAGAATGGAGGAGAAGGGATTGCGGTGTGGCCATCCCCCCAGGGGGTGATTTCTCGCTTTCTGTCTCTCTGTCTCTCTCTGTCTGGTGAGTGCACGTGCCCTATAGCAAAAACCTCCTCCCACCCCCAAAAAAAAGAAAAGTAGAAATTTACTGTCTCAGTTGTAGAGCCAGAAATCAGCCATCAAGGCATCATTAGTGACACATTACCTCCAACTTCTCAGGGGTCATCCTTCTTTCTCTCCTCCAACTTCTGGGAGCTCCTGGCACTCCTTGGCTTATGGCAGCACTACTCCTGTCTGCCCCATTTCACACGGCCTTCCTCCTTGGGTATGCCAGATCCCCCGCTCCTTTCTCTTACCAGTATTTGGATTTAGGGCCCACCATAATCTGGTCTTGTGATCCTTAACTTAATTAGACTCTTATTTCCAAATAAGGTCACAGTCACAGGAGCCAGGCTCCAGGACTAGGAAATATCTGTTGGCGGGGCAGATGGGGGGCACCATTCAATGCACTACACCACGCTTCAGCAGCTATTGGGTGGCTGTCACTTAAAGGAGGTAGCGAGCAGAAACGAAGGTGGCACCCGAAAGTCTGGAAGCCCCTCTGCCAGCCATAGGAAGGGGAAAGGATCCGGGTGGCCCTGTCTCATCCTCCACGGAGACTCTGCCAGGTATAGATGATCTCACAGAAAAGCCACTGAGCTCCTAAGTGGCAGGGACAAATGAGCACCCAGGACAGAGTAACCAAAGTTTCTGCTAGTGCCCCCCTCAACCCCAAGATTGTAGAATATTCTTGAATATTCTAGAGTGGGCAAGGTGCTCAGGGTATGCGTCATTCATCCCCTCTGCTAGGGGAATGTGGGAGGTCAGACATGTTTACCAGATTGTACAATGCCGCCGCTGTGTGGAGGCTGATCTTAGGTACCCAGTGGGCCTCCCACTCCACACCGCTGGGGACTGCCAACACTGCCACTGCTTCTTTTTTGGGGGGAGAGGGCAGTGCTGCCAGTGGGGATCCTGCTGACTGATTTCACCTCCAGCAGAAACGTGCCTGCAAATGGTAGGAGGGGACAGTGTCATAGTTTGGTGATTGGTTCAGACTTGTCCCTGAGGAGACTTCTATTGCCCACCCCCCTTTTATAAGAATTCTTTATTCAATTTTATTAGTAGTATTTTTTAATTTGCTATAGGTCATGCACATTCACCAGACAGAGACAGAGAGGATAAGTGAGAAAGCAAGGGCCAGGCCTGGAACTTGAATGGTGGTCGGCCACGTGGGAGTTCAGCGTTTTAACCACCACACCATCTGCCAGCCCCCTTATATTGCCTTTTTTGAAAGAAATATTTATTTATTTCCATTCGTTATTATTATTTACTATTGCTTTTATTTTTTTACAAGAATTGCATGATGTGAAAGCTTTACCTGATGTTAAACTACCTGCCTTAATTAACTAATAATCTCCCAGGGCCTACCCCACAGCACAGTGGTTAAGTGCTGTGCATTGGGAACTGGATCCCACATGGCTAACTGTGAATTCCAGCCTTGGTAGCTTGAAAAACATCCTGGGCATGTGGGAGGGTATGTGCCCACAATCCTGATGGACAGGAGAGATGGAGAAAAGGGATTGAGGCATGACTATGCTCCATTGGGAGGGTCTCTTTCTGGCTAGTGCACATGCTCCCTGGAGATCTTTGCTATAGAGCGCGTGTGCTCTCTGGAGAGACAGAGAGAGACAGAGAGAGAGAAAGTGAGAAATCATCCCCCAGAGTGGGGCGGGGCAGGGTGGCCACACCGCAATCCCTTCTCCATTCTCTTCTTAGCATTTTGGGCACTCACGCACACATACCTGGCGTGAATTTCAAGCCGCTGGGTCCAGAACTCAAACTGCGGTTGACCGTGTGGGAGTCTAGCTCCTTAACCTGCAGCCCTTCCCCCCAAAAAAATCTTTAAAAAGAAAAGTCCAGGGACCAGGAACCAGCAGTTAGCGTAATGGCTATGGTGCTGGACTCTCACGTAGTCGACTGCGGTTCGCGTCCCGGACCCGGTGGCTTAAAACTCATGCCCGGCGCGTGTGCGTACGTGCCCAAGATCCCAAGAGGAGAATGGAGGAGAAGGGATTGTGGCGTGGCCATCCCCCCTGGGGGGGTGATTTCTCACTTTCTGTCTCTATGTCTGTCTGTCTGTCTGGTGAGTGCATGCGCCCTATAGTGAAAATCCCTCCAAAAAAACCGTCCAGGACCAGCGTTAGCGTAATGGCTATGTCACTGAACTCCTATGGGGTCAACCGTGGTTCGAGTCCCGGACCCAGTGTCTTAAACTGATGCCACGCGTGCCCAAGATCCCGAGAGGAGAATAGAGGAGAAGGGATTGCGGCGTGGCCATCTTCCTGGGGGGTGATTTCTCGCTTTCTGTCTCTGTCTTTCTGGTAAGTGCATGCACCCTATAGCAAAAGCCTCTCCAAAAAGAAAAAAAAAAAAAGAAAAGTCCAAACACAGGTAATATGAACCAGGGCAAGGAAGTACTCAGCTTTACTTGTCTAATAAGATACTGTGTCACAATTTTAGACAGAACAACAAAACCCCAACTTTACTTGTTTAGGGGGAGAGCTGGCTGCAATGAGGGCAAATAGACGGTTTTTGTTAAATGTTTTGACCACAATGTCCTGAGGAATCCCAGCTTGGAAATTATTAGCAGTAGATAATTCCCCTGGGTTCCCCAGTGATGACACAGTAGTAGAAGACTTTTAGAAGGTCAGGGATGGGGCAGCAGGTGGTGTGGTAGTTAAGGGGCTGGACTACTACCTGACTGACCATGGTTTGAGTCCCTAGACCTGGCAGTTTGAATATCACACTGGGCTTGTGTGCATGTATGCCCAACATCCAGAGAGGAGAATGGAGGAGAAGGGATTGCAGCATGGCTACTCCCCTTGGGGGGGGTGATTTTTTACTTTCCCACTCCCTTTCTCCAGTGAGCACACAAACCCTATGGCAAAAACTTAATTTTTTTTTTAAATTATAAAAAGTAATTAAAGTACAAGTTTATTTTGGTGTGAAAATATTTAGAAATCCATGCATAGTTTTTTCATAATACACATTTTTTTAATTGCCAGAGGGCATGTGCACTCACTGGAGAGAGAGAGAGAGAGAGAGAGCGAGCAAGGAAGTGAGAAAGCATCCCCTCATAGGGACTGGTCACGATGCAACTCCTCCTCCATCTCTCTCTCTTTTTTTTTTTAAAGATTTATTTATTTATTTATTTATTCATTCATTCATTTATTTTAATTTGACCAGAGAGAGACACAGAGAGAGAGAGAGAAAAGTGAGAAAGCAAGCCACCAGGTCTAGGACTTGAACCGTGGTCGGCCATGTGGGAGTGTCCAGCGCCTTAACCACCATGCCACCTGCTGGTCCCAGTGTCTTTCTTTTTTTAAATAAAATAATTTTATTTATTATTATTATTTTGCTTTAATTTGACCAGAGAGAGAGAGGGAAAGTGAGAATGCAAGCTGCCAGGTCTGGGACTCAGACCACAGCCAGAGCTTCAATCACCACATCAACCTGCCAGCCCTTCCCCGTGTGTTTTTCAAGCCACCAGGTCAGGGACTTGAACCATGCAGGCAGCTGTCTGCGATCCAGGCGCCTTAACTATACCACTGACTGGGCCAGGACTGTGGCCCTGGGCTGAAGATTCTCTACCATTGCTCAGTTAAGCCCAAACTCCATTTCCAGGAGGGCTCAAGTCTACCTTAGCAGCTTCCCTCTGCCTCCACTCACGTCTCAGTGTCCAGCCCCACCCCACACATACAGTGAGCCTCTGGGCCTCCATGCCTGCCTTTCCCACAGCTTGAACCTTCCCCTTCCTCTTCTCTACTCTCTGGAATACTCTCCTTGGGCTGAAAGCAAAAGCCAGCTATAGGAAGTGCCTGAGTCGTACCTTAGAAGCTGGGTGACCTTGGAAAGTACCTCTCAGCACCTCGATTTGTGTGTAAAATAGAAATAGCGAGGCCTGCCTTGCAGTGTGGTTGTGAAGGTCACTTCCAGTCACTAAGAGTAGTGTCTGGTAGGCTCCCCAGTATTCATGGACTCCTTCAGAAGTTCTCAGGGCTGGGACAGCCGAACAGGGCAGAATGTTCCCTGCTCTCCTGGACCTTACCACCCAGAAGGGCAAAGACATTCCATAGGCAATTACATCACCCTGAGCTCCAGCTGCCGCAAGGCCTGTGACAGGGTAAACACCAGAAGCTGATAAGCAACCAATAAAGGCCACCTCTCCCACCCTGCTCATTCTGTGTGTGTCAGTTAGGGAGGTGATCACAAACTGCCTTTGTAGGCCTTTTTATTGTTTGACTTGTCACAAGAAACATACTCTACTTTTACAACTGAAAAAGTCCAGTAAAGTTTATGAACCAACTCAAGAGATTTTTTTTTTAAAGAAGAAAACAACAACAGTTCAAGTATTAGTATTACCTCCTTCCTGAAGTCTTCTGCAAAAAGAGGGAGAGGGGCTGTCCCCCTATTACCACCGCCAATTCTTGCTCATCTCCTCATGTGGGCCTTCAGTTCTCATTGTGCTGGGGGTCTAGGAGTCCTGGGAAGGGGTGGGGTTCATTTGACTTTGATCCTAGGGCGCAGCATGATTCTTGTGGTCACAGTAATAACTTAAAAACAAGTTAAGAGAGATTTTTACTATAGAGTGCATGCACTCGTCAGAGAGACAGACACACACAGAGAGAGGAAGTGAGAGAGAAAGAGAAGGGGGGTCTCTTGGGGATGGCCACAATCACTTCTCAATTCTCTCAGGTTTTGGGCATTTTATCCACTACTCCACCTGCGGGCCCACATGACTGGCCGTGGTTTGAGTCTCAGATCTGGTGACTTGAAAACCATGCTGAATGTCTGTGCGTGCATGCCCAAATTCCTAGGAAGAGAATGGAGGAGAAGGGATTGTGGCATGGCCCACCCCCAGGGGGTGATTTCTCACTTTCTCTCTCACTGGATCTCTCTGTTTCTCACTGAGGAGCCCTATAGCAAAAACCTTTTAAAAAGTTTTATTTCTTCCATGAGGGAGAGAGAGAGAGAGGAGAGAGAGACAGCACCCCCAATAGAGCATTGACACAGTCCAGCCCCAGCCTCAGCTAGCCTGGTCATAGGCACACTGTGTCTGGTACACTCAGGGAGGTCTCTGGAAGCAAACCTGGAATCCTTCCATGCGGGTCAGCCTTACAGAGTATCAGGTTTTGCTGCTGCCACAGGCTGGCCCTAATTGCCTATTGAACTGTTGCATGAACAAGTGGGCTATAGAGCTGAGAAGTGGCTTCCCTGTGGGTGCTCAAAGACAGGGTGGTTAAGGACTGGGGTTCTGGCTGGGTATGATACAGAAAGTGCTTATAAAGGGTGAGGGAGAGAGGTGCTCCCAGGGACCAGGAAGGCAGAGGGACCCCATTGTTTAAGGGAAGGTGGAGCAGGAGGCGGAGGCAGCCTGTGGGAAGAAGCATGGCTCTGGGTCCCTCTACGATGCCTGGGCTGCTCTGAGCCCTGCCACCACTAACTTCAGGTGGACTAGAGTCTGACGGGTTCTCTCCCTCTGCCCTCCTCATACTCATGTCTTAGGGGTGCCTCACCTCCACCTTTGGCAGCCTCCTGAGTTCAGCACCCCCACTCCCATCATACTGATTTAGATAAAATTTAACTCATGGGCAAGAGGAGTGGGCAAGAGTGTATATATCTACTGACCTAAAAACAAGCAATTTGGGGATAGCTGGTAGCGTGGTGGTCAGGGTGACTGAATTCCACACAGCCAACTGTACAGTTTGAGTCCCAGACCCAGCAGCTTGAAAAACACTCCAGGTATGTGTGTATGTATGTCCAAAATCCTGAGAGAAGAGTGGAGAAGAGATTGTGGTGTGACCATCCCCCTTGGGGGTGATTTCTCACCCTACCACCTGTGGTGAGTGCACATGTCTTACAGCAAATTTTATTTTTTAAAAAAGCAATCTTTTCAATCTTTTTCATAAATTTAGAATCCCAAATATCTCAGACATTATTGCATGTTTGACTAAGACTGCATTAATCAATGATTTGATCAAGTTTTTCTCCTAATGTTTTGGAAAGCCAAAGATCCAGAATTGTTGATTGGAACAAACCATTGTCCCCCACTACCCAGCCTCTAATCCTGGCCCAACCCCCAGTTGTTCTCCTATGACCATCTGTGTCTTGCAGGACCCTGGGAAAGTGAGGTTGTCTGAGATGGTGGAGGGTGCCTCTGCCCTGGTGACCTCCAGATTTCTGCCAAGGGCTGAGGTCACCTCTTGAGAAGTGAGAAAGATGTAGCTTTAGGATATCTTTGGGAAGGGGTGGGGGTCTGACATGAAAGACAAAGGGCCACATGCCCTGCCCTCCCCAGGAGTTTAGTCTTTTAATTAATTGTTTAATTAATTCATTTGCCATAGGGTGTGTGTGCTTGCTGAAGAGAGAAAACAACCAGCAGGGGGATGGCCATGTCTCAATTCCTTCTCCTCTGTTCTCTTTTTGGGGTTTGGGGCATGCATGCACACACCTGGCATGTTTTTCAAAGTGCTGGGTCCTGGACTTGAACTACATGATTAGCCATGTGGGATTGAGGCACCTTAACCTTCATGCCATCTGCCGACCCTGCCTTACCCTCTTGACAAAGTTCTCTAAACACTATCTATGGAATTTATAATACCCCCTAGGCAGATGGCACCACTGTCAAAGATTCTTTCTATTTCTGGTAAGAACTTGAAAAAAAGGTCTCAGGCAGGAGAAAGAGGAGCCAGGCATTGTATTTCCACTTTGCACAGAGAAACAGTGCTGCGTTTATGGTCACACATTCTTAGTGTAAGTGCAGAGAAGACGGTGTAAGTGCCCCAGTCCCAGGCTGAAGCCTAAAGCCGTTACCACTATATAGCTGTAACCCACCGAGTGACCTGTGGGACCCACATGGAGAAAACGTGTGCCTAGGCAGGAAGTGAGGGTCACAGGGGACCAGGAAGAGGTGGCAGTATTCCAAGTAGGGTGACTAGCCCTTCTGTATGTAAATGCACATGGAGAGAAAGGAGAGAGAATCATCCATGGTCATGGGTGACCATGTTAGCTCACCTGGTCCTCTGGGTCGGTGACAGATGCCGGATTAGAGGTGGGGAGGAGACTCAGTATAAAGAACGTGAAAGAGAGAATTGTCAGATGAAGCATAAGCCAGATGCTGTGAGTGTGGAGTCTGATAGCCCAGAACGTCAAAGACAAAAGGAGTGTACATGGGGACATTTGTGTGAGTACAACTGTCAGCCCACATGTAGGCCAGAGCACCCTCGCCTAAATGATAATGTCCAAGTGAGCCTTGAGAAGAATATGCAGGCCTTACTGCTCACAGGTGTGTAATAATATTCTACACCACCATTAAGATTTGTCAAAACTTAGTTACACTACTGACAATTGAAGTCCTAAATCACAGTCAAATCACAGGAAATTACCTACTGTACCTTCCTAACTAGGCAAACTGTTGCATCCAGCAGAAGAGACAAAGTATCACGTCTCCATTGGAAATCTGTAATATCTACAGGATCTCTGTGTTCATGACAGAGGCATGACATTACAAGAGACCTCTCCTTTAAAACTTCTTGTTTATGCACACCAACTGCTGACTCTACAATCTTCTTAACTAGAAATGATGGGAATGCCTCCCCCACTCCCCACAAAGTCCTAGCCAGAGGTCCCAGAATCATAACTGCTTGTTCTCACCCCACAGGTGCAAATGCTTTCCTCTCCATTGGTGTCGCTAGAAATCCCCTGCCCATGTGGAATCCTAAAGGATCTTTAACCACTTCTGGTAGTGATGGAAGGACTGAGCACTTTACTGTGGAATCCACAGTGTCCACAGCTCTCTCTGAATCATCAAATACTACTCCTTCACCGCATGCTTCTCATACTACTGACAACAAGAATCTTCCATCATTGCCTGGTTCTGGTGAACAATTCACCAACACTCGGGTACCTGAGAACACAAGTACAAGTAATAGAGAAGAGACAGTTATCTTCACAACAGCTTCTAATTATTCCCCACCAGCCACTTCCTCTGTAACCTCCTCTTCTGGGAGTGAGGGAAGTATGGCCTCCCCTTCAAGCCCTGGCCATCTATCTACAACCATATCTGCTTCATCTCACCACACTAAGTCAGATGCCACCTCCTCTACCACTGTCAGTGGAAGTCCTCCACCCACATTGAGTCCTGATGGATCCTTAACCACTTCTGGTAGTGATAGACCATCAACTGGGTCCTTTACTGTGGAATCCACAGTGTCCACAACCATCTCTGAATCAGCAAACATTACATTCTCACAAGACACTTCTTTCACTACTGACAGTGAGAATCATTTATCCCCATCTGCTTCTGATGAACCATCTACCAACACCCAGATGCCAGAGGATATAAGTACACCAAGTGCAGTGGAGACTACTGTCTTCAGAACAACGTCTGTTTTTTTCACAACAGCCACTTCTACTGTTATCTCATCTTCTTCTGGGGATGATGGAACTATGTCCTCTCCTTCAAGCCCTGGCCATCTGCCCACAACCATATCTGTTTTATCTCACCCAACTAAGTCAGATGTCACCTCCTCTACCCCTATCAGTGGAAGTCCTCCACCCACATTGAGTTCTGATGAATCTTTAGCTACTTCTCGTAGCAATGAAACATCGGCTGAGACTTTTACTGAGAAATCCACAGTGTACACAGCCCTCTCTGAATCATCAAATACTACAGCCTCACCACAAATTTCTCATACTACTGAGAGCAAGCATCTTCCATCATCACCTGGTTTTGGTGAACCATCCACCAGCACTCAGACACCTGAGAACACAAGCACAAGTCATACAGAAGAGACCGCTCTCTTTACAACAGCCTCTGTTTTTTCCACACCAAGCATTTCCTCTGAAACCTCCTCTTCTGGGAATGAGGGAAGTACAACCTCCCCTTTAAGCTCTGACTACCTGTCTACAACTGTATCTGCCTCATCTCCCTCCAGAAGCTCAGATGTCACCTCCTCTACCACTGTCAGTGGAAGTCCTTGGTTCACATTGAATCCTGAGGGAAGCCTAACCACTTCTGGTAGGGATGGAACATCAGCTGAGACCTCTGCTGTGAAATCCACAATATTCACCAATGTTTCTGAATCATCACACTCTACCCCTTCACCTCACACTTCTCATACTACTGACAGAGAGAATCTTTCATCCCCAGTTGGTTCTCATGAGCCATTTACCATCACTCAGATGTCGCAGAATACAAGTGCAACACAAACAGAAGAGACAACTATCATCTCAATGACTTCTAGTGTTTTCACACCAACCATTTCCTTTGAAACCTCCTCGTCTCCTGGGGATGGTGGAAGTGTCACTTTCCCTTCAAGTCCTGGGCAGCTGTCTACAACCATATCTGGTTCATCTCACCGTACTGATTCAGTCATAACCTCCTCCACCACTGTCAGTAGAAGTTTTCTGTCCTCATTGAGTCCTGATGCATCCTTAACCACTTCTGGTAGTGGTGAGACATCAACTGGGTCTTTTGCTGTGGAATCCACAGGGTCCACAGCCCTCTCTGAATCATCAAATACTACTCCTTCACCGCACACTTCTCATACTACTGACAGCGAGACAAGGCCTGGTTCTGGTGAACCATCCATTAGCACTCACAAATCTGAGAAAACAAGCACAACACATAGAGAAGAGACCACTCTCTTTACAACAGCTTCTGGGTTTTTCACACCAAAATTTTCCTCTGTAGCCTCATCTACTGAGAGTGAGGGAAGTACGCACTTTCCAGAAAGCCCTGGCCATCTGTCTACAATATCTGTCATACAACAATCCAATGGATCAGGTGTCACCTCCTCCAATACTGTTAATGGAAATCCTCTGTACACACTAAGTCCTGAGGGAGGCTTACCCACTTCTGGTAGTGATGGAACATTGGCTGTATCCGTTAACATGAAGTCCACAGCCTTCCCTGAATCACTAAATTCTTTGTCTTCACCAGGCACTCCACATACTACCAACTCTGAAGATCTTTCATCCCCACCTGGTTCTGGAGAACCACTTACCAGCACCCATGGCTCGGAAAACAGAAGTACAACACTTAGAGAAGAGACCACTGTCCTCACATCAACTTTAGTTTATTTCAAACCAACCATATCTTCTCTAACCTCGTCTTCCTCTGGGGATGATGGAAGTATGTCCCCCTCTTCAAGACCTGGCCATTTGTCAACAACCATGTCTGCTCCATCTCACTCCACTGATTCAGATGCCACCTCTTCTACCATTATTAATGGAAGTTGGATGTACACATTGAGTTCTGATGGATCCTTACCCACTTCTGGTAGTGATGGAACATCTACTAGGTCCTTTACTTTGGAATCCACAGTGTCCACAGGCCTCTCTGAATCATTAAATATTACAGTTTCACCAGACACTTCTCATACTACTAACAGTGAGAATATTTCATCCTCACTTGCTCCTGGAGAACCATCCACCAGCACCCAGATGCCAGTGAACACAAGTATAACACATACAGTGGAGACCACTCTTTTCACAACAGCTTCTGGGTTTTTCACACCAACGATTTCCTCTGTAACCTCCCCTTCTTCTGGAATTGATGAAAGTATGATCTCCCCTTCAAGTCCTGGCCATCTGTCTACAACCATATCTGCCTCACCACAAACTACTAATTCAGATGTCATCTCCTCTACCACTGTCAGTGGAAATTCTCCATCCACACTGGGTCCTGATGGATCCTTAACCACTTCTCGTAGCCATGAAACATCGGTGGAGCCTTTTACTGTGAAATCCACAGTGTACGCAGCCCTCTCCTTATCATCAAAGTCTACACCTTCATCAGACACTTCTCATATTACTGACAGTGAGACTCTTTCATCCCTAACGAATTCTCATGAACCATTTACCAACACTCAGATGCCGCACAACATAAGTACAACACGTACAGAAGAGACCACTGCCTTCACAATGACTTCTAGTTTTTACACATCAACCATTTCCTCTGTAACTTCCTCTTCTAAAGATGACGAAAATACAACCTCATCAGGAAGTCCTAGCTCTCTGTTTACAACCACATTGGCTTCGTCTCACACCACCGATTCAGATGTCACCTCCTCCAGCACTGCTAATGGAAGTCCTCTGTCCATATGGAGTACTGATGGATATTCACTCACTTCTGGTAGTGAAGGAACATCAACTGGGTCCGTTACTGTGGAATCCACTGTGTCCACAGCCCTCTCTGAATCATCAAACATTGCATTCTCACCAGACACTTTTCATACTACTGACAGTGAGAATCGTTCATCCGCATCTGCCTCTGGTGAGGCATCTACCAGTACCCAGATGCCAGAGAATATAAGCACACCAAGTGCAGTGGAGACCACTGTCTTCACAACTTCTGATTTTTTCACAACAGCCTCTTCTGTAATTTCATCTTCTGTGGATGATAGAACTATTTCCTCTCCTTCAAGTCCTGACCATTGGTCCACAACCATATCCACTTCATCTCACCCCACTGTATCATCTGCCATTTCCTTCATCACTGTCAGTGGAAGTTCTCTGTCTACACTGAGTCCTGATGGGTCCTTCCCCACTTCTGGAAGTGATGGAACATCAACTGGGTCCTCTACTGTGCAACCTACTGTATCTGTAGCCCTCTCCTCCTTACCTGAGTCTACACTTTCAGCAGACACTTCACAAACTAGTGACAGTGAGAGTATTTCATCACCATCTGGTTATGGAGAACCATTTGCTAGCACTCAGGTGCCAGAGAACACACGTTCAACACTTACGGGAGATACTACTCCATTCACAACTTCTGTCTTTTTCACTCCAACCATTTCCTCTGTAACCTCCACTTCTCCTTGGGATGGTGGAATTACCACTTTCTCTTCAAGCCCTGGACAGTTGTCTACAACCATATCTGGTCCATCTCACTCTACTGATTCAGAGGTAATCTCCTCCACTACTGCCAGTAGAAGTTTTCTGTCCTCATTGAGTGCTGATGCATCCTTAACCACTTCTGGTAGTGGTGAAATGTCAACGGGGTCTTTTACTGTGGAATCCACAGTGTCCACAGCCCTCTCTGAATCATCAAATACTACTCCTTCACCGCACACTTCTCATACTACTGACAGCAAGAATCTTCCATCATCGCCTGTTTCTGGTGAACCATCCACCAACACACAGGTGCCTGGAAACGCAAGCACAACACAAACAGAAGAGACCACTGTCTTCAGAACAGCTTCTGTTTTTTTCCCACCAACCACTTCCTCTATAACCTCCTCTTCTGGGAATGAGGGAAGTACTACCTCCCCTTCAAACCCTGGCCGTCTATCTACAACCATATCTGCTTCATCTCACCACACTAAGTCAGATGCCACCTCCTCTACCACTGTCAGTGGAAGTCCTCCACCCACATTGAGTCCTGATGGATCCTTAACCACTTCTGGTAGTGATAGAACATCAACTGGGTCCTTTACTGTGGAATCCACAGTATCTACAGCCATCTCTGAATCAGCAAACATTACATTCTCACAAGACACTTCTTTCACTATTGACAATGAGAATCATTTATCCCCATCTGCTTCTGATGAACCATCTACCAGCACCCAGATGCTAGAGAATATAAGCACATCAAGTGCAGTGAAGACCACTTTCTTTGCAACAGCTTCTGATTTTTTCCCACCAGTCATTTCCTCTGAAACCTCCTCTTCTGGGAATAAGGGAAGTACAACCTCCTCTTCAAACCCTGGCCATCTGTCTACAACCATATCTGCCTCATCTCTCCCCACTAGCTTAGATATCACCTCCTCTACCACTGTCAGTGGAGGTTCTTGGACTCCACTGAGTCCTGAGGGAACCCTAACCACTTCTGGTAGGAATGGAACATCAGCTGAGACCTCTGCTGTGAAATCCACAATGTTCACCGATGTTTCTGAATCATCACACTCTACGCCTTCACCTCACACTTCTCATACTACTGACAGAGAGAATCTTTCATCCCCAGCCGGTTCTCATGAGCCATTTACCATCACTCAGATGTCGCAGAATACAAGTGCAACACAAACAGAAGAGACAACTATCATCTCAATGACTTCTAGTGTTTTCACACCAACCATTTCCTTTGAAACCTCCTCGTCTCCTGGGGATGGTGGAAGTGTCACTTTCCCTTCAAGTCCTGGGCAGCTGTCTACAACCATATCTGGTTCATCTCACCGTACTGATTCAGTCGTAACCTCCTCCACCACTGTCAGTAGAAGTTTTCTGTCCTCATTGAGTCCTGATGCATCCTTAACCACTTCTGGTAGTGGTGAGACATCAACTGGGTCTTTTGCTGTGGAATCCACAGGGTCCACAGCCCTCTCTGAATCATCAAATACTACTCCTTCACCGCACACTTTTCATACTATGGACAGTGAGAATCTACCATCTAGTGCATCTACCAGCACCCAGATGCCAGAGAATATAAGTACACCAAGTGCAGTGGAGACCACTGTTTTCAGAACAACTTATGGTTTTTTCACACCAGCTACTTCCACTGTAATCTCATCTTCTTCTAGGGATGATGGAACTATGTCTTCTCCTTCAAGCTCTAGACATCTGTCCACAACCATGTCTGCTTCATCTCACCCAAGTGAGTCAGATACCACCTTCTCTCCCCCTGTCAGTGGAAATTCTCCATCCACATTGAGTTCTGATGGATCCTTAACCACTTCTGGTAGTGATGGAACATCAATTGAGACTTTAACTGTGAAATCCACTGTGTCCCCAGCCTTCTCCTTATCATCAGAGTCTACACTTTCACCAGACACTTATACTACTGACAGTGAGAATCTTTTCTCTCCGACTGGTTCTAGTAAACCATTTACCAGTACTCAGATGCTGCAGAACTCAAGTACTACACATATAAAGGAGACCACTGTATTAACGACCTCAAGTTTTTTCACACCAACCATTTCCTCTGTAACCACCTCTTCTTTTGGGTATGATGGAAGTATGACCTCATCTAGAAGCCCTGGCTCTCTGGCCACAACCATTTTTACTTCAACTGACTCCACTGATTTAGATGTTACGTCCTCCAGCACTGTTAGTGGTACTCATCTGTCCACATTGAGTCCAGATGGATTCTTACCCACTTCTGGTAGTGACGGATTAATGACTGGGTCCTTTACTATGGAATCCACAGTGTCTCCAGCCCTCTCTGAATCACCAAACATTACACCTTCAACAGACACTTCTCATACTACTGATAGTGAGAATCATGTATCTACATCTGCTTTTGATGAACCACCTAGCAGCACCACTCTCTTCACAGCAACTTCTTTTTATTTCACACCAACCATTTCCTCTGTAACCCCTTCTACTGAGGATAATGGAAGCTTGACCTCCCCTTCAAGTCCTGGCCAGTTTTCAACTACCACATCTGCTACGTCTCGCCCCATTGTTTCAGATATCCCCTTTACCACTGTCCATGAACATCCTGTGTCCACTTCAAGGCCTCATGAATTATCCTCTTTTACCTTGGTATCTAGTCAAGCAAGCACAAATTATAGAGAAGAAACAACTATATATACCACCGTATCTGATAGTTTCAGAACATCAGTTCCTATTGCTACTTCTTATAAGACTCCAATTGGAGATATTTCATCTTCTTCTATTTCTGGCCTATTGTCTTCAACTACTCTTGTTACCATACCTGAGGAGTCTAGTGTCTTTACCACTACTATTCATTTATCTAACACAACTGATTCATCTGATGCCCCTGATACCACAGTAAATTTGAGTTTATTATCCTCATCAAGTCCCATTCATTCCTCTTCACCTCTAGCCACCTCTGGCCAAATATTGACTACCTTGGGTGAGAATTCCTCCCTCTTGGTCCCCAGCAGTGATTATTCCAAAACAACAGTTTCAACTTTTATCCCCTCTACCTTAGACAACTCTAGTTCTACATCTCTATCAACTCTCACTTCTTTCTCTACAACTAAAGCTATGTCTGGAACAACAGCCATCACCCTCAGTGAAGGATCTACCATCTTTCAGAGCAGCACAGGTCTCCCACACAAAACTGTGCCATCCAATAGCTCACAAACCACAGTTCTAGCAGCTGCTTCTTCAGCTTCAGCCATCCCTGACTTCTCTTCCACGCCAGAATCTGAATCTTCTTCAGCTATTACTACTTCCACTTTTCCTCTCTCCTCCTTTTCAACTGCCCCTACCCGTTCTTCAATCCCTGGGTTCATTACCACTTCAGCTCATCGTTCCCCATTCACCAGCACCAATACAACTACGGTGATGAATAACTCTCCAGTCAGAACACCAGGTAAGTCTTTTAGTATGTCACTCTTTGGGCCTGTCTTATCTATTTTCCCTCAGCTTTGACCTAATCAGCTTTGATCTCTTTTGTGGTCTTGCTTCATCCTTCCTATCCCTTGTCACTGATGCATGTCGTCATACATGCTGATAGATTTTTGTCATCTGCTGATTTGTAGGTCTTTTAAATCATTTTATTTTATTGTCCTCTTATCTCTTATTTCCTTACCCCCATATAGTTCCTTCTTCTTTCCCCACTATCTCCTGGGAGTGGAGGTGGCAGCCAAGGATCTCAGTTGCTGCGCGATCATCTGGTTTCAACCCCCAGTGCAATGCCTGAATAATGATACAGAAGCCAGTGTTTCTGTTCCCTGGGCTTCCATGGTGACTGCTGTAAATTCTGTCCTGCAGAGCAATGCCAGAATGGGAGAATATGGAATGGAGAAGAGTGCGTCTGTCCTCAAGGCTTCTTTGGTTACCTGTGCCTGTCTCCCCTGGATGCCTTCCCCATAGGTAAAGACCTATTCTGAGATCTGCAGGTCTTCCAAGACAGGCCCTTTGACCACTTAAAATAAAATGGCAGTTTTGGAAGGATCAACTGTTCTCTCCTTACCCACTGCAGTGGAGATGAGGAGATTATGTGATTTTTTCCCAGGTCACACTTCGGGTAGAACAAGGACCTCTGTTTCCTCTTCAGGTCCCTCTTAGGCAGCTTCCTACTCCTCTCATCAGAGGTTTCTACCCCAACCCTTGCCAGGGCCTTCTGCCTGGTTCTTTTTGGGTCTTGATCTGGTCACCAGTTCTTTTTTTTTTTTTTTGAGAGGTTTTTGCTATAGGGTGTGTGCGCTTGCCAGAAAGACAGAGAGAGACAGAGAGACAGAAAGTGAGAAATCACCCCCCAGGGTGGATGGCCACGGTGCAATCCCTTCTCCTCCATTCTCCTCTCTGGATCTTGGGCATGCATGCACGCGCGCCTGGCGTGAGTTTAAGCCACCAGGTCTGGGACTCGAACCGTAGTTGACTATATGGGGGTCCAGTGACATAGCCATTATGCTAACTGCTGGTCCCCTACCTTCTTCACTTCTGTGAGATCAACAGGCAGACAACGAACTGATCCTGAGCGATATTATAGGGAGATTATTTTCTCATGCATGGTGTGGTTTGTTCCCACAGAAATCCCAGAAAAAATCAATGCCACTTTAGGTGTGACAGTGAAAGTGATTTACAGGGATTTCACAGAAGACCTGAACAACGTATCTTCCCTGGCATACAAGACTCTCAGTACACAATTCAAGACACAGGTAAGAGCAGGGGCACCCAGGCTCCCCAGCGTGGAGCTGACTGTGAAGGTGTGAAGACGTTTGTCTGAACTTACTGATCTGAATCCCTCAGCTCATAGGATCCCTCAATTTCCCCAAGTCTTGAGAAGGTCCTCTGAGAGTTTCCATCCTTGAGCCCCATGTCTCCCACATTCTAGCAGGAAGAGCCTATGTCTTTCCTTCCCCTTTCTTGCAGGCTCATATATGGGCTTCACAGAAGGAAGTCTGGGGTGCCCCATAATGGGAAGGGGGACCTCTGAACCCTCCAACCCTGTATGGGCTCAACTGTCTCATTTCTTTTCAGATGAGTGAAATTTACAATGACCTTCCTGAGTATAGAGGCATGAACATTACGAGGCTGCTGTGAGTATGGGTGGGGGCAGGTTTTTAGACTTGGGGGAGCCTTCTCTCTATCCCTGCTCTCCTGCCTTCTCCTATCATGAATAGCTAGAGTATCAGTACTTGTCTGGGCCAGAGGAATCCCCAGGTCCTAGGCAATACTTGAATACATCCTTTATTCATTGTTTTTTCACTCAACAAATGTTCGTTACAAGCCAGTCCTGTGGTGGTAGGGGCTCGGGTCACAGCGGTCTGTCTTCCTGGAGCTCAGAGTGGAAGAGCACAGATTGAAAAATGGTTGTGCAGGGGTCAGCAGGTGGCATAGTGGTTAAGGTACTGAACTCCAACATGGCTGACTGTGGTTTGAGTCCTGGACCTGGCAGTTTGAAACTCAGGCTGGGCATGTGTGTGTCCATGCCCAAAATCTCGACAGGAGAATGGAGAAGGGATTGTGGCATGGTCATACCCATGGTGGGGTGGGGGGTGGTTTTTCACTTTCTGTCTGTCTCTCTCTCTCTAGTGAGTGCTCGTGCCTATAACAACAACAATAAAAAGGTTGTGCAGTCCGGTTAGAGTTATGGTAAGGGGCGCACAAGGTGCAATGGGAGAAGTCTGAAGGCAAGCTTGGTGAGAAGGGAATTCTTCCTGAAGAAGGGACGACTAAGTTGAAGCCTGAAGGAAGAGGAGGAATGAGCCAGAAAGAAGGAATAGATAGGGAGAAGCCCAGAGATGAGAGGGAGGAGGGCAGATTTCAGGACATTAAAGATGTGCAAAATTGCATAGAACAGCCGGCTTGTGTGGCACAGGGGTGGTGGTGAAGAGGAGGTTGGAAAGATGGCTTGTGGTGAGTGAGACTTTGGGCATCAGGAGTTTTGGTCCACAAGGGATTGTACTGACTCGCAATGCAGACAGCTCAGTCTGCACTAAGGGCATGGATCTGCTCTGGAAATGATGGTGACCTGGACCAGAGAGGTCCAGTGTGAAAGGTCTTTGGGAGGCAAAACCAGCAGATTAAGGGGATTTGTGTGGGGAGAGGCGGGGGAGAGAGAGCGAGGAGTGAGGGATGATGGTAGATTTCTGGGCTGCTGGGAGTGCTGGGTGCCCCTGGTGATAGTGAAAGTGATTTACAGGAATTTCAGAGAAGACCTGAACGATGTATCTTCCCTGGCACACAAGACTCTCAGTACACAGGAGTAGGATGTGGAGAGAAGATGATGAGCTTGGTGGGGGCCATGATAGGCTTTGCGTGCCTGGGATTCAGCGCATGGAGTGGTTGAGGAGTTACGGGTACTGAACTCCAACATGGCTGACTGTGGTTTGAGTCCTGGACCTGGCAGTTTGAAACTCAGGCTGGGCATGTGTGTGTCCATGCCCAAAATCTCGACAGGAGAATGGAGAAGGGATTGTGGCATGGTCATACCCATGGTGGGGTGGGGGGTGGTTTTTCACTTTCTGTCTGTCTCTCTCTCTCTAGTGAGTGCTCATGCCTATAACAACAACAATAAAAAGGTTGTGCAGTCCGGTTAGAGTTATGGTAAGGGGCGCACAAGGTGCAATGGGAGAAGTCTGAAGGCAAGCTTGGTGAGAAGGGAATTCTTCCTGAAGAAGGGACGACTAAGTTGAAGCCTGAAGGAAGAGGAGGAATGAGCCAGAAAGAAGGAATAGATAGGGAGAAGCCCAGAGATGAGAGGGAGGAGGGCAGATTTCAGGACATTAAAGATGTGCAAAATTGCATAGAACAGCCGGCTTGTGTGGCACAGGGGTGGTGGTGAAGAGGAGGTTGGAAAGATGGCTTGTGGTGAGTGAGACTTTGGGCATCAGGAGTTTTGGTCCACAAGGGATTGTACTGACTCGCAATGCAGACAGCTCAGTCTGCACTAAGGGCATGGATCTGCTCTGGAAATGATGGTGACCTGGACCAGAGAGGTCCAGTGTGAAAGGTCTTTGGGAGGCAAAACCAGCAGATTAAGGGGATTTGTGTGGGGAGAGGCGGGGGAGAGAGAGCGAGGAGTGAGGGATGATGGTAGATTTCTGGGCTGCTGGGAGTGCTGGGTGCCCCTGGTGATAGTGAAAGTGATTTACAGGAATTTCAGAGAAGACCTGAACGATGTATCTTCCCTGGCACACAAGACTCTCAGTACACAGGAGTAGGATGTGGAGAGAAGATGATGAGCTTGGTGGGGGCCATGATAGGCTTTGCGTGCCTGGGATTCAGCGCATGGAGTGGTTGAGGAGTTACGGAGCAGCAGGCATGGAGAGTGTGCTCTGAAGAGTCTCAGAGGAAACAGGGGCCTCAGTATCCCTGGATGGACATTGCTGGAAGCCCTGGGAAGGGATGCAAGGGCCCAGGGGGTGTTCACAGCACAGGAGTAAAAGTGTCCTAGGACAGAAGCTGGAAAACCCCAGCATTTCAGGGATAGGTGGGGCTCTGAGAGGAGAACAGAACGAGGCAGACAGGGTGGGAAGGGAGCCAGGAAATGGAAGGTTGCAGGAAGGAGGGAGATCCACACTGTCAAGGCCCCAAGAGGCCCATGAGAAAGGTTCCATAGCTCACCATCCCCTGCCCCACCCTGCCCCACATATGCATGTGTGGTTGGTGCAAGTCCTCCCTAGTAATGCTGCAGACTCTGATGCGATGAGTCTAACAGGTGACTGACGTAGACTCAAGATCTTTCTCCTTAGCAGCTTCGCTAGACATCTAACAAGAGGTTTCTGGGTTGGAATCCTACTTTTCAAATGTACCTCATGTTCCCTTCTCCTTCTCCCTCCTCCTCCTCCTTTTCTTCCTTTCTTCTTATTTTATTGTCAGAAGGTATACACGCTGGCCAGGGAGAGAGAGAAGGAGAAAGAGAGAGAGGGGGGGGAACTTCAATGGGGCATGGTCACACCGCCATCCCTTCTCCTTCATTTCTCCATCCTATTGGGATTTAGGGGCACCACATGCTAGCACCCAGTGTGATTTTCAAGCTCTCAGAGCTGAGACTCAAACTGCGTGGGTGACTATGTGGGGTCTAACTCCCTTAATCACTAGGCCACAGGATTGGCCCTGTTTCTTCATTTAAAAATGCTCTCCCATGGGCCAGCATTTGGCGTGGTGGTTAAGACACTGGACTGACACATGGCCAATCGTGATTAGAGTCCTGGACCTGGTGGCTTGAAAATGACACTGGGTGTGTACCCACACATGCCCAAAATCCTGAGAGGAAAATGGAGGAAAAGGAATTGCAGTGTGGCTGTCCCTCCCAGGGGGAGATTTCTTACTTTCTCTCTTTCTATCTTTGTCTTTCTCTTCAGTGAGTGCACGTGTTCTATAGGAAAACAAACAAACTTTAAAAAAAAAAAAAACTCTCCTATTTGGTTTTTATTTTTAATTTAATGAAAGAGACAGAGGAGGGAGAGAAAGGGAAGAAGCGAGACAGGCATTTTTAAAAAGGGTTTTCACGTGTCACAACCTTCCCATCTCAGTCAATAGCTAGCTAGGATCACAGATACACCCTGCTGATGCACCTGGGGTGTTTAGGTTGGTCTGGGAACCAAACCAGGGTTTCCATGTGATTCCGACATCACAACACAGTGTCCTACTACTTGCGCCACCACAACTGAGTCTCACTTCAAAAAAAACATTTTTTTAAAGAAGTTTTTGCCTTAGGGCCTGTGTGTTCTGGAAAGAGAAAGACAAAGACAGTGAGAGGGAAAGTGAGAAATCATCCCCCAGGGGGGATGGCCTCACAGTAATCCTTTCTCCTTCATTGTCTTCCCAGGATCTTGGGCACACATGCACATGCACCCAGCATGATTTTCAAGTCACCGGGTCTGAGACTTGAACTGCGGTTGACCACGTGGAAGTCCAGTGACATAATCACTATGCCATCTGCTGCTCTGGTCTTGGCTTTTAAAATATAATCTGAGAGCCTCTATTTTTTTTTTTTAATTAAAATAATGCCACTGGACTGTCCACTTTAGATTGATTTAAATGGTACATTTTTTTTAGAGAGGTTTTTCTGTAGGGCATGTGTACTCACCAGAGAGATGGAGAAACAGAAACGGAGAAATCACCTCCTTGGGAATGGCCACGCCACACATGTATGCACATGTGCCCAATGTGAGATTTAAGATGCTGGGTCTGGGACTCGAACCATGGCTGACTACGTGGGAGTCCAGCAACATAACCATTAGCCACCTACTGGTCCCCTGAATGGTACATTTTATGTTCTGTGTATTATCCACAATAAAAAATTAAGTACATTCATGGTTGCGTAGCCATTACCACCATCCATCTCTAGAACTCTTCACTTTCCCAAACTGAAATTTTATATCTATTAAACACTAACAGCCATTTGCCCCTTCCCTCAGCTCTGACAACCACCATTCTATTTTCTGTCTTTACGAATTGGACTCCTCTAGGTACTTCACTGAAGTGGAAAGGTGGTTTCATGTCTGCCTTATTTTACTTAGCAGAATGTCCTCAATGGTATAGCATGTCTGAATTTACTTCCCTCTTAAAAATTTAATTTATTTCCTTTCTAAGGCTGAATAATATTTCACTGTATGGATAGAGCACATCTTGTTGATCCGTTTGTTGACAGACACTTGGGTTGCTTGCACTTTTTGGCTATTGTGAATAATGCTGTTGTGAACATAGAGAACAGATACTTCTTTGAAACTTTGCTTTCAATTTTTTTTGAGTGTATAACCAAAAATGACATTGCTCAATCATATGATAATTTTCTATTTCTTTTTTTCAAAAAAAAAATTTAACAGACACAAAAATGAAAAATTATATGTTGATGATAATGTATATGGGAATGTCTTTGAGTGGGCTAATATGCAAATATATTCATGCTGGGAAATTTTATTTTGTATGCTGTAAATACATGCAGTGATTAAATGTAAAAATTAAAAAAAATTTTTTTGGAGAGGTTTTTGCTATAGGGCACGTGCGCTTGCCGGAAAGACAGAGAGAGGCAGAGAGACAGAAAGCGAGAAATCACCCCCCAGGGGAGATGGTCACGCTGCAGTCCCTTCTCCATTCTCCTCTTGGGATCTTGGGCACGCACGCACGCGCGCCCGGCATGAGTTTAAGCCACCAGGTCTGGGACTCAAACCGCAGTCGACTACATGGGAGTTCAGCAACATATCCATTATGCTAACTGCTGGTCCCTCCCAAATTTTTTTATAAGGTAAAAAAAGTTTATTTATTTTTGCCATGAGCAAGAGGGACAGAGAGAGAGAGAGAGAGACAGCACCCCCCACAGGGTCTTGGTGCCAGGATCCACCCTCAGCTTTATCCAGCCCTGGATCCTGGGAACTCACATGAGTCAACCTCTCAGAGCCCGGAGTTTTACTGCCGTGCCACCATCTGATTCCCTGTTTAATTTTTTTAGGAGCCACCATACTGTTTTCCAAACTGGCTGCACTATTGTACATGGTCCCCCTCAAAAAGTGCACAAGGGTTCCAATTTCCCACATCCTCGTCTAAGAGCTTCTGTTTTTAAAGAGCTGAATCTCAGCCATGGGCATGCATTGTGATCTTTTGTGCTATTTTGGGATCTAAATTGTTTCCCTCCACTGCCTCCTTGTAGGTTGTTAGCTGCTGGGGGGGAAGAATCTCTTCTTCCCACCTCTGGGTCACATGGCTACTTTGTCCCTTATTACCCTTCTTGCTGCTTGGGCCTCACTTGCTGGGTGGGGGAAGGGTGGCATGGGATAACGGACAAAATGACTTCTTGCTTCCAGCAATGGCAGCATCGTGGTGGAACACAACATCCTCCTGGAGGCAGACTACACTCCAGAATATCAGGAACTGTTTGCAAACCTCACTAAGATTGTCAAGGCCAAGATTATGAATGAAACCAAAAAGCATGTTGAGAATATCACCATGTGCAAAGGTGGGTCCACCTAGCCCCTCCATGCTGATGACAAAGGAGGCCTTGCCCTCCTCCTCTGCTGTTTCTCCTTTCTTCTGGAACGCCCAAGACCTCACTCTTGGATCCCAGGTCAAGGTTGCTTCCTCACGAGCCCGTGCTGCCCCCAGTAGCCCCTCTAAGCCCAGGGTGAGGTTATCACCCACTCTAACGTCTCCATCCAAGCCTGTTCATAGACCCAAATGCATGTCTCGGCCAGGATTGGCCAAGCAGTGAGTGTTGGCCCAGTTCAGAGGGCAGAGCATAGAAGAATGGGGGGCCTGGCTATACCCAGGGAGACAGAGGCGATCATTTCTTTTTCTTTCTTTCTTTTTCTTTTTTTTGAGAATACTATACACATCATCATCAACAGGTAATAAACCATTTCTGTGTCCCGCAAATGTCTTAACTTATTTTTTTATGCTGTTCTTTCTATTCACCCTCGGTAGACCTTTTCCTGTGCTTTAATGGGGAGGCCACCGTCGTGAGCGAGGCTGTGGAACTGGGCTTTAACTTCCAGGGTGAGTGGCCACAGGGAGGGGGGTGGGGGTGAGGGGGCGGAGGGGGTAGGCTACATGGGAC
>NW_006159974.1:2138850-2140474 GCF_000334495.1 Tupaia belangeri chinensis | reverse complement strand
GTGAGGGGGCGGAGGGGGTAGTCTACATGGGACTGGGGTGCTTTAGGCCAGCTAACACTCGCTGCCTGCCCCTCACACCCAGACCAATGCACCCAGAAGGCTGCCCAGGACTTTGCCCAGTTCTACTATGTGGATGATCTGAATGGGAGGCTGTTCTGTGTGACTAAGTGTACCCCGGGGACAAAGTCACAAATGAATTGTCACCAAGGAAAGTGCCAGCTACAGCGCAGTGGCCCCCGCTGCCTGTGAGTACTCAGCCTGTCATCTTGGTAGGCCCCTCCCCCTCCTCCCCCACAGGACAGAGTCGGGGTGGGCAGAGCTTGGAAGGCACCTCCTCCCATGTCCCCTATATCCTTCTTCTCTCTGCCTGGGTGTCCCACCAATCCCACCCCAGGGAGACCAAGAGGTCGGTCTAGATTACAGATATGGATATTCCAGGGCCAAGAAAGCCCCTTTCTGAGAAAGTTCATGTTATCAGCTTCCAGATCTTTCTGGCTCTATCCCTCTCTGACTTTCTCTCTTCTTGTCTCTCTCTCTCTCTGTCTCTATCTCTTACATTATCTCAGCCATGGTGCCTTTATCACTTTCAGCTGGAGCCAGGGTACTAAGTTTGTGAGAATATAAATTACAAAATACGAAATAAAGTAACAGGTTCATCAAGACGCCAGGTGCTTAGAGACTAGACACGGGGAAACGTCGTGTTTCCAGCACAAGCACCCAACACTCTGAGCTCCAGTCATTCTGAATTTCGGCTCTGCAGTTCCTAGGCTGTCCCCCCAAGCCACCAGCCTAGGGAGTCAGGGGCCCAGGTTCCGTGGGGGCCAAGCACCTGCCCTGGGAAGGAGGAATGTGGATTTGCTTCTGAGAGATGGTGAGAGAGATGTGGTGGGTGGCTTGAGCTTCCGTGTGTCGCAGATGCCCCGCCTCGAACACGCGCTGGTACTGGGGAGAGACCTGTGCCATGAACGTCAGCAAGAGCCTCGTGTATGGGATCGTGGGGGCCGTGGTGGCGGTGCTGCTGGTCCTGGTGGCCGTCTTGACCATCTTCTTAGGCCGAGCCAAGAGAAAAGTGAACAGGTGAGCTTGTGAGGCCAGCCCCAAGGCCCAGAGAGCAGGGACAGGCCAGGAAAGGAGCCCAGTGGCCACCACCTGAATATCCCAGGGCCCCACCTTTTACCTCCTAGTGTTTGAGCAGTCAGGGAGACCAGCTAAAATCCAGCCAGAGTCTGAGCCCCTCCCAGCCTTTGCTTAGGATATGACAAAATTCGGACCAGCAGTTGCGAAATTGTCGCTGGACTCCTGTGTAGTCGACCACGATTCAAGTCCCAGACCCGGTGGCTTAAACTCACGCCGGGCGCGTGTGTGTGCGTGCCCAAGATCCCGAGAGGAGAATGGAGGAGAAGGGATTGTGGTGTGGCCATCCCCTCGGGGGGTGATTTCTCACTTTCTGTCTCTCTGTCTTTCTGGCAAGCGCAAGCGCCCTACAGCAAAAACCTCCCCCCAAAACAAACAAACAAAAAGCATAAAAAATAAACCTCACACACACAAAAAAGTTCACTGCAAAGGGGTCAGAGGGTGGTGTGGAGGTTGCAGCACTAGACTCCCACATGGCTAGCTATGGTTC
>NW_006159974.1:2118129-2138324 GCF_000334495.1 Tupaia belangeri chinensis | reverse complement strand
CGGCGTTCAGCAAAAAGCACTAAAAAAAAAAAAAAAAAAAAAAAGATATGACAGAATTACCAGCTATTTGTTATCACCTGAGTTGCCACATTTCTACAGCAAGAAGCTGTAAATGAGCCTCCTGGGTTTCGATTTCCCCAGCTGTGAAGTGGAATAAGTGAACTGTTGGATGTGCCATGAGGTGCCTAGCATATCTGGCCAGAAGCCAGCAGTCACAGGGAGCTGCCCTGACTCCAGCGCAATGCCCCATCTCAAGGATAAAGAAACTGACGCTTGCTGAGGGAATTAGGAGCAGCCAAGAAGCCCAGCCAGTGCCTGTGAGGAGAGACCATGGTGACATCGCTTTTCTTCCTCTGTCACCATCTAGGCCCCTCTGACTCAGGGTTGTGCCCATGACAGTCCCCTCAAGGGAAAGTGAGGTCAAGGACCACGGAGCCCCTTCTTTGGCCTCCCTGCCCCCAATTACTCATGGCATTTCTGTTGGCAGGCAAGAATACGCTGTGTCTCCTGAGTGGCAAACAGGCGTCCCTGGCAGGTTTCAGAACACAGGCTTCTGGGAAGGTACCTGGGGCGGGCAAAGCTGGGGGTGGAGAGAGGGAGGGAAGGCGCTTGGCTCAGTGCATGTGGGCCTAGGGTGGCATGAGAGTCCTGCCCCCCCACTGAAGCTATGGGGGACAGCCCTCTCAGGTCTGCTTTTGCAGCCAAGTCCATCCACCTCCTCTGTAGCTCCTGATCTAGTCCCCCATCATGCCCTGCTGACCCTCCAGTCTTTCTCAGCTCCTCCCTGTCAAGTTCCTGCCTAGCTCACACCCATCATTTTTTTTCCTCCTTGCTTTTGTACATACCGTGGTGCTATAGTCTGGAAAGTTCTGCTTGCTCAGCCATCTCTATGAGAAAGCCCGACTCCCACTCGGTTTCCAAGATCTGGTTCACATGCCACCCTCTCCATGGAGCCTTCCTGGGTGCTGAGCCTCCTCTGGCTCCAGAGCTGTCGGTCTGGCTCCGCGTGGCCCCACCTTGGTGTTCTTTGACAGCATGTGCCTGCTCTGATCTCTTTGCACAAGCCTTCGCTCCAAGCATTGCTTACTCCCCTCTGCCCACGCCCCGGCCCTGAGCAAACGCCAAGTGTCTACCTGCCTAGTTCTTTCTGATACACCTGTGGCTTGCGCATGAGTACAGGGGTGACCCAGAACTGGATCCTGCCCCTAGAGACCACTGAGAGGACGGCACTCAGCTGAGTGGATGCTAGGGCCATGCCCAGGGCACACAGGAGCACAGAGCTTGGCCTGACCCAGCCAGGGTGGGGGTGGGTTTTGGAGGAGGCATCCTCCAAGTTGGGTTTGATTCTGAGAGTCCAAGAGTAGGTGGTTTGCTTCTTGCTTTAACAAACAAAAGACGGAGATTGCAGAGCCCAGTAAGGAGGGAGACCTTATCCCAGTGAGGACAAAGGAGAGGCCATCCCTGGCAGGGGACGTTGCACAGGAAAAGGCATGTAGGTGGGAATGAGCTCTGCCTGTGGGGGAAACTAAGTATGGCCCAGTCTCGTCAAGAAAGAGGCAGCTGAGAGGCATGAGGTCGGCAGAGCCAGGGAGGGCTTTGGGGGCTGCAGTGGGCTGGAGGCTTCCCACTGCAGGGGCTTTAAGCCAGGAGGACCAGTTGTGCATTTTGAGTAGCTCACGCTAGTGGATTTGAGGAGGTGGCAGTAGAATAGAGAGGCCAGGTAAGGGGACCACGAGGCTAAGCTAGCAGTGGCAGAGGGAAGAGGAAGGCGTGTACTTTAGAGGTGAACCCCACAGGGCACGTCACTTACAGCTAGGGAATGGAGAAGGACTGGGGAAGATTTCCTGGAGTATCCGAGCCCATCCCTGGTCTGGATATGGGAGCCACTGCCTGAGAGGGACCATCTGGGGGTGAAGCAGCAGCTGGAGGCACACTGAGCTGGGGGCTGGCAGGTCTGAAACCTAGGGAGAGGTCTGCAACCTGGGGGCAGCTGTGGGAGCACCAGCTCACGTGGGTCTGGTAGGACGTCAGCCTGTGCTCGTGTCCATCTGTCCATTCATTGGGGAGAACATGGGCGTGGGAAGGGAGGAGGGCACAAGACAAGGCCCCAGGCAGGCTGTGGAAGGGCAGACAGAGCAAGAGGAGTTGAAGGAGGCAGGAAAGACAAAGCCAAGGGATGCAGGGAGAACCCAAGTCCTGGCCTGGAGGCCCAGGGGGAGCCAGTGCTTGCAGCACTGAGGAGGGCGGTGCTGGCCCCAGGAACAAGTGTGGAGGAAGATTCCAGGAGGAGTTGGGTGGCCTGCTGTGGTTACTGTTGCCATGATGTGTGAACCTGCAGACTGCTGGGTGGCCCTACCCCTGCTCCACCCTCACTCTCGACTTGTGACTTCTGACTTCACAGCACAGGAGGGAGGGACGCCGATGGCCCCTTTCCCCACCCCCACCCTTTCTGAGGTCACACTGGGTCAGCTTCTCGGGTATGAGTCATGTTTGTCAAGACCCCATAAGTCAGTGGTAACAGTGGAGGATGGCAGTGAGGAAATAACTTAGCATGTGCTAGGCTGACCACGCACTGTTCCTTTTACAGAAGAAAATCCCACTGGGTGTCCCCCGAGGTTTCCCCAGGCTGGCTCTCACTCCACTACCTCTCTCTACAGGCCCGAATCTGAAGGAGGACAAATTCGGCCTTGAGAAGGCCTACAGCCACTTCCAGCCCTCCCTGGAGAATGTTGACCCCACCAAAGAGGTGATGCACAGGAGCTGCCCCCAGGACTGCCCGCAGCCTTCCCTCCCCTCTTTGGCCTCACCTTGTCTATGTCATCTCGCCCTGCAGCTCCGTGTTCAGAGACCAGAGGTGGTGAGAACCATGAAGTGAGTTATCAGAGGCAGCCATGCTTCATCCAGACCTTGGCAAGAGAGTAGCAGATGGAGAGCTCTCCACAGGCCCCATGGATAGCCAAGAGAAAACTGGAGTCGGGCCTGGAGTCCTGTGCCTGCCAGGGAGGAGGCAGGGCTGTGAGCCCTCCCACTCCCTGCCCTCTGCCTGGGTCCCAGACACCCTGACCCCCTCCTTTGCTCCTCAGCGACTCCCCCTCGGTGGAGCTTCCCTACCAATAAAAGCGAATCTCAAAGTGCACAGTGTGACACGAGAGGTTTCTTTCTCCTCCCTTGCTGGGGGCTAGATGGGGGCTGGGTCTGGGGGGAGTGGACTAAGGGGGCAATCAGAGTGTGGGCCGCCTTGGGCCTGTCACCTGCTCTAGCCAAACAGGCCCAGGCCCACCTCTGCCTGAGGTCTCTGCGGCAGACAAGCCGAGGGTCAGGTCCTGGGAACATGAGCAGACCTCAGGCCCAAGAGTGAGGGGTGGGAGCCCCCAGAAGGCAAGGAGAGAGCACTTGACTCTGCTGACCCTGAGGGGTGAGGAGAGGGACCATCTAGGTGGCCATAGGGCCCACTGAGCCCACTGACTCAAGAACTCCAGCCATCCAGGGTTGTGCATGGGCCCAGGTGTGGCCATAACCTGCATCCCATATCCTGATGGGTTACGCACAGGCAAACAAGAATGGCTTGAGAAAAGGAGGGGTTCTTCTTGCCAAGAGCTAAAGTCAAATGCACAGGACCTTCCTCTTCTCCGGCTCAGGCCAGGCTCACCTCTCCACCTCCCGCCTCCCTCTCGGGGGCTTCTCCCCAGCTCTCCTTGGCAGGCAGGCCCTGCGCGGCCCCTGCCCTGCTATGGGCGATGAATCAATTGCCTGCATGCTGATGAACTGCCTGGCCAGGGATGGGCTTCCCCACCCTCTGCCCTTTGGCCTAGAACAGGCCTTGGCGACCCGAGTCATGAGGGTAGCTCGTAATCTGACTCAGGTGTGGATTGGCCCCCAGGTCTCAGTATCTTAGGGGCCAAAGGTCTTCGGGGCTCATTTATTTCTGGGGTTCTTCAGCAGCTATTCATTTTGCCAGCTGCCAGGAGGGTGAAAGGTAGGCGCCTGTTCTCTGAGTTTGATGGCAAGGCTGGTGACGATGGCGCTCTGCCTGCTGGCCCTCACCCTCCTGCTCTTGCCCACCGAAGCTGCTACTGGACAAGGTGAGTGAACCCCCAGTCCCTCTGCCCTCACAGCACTGCCTGTGGGACACCGATGGGTGCCCTCTACCTGCAGTTCAGCCTGTGCCTCTCTGGACGGACGTCTCTGTTTACCCAGGGAGTATCCCTCGCCAGCTCTTTGATCTCCCAGCTTGCACCAGATGCCCAAGTCTTCCTCCCATGACATGAGACCATGCGTTAAAGGCCTGTTCCCTCTCACTCTTGACCCGGCCATCTCTGTACCACCTGAGGGGGGTCACAGGGCTCTAGCCAAATGGGCACAAGATGGGGTCTCAGGAGCCCCAGCTCTAATCCTACCTGAACCAGGTCTTGCCACAAGGCCACTCACCTAATCCCTGGCCTCAGTTTCTTCCCCAAAGACTAGAGTTGGGGCCTCCGAGGACTTCACCTCAGCTGCTTCGGGCTCGTGGCTGTGGGACCAGGCTCTTGGCAGCCGGGGATGACAGTGGGCTCTTGTTAGATCTCCTGGGAGCTGCCTGTGCCCCTCGCTGCCTCCAGGGAAGGAGGAGGGGAGTCAAGGCGGAAAGGAGTATGCAGGTTACAGGGTTCCCATCTCCTGGATGGTGTCACCGGGGCTGCTGGCCTATTAGCAGTGATGGTAACACCCTCTCCCCTGCCTCCTATGCCGCCCAGACCCTTGGTCACACATCTCCAATGGTGGCATTTCAGACCTGTCATGGACCTCTGTAGGGGAGGACTTCCCCAGCTCTCTCAGATCCCTTCACCTACTCTGTTCACTCTTTTAAATTAAAAAAAAAAGAATTTTTTTTTCCCCATAAGCAAGAGAAACAGGGCAGGGACATCCCTCCAACAGGGTCTTCATACCACAATATACCCCAACCTCAGCCAGCCCTGGACCATGGCCACACACACACACACCTAGCATGTCCAGGGAGGTCTCCAGTAGGTTTGTACCCACCCCACGTGGTCAGGCTCACGGAGCAATGCCTAACCGTTGTGCCACCATCTGGCATCCCCCCTTCTTTCTTCTTCTCCCTTAATCTCTTTCTGTGTCCCTTTGTCCCCTTCACTCTCCTTCTCATCCCTTCCTTCTTCTCCCTACCTCTTCCTTGCCCCTCCTGGGCCTCTCTCCACATCCTGCATCCTGTAGCTCCCTTCGTCCCCGGCCTCAGTCCTCCCCTCTGTAAATGTTCAGACTCTGTTCCTGCTCTCCAGGATTCTGTGGTCCCCCCATCTCTGGACCTGGCATCAGCTGGTCTTTAGGTTCCTGGCCAGCTCTGAATGGCATCTGGCCCTCTCAGATCCTCTCTTCAGGCCTGGGGTAGGGATGGCAGGATAGGGCGTGGGCATAGGGAAAGCCTAGCGGCCTTGGTCTGGCCCTTCCTTGTGGACATGCCCTCTCACTTCTAGCACATCTGGTTATATTGCCTCTTACCGAGACATGGTGTTCTCACGCCACAGCCCTGCCCTGCCTTGCCCAGTGCCCTCTCAGTGCCACACCCAGTCCGAATGTGACCCAGGCCTGGAGCCTCCATCTCGTGTCCACGGCACGCTTCCTCTGCCCTTTCGGCACCTGCTTCCTGTCCTGGGCCCTCTCGCCCACCATGTATACCCACCACCCTCCCACCCTCACCCTCTTCTGGGAGAATCTAAGGACCAAACCTTTAAGGGCCGTACCCTGGTCCTCAACCCAAAGGCCCTCACCACTGAGGAGCTTTTCCAGTGGCCTTCTTTCCCGTCAAACCTACACCTGCCACCACAGGCGACCAGAAAGAAACTGCAGCTGCTTCTCGAGGCTGTTGTATCCAAGCACCACAGTCTGGCTGGCTTAGAATTACAGCAGCTTATCATCTCCATTCTGGAGCCCAGAGTCTAAAACCAAGGTGTTGGCAGGGCCACACCCCTCAAGGCTCTAGGGAAGGTCTGGTCCGTGTCTCTTTCTAGCTTCTGGTGGTTTGCTGGCAAACTCTGGCTTTCTTGGCATGTAGAAGCATTACCTTGACCTCTGCCATCATCTTCACCAGGCGTTCTCCTTGTGTGTGGGTCTGCCTTTGTCAAAATGTCTCCTTTTTATGAGGACACCAGTCTTATTAAATTAGGGTTCATACTTATGACTTCAGTTTAATTTGATCACCTACAAAGACTCTATCGTTAAATAAGGTCACCTTCAGAGGTACTTGGGATCAGGGCTTCAATTCAACTCAAGACAGAAAGGAGGGAGGGGGATTCAGCTAGTGTAGGGTGGGTGGGGAGGAGACTTTTTAAAAAGTAATTGGTATCGGGCCAGCAGGTGGTATGGTGGTTAGGGTGCTGGATTCCCACATGGCCAACTGTGGTTCAAGTCCTAGAGGTGTTGATTTGGAAAACATGTCACGTGTATGTGCCTGCATGCCCAAAATCCTGAGGAGAATATGGGGTAATTTCTCACTTTCCCTCTCTCTGTCTCTCTTCAGTGAGGACATAAGCCCTATGGCAAAAAAAAAAAAATAATTTGATCACCTACAAAGACTCTATCGTTAAATAAGGTCACCTTCAGAGGTACTTGGGATCAGGGCTTCAATTCAACTCAAGACAGAAAGGAGGGAGGGGGATTCAGCTAGTGTAGGGTGGGTGGGGAGGAGACTTTTTAAAAAGTAATTGGTATCGGGCCAGCAGGTGGTATGGTGGTTAGGGTGCTGGATTCCCACATGGCCAACTGTGGTTCAAGTCCTAGAGGTGTTGATTTGGAAAACATGTCACGTGTATGTGCCTGCATGCCCAAAATCCTGAGGAGAATATGGGGTAATTTCTCACTTTCCCTCTCTCTGTCTCTCTTCAGTGAGGACATAAGCCCTATGGCAAAAAAAAAAAAATCTAAAAAAAAAATTATATCAACAATATTAGGGGAGAAGTCAATCAGTCTTGGCGGTAGAGCCAAGACTCTTTGAAGTATTGTCTCCACAACTGAGTGGCGAACAGGGCTCTGAAATGCAAGGGTGTTCCAGAAAAATGTCTCTGCTGTCATCTTTGATGAATTGTGCTGCTTTCTGGGTGCTGGGCGGTCTCAAGGAGGGTCCAGAGCGAGATGTTATCGTCAGTTGTGTTTGGGTTAGGAACTCAACACTAAGAATTCTTAGGACACCTGGATCTCGTCAATCTTTATATGCTACTTGGGACTGTGTCTTGCGAAAGGTAGAAATGAAGGCTATGACAATGTGGGCACTACAGGACCATAAGCACAGGGCACAAGTGGAATTGATTAGTCAGGAGGGAAGGAGAGCCTGAGCTGGTCTTAAATTACCGAGGCCTCTGGGGCACATTTATCTGTTTACCTGGTAAATATTATGTTTAAGACTAAACAGAGAAAACTTATTTTTTACTTCTCAGGGGAGTCTGGTATTACAACGAGGGAGGGCAAAATCTGGGGAGTTGAAGTGCGGGACCCCAGCTGCTCCTGCCTCCAATGTCTCCCTTTGTCCCCCACGCCTTTCACTGCAATCAAGTGCCCTTCAGTGGGGAGGCAGCTGCCTCCTCTGTCTGGCCCAAACCTGCAGCCAGAACCTTCTGAGTTCCAACTGAACTCTTTGGCCTCAACACAGACAATCGATTTCTCTGTAGTTGATCAACCTTAAGGGGTAGGGGAAAAGACCAGAACCAACATGAAAACAATGAGAGAAGTGCCCATACAGTGGATATTATGAAACCAATTGCTTGTCATCCATGGTAGCTTCATTTCCCTAGCACTGCCCAAGGCCTGCTTCCTTCTCACACCTCAGCTCCTGACCTCTGCAGCGCCTAGAGCTTCCTTAGCCCTCTTTCCACCACAGGGGACTCGGTGGGATCAGGGCCTACTAGAAAGACTGGGGCGAAGACACTAAACATGAACCCTGGACTACTCTTATCAGCTCCAGTTGATCTGTGGGAGCCAGGCCCAGTCAGGGCCAGGGATGGGCAGGTTTCAGGAAACCCAGGGGCCAGGCCTGGGCCTATCATTTTCATTAGGACACCTGGTTCTGGGAACACAGGGCCCTCTTGGCCTCTCCATTTCTGACATAGCTCTGGCCTTTAACACCTCACAAACAGCAACACATAGTTCCAAGATGATAGGCCTGAGGCCTCTCACCTGGTTCTAGGAGGGACCATTATACAATTTATAAGGCCTAAGGCAAAATGAACTTGCAGGGCCCTTTGTTCAAAGACTAATAAGAATTCCAGGATGAGGACAGCAGAAAATTAGCCAAGTGCAGGATCCTTCCAAACACGGGGCCCTACTCAGAAGCTAGTCTAGCATCTAGACTATTGATTTAAAATAAATTGGAGTTTCAAGGCCAGCAGGTGGTATGGTGGTTAGGGTGCCAGACTCCCACATGGTCAATTGTGGTTCCAGTCTCAGACCCAGCACCTTGAAAATCCTGCAGGGGGTGGGGGACGGCAGGTGGTGTCGTGGTTAAGGGTGCTGGATTCCCACATGGCCAACTGTGGTTCGAGTCCCAGACCTGGCAGCTTGCTTGCTTTCTCACTCTTTCTCTCTCATAAAATTTAAATAAATAAATAAAGTTAAAGAAAATAATTCTTAAAAATAAAAAAAAAAAAGGAAAGAAAATCACACCAGAGGTATCAGCAGATGACATAATGGTTACATTGCTGGACTCACATAGTCAACTGTGGTTCAAGTCCCAGATCTGGTGTCTTAAAACTCATGCTGGGCACGTGTGCATGCATGACCAAAATCCTGAGAGGAGAATGGAGGAGAAGCGATTGCGGGAACCAGCAGATGGTGTAGAGGTTATGTCGCTGAACTCCCACATGGCCAACTGTGGTTTGAGTCCCGACCTGATGGCTTTAAACCGACAGCAGATGTGTGTGTGTGCATGCCCAAGATCTCAGGAGGAGAATGGAGGGATTGCAGCATGGCCATCCCCCTGCAGGGAGGTGATTTCTTGCTTTCTGTCTCTCTATCTCTCTCTGTCTCTTCAGCAAGCACACATACCCTGTAGCAAGAATCTCTCTAAAGGAAAAAAAGAAAAGAAAAAGGAAACCATGCCAGGGGTATACATGTATGCTCAAAATCTCGAGAGGAGAATGAAGGAGAAAGGATTGCAGTGTGGCCATCTCCCCGGGGGGGAGATTTCTCACTTTTCCTCTCTCTGTCTTTCCTGTGATTGCACAAACCCTATGACAAAATTCCACCCCCAAAAAATAAAGAAAAGAAATAGGAGTTTTAAACCTGATTTTAAAGTACTGATTAAAAGCATACAGTTCTAATAACAGCCTTTTTGCATGCTTGTTAGGGCAGGTAGGGACATTTTAAAACTTAATGGTTCTCTAAGCAGTAGGTTGTCTATTTTCCAGAAAGAGGGATTGGATGGGAGGGGAAATATCATCTACTATTTTGATTATTACATTTTTTAAACTTTTTTTTTTCAATTTATTTCCTTAAAAAAAAAAATGCCAAATAGGGGCCAGCAGGTGGCACGGTAATGTTTTTTTTTTTTTTTTGAACCTTGTAAAATTTACTCACGATGCAGAAGTTCAGATGAATAAAACAGTCAGCAATGGCATCTTGCCTCTGAATTTGATTTATAAAAATATTAGTAAGCTCGATTTTATCTTACTGCTTCGTTTGGGGAATGATGAAGATAGTCTTTTTTTAATCATTATAAATCTTCAGAATTGATGTCATTTCTCACAGTATTGTCTGGAATTCCAAAAATGTCCTGTCAGGGTTGATCTGGGCATTTCTGGACTTGACAGTTGGTAGAAGTTGGGTAACCGAGTATCGTAGTGGTGTCTTTTTCCTATATATATCCTGTCATTCAGGGCATAGAGTTTGTCTGCAATGTCACTGCCAATTAAAACTGAAAACAGGCGGGAGTTGTAATGGTGCTGAGCAAAAAGCAAATATAATTCCTTTCTCCTCCAAGACACATATCGACAATCAGTTTCTGCTGTAAGGGTTACCTGAAAAATGCCTTCCTCTGTGAGTCTCAGAGAATCCCACTCAGGAGAATCCAGGAACTGGAGGGGGGAAATGTAGTGCAGAAATTCACCATCGACTGTCACTCTGATCTCATGGCTCCTTCAGCCTCTTGCTTCCAGGCTGTGCAGACTGGGTGTTCATCTACTAAGTTCTTCCACAGACTTGAATTTCTTTCCATGGCGGCACCACTCTCTGGTTCACTTTTCAGTTGACTTTAGATGAGACTGAAGCAAATTAAGTCCTTTGCCTTTCCATCATCAGAGTTTTGCTCTTTCGCCATGAAACCAAGGGAAGCCTGGACACTGGAGTTGGTGGTGATTAAGCTGGGCACATATGGATCTTGAAAAGCTAAGAACTCCATACTAGTTCAGCTTCATCTGGGCTCCAGATTTAGAACTAGTCCATGAATATTTTGGTATTTCCTGTCCTGCCCGGCCTGGCACAGGGCTCCGACCTAGCGCCCGCAGAAGTGTCCCAGCCGGGCTCGCTGAGCTCGGCCGGCTACCGCCCGCCTCCAGTGCCCATCTCGAGCGCACTTCGCCGCCCTCCGGCTGGCGTCTGCCCGGCGTCGGGGCACAGCATGACCGCCCGCTCTCCGGAGTGGCGCGACGGTGCGGGCGGGGCCGGGCACGCGGTGGCATGGTAATTAAGGTGCTGGATTTCATATAGCTGACTCTGTGGTTCAAGTCCCAGACCTGACAGCTTGAAAAATCACACCAGGCGAATGTGTGTGTGTATGCCCAAAGTCCCAAAGAGACTGGAGGAGAAAGGATTGTGGCAAGGCCATACCCCCTGGGAGGTGATTTCTCACCTTCCCTTTCTCTCTCTCTCTCTCTCTCTCTCTCTCTCGCCAGCGAGCATACACCTCCTATAGCAAATAAAACAAAACAAAACAAACAAACAAAAAAACAAAGCAAAATGCCAAACCTACAAAGAAATTCACCTACATTTTAAAATATCTAAAATGTTTTCAGTGTTTCCACAATTTTTACACTTTTAACTCTAGCTCTCAGCAACCAACCGATAGAAAACATGTACTTCTGACTTCCATCTTGTGTTTCTTCCTTTTGTGTTCCCAAAGATGATTTGATCACATTTATGTTTTGGTTTTAAATAATCTTATCTGCTCTTGGGCCTAATTTGATTTTCAATTTTTTAAAAGAATTATTTTACTTAACTTTATTTATTTTTAACTTGACCAGAGAGGGACAGAGTGAGAGAGGGAGGGAGAGAGAGAGAAAGTGAGAAAGCAAGCTGCCAGGTCCACAACTCAAACAGAGGTGGGCCATGTGGGAGTCCAGCATCCACAACCCCCATGCCACCTGCAGGCCCCTTGTTTTCCATTTTTTAAAAAAGTTATTCTCTGATAATTCTTGTGTCTGTGTTAGTTCTGGATAAGTGTCAGGTGATTGTTTTCCTCATCATGGGTGATGTTTCCTTGACTCTTTATGCTCAGCCATGATTCAATGCCAGGTTTTGACCTCGTTGAGGGCTGAATAGTTTCGTGTTTTTAGAAATCTTGAGCTTGATGAGGAACCAGCAGTTAGCGTAATGGCTATGTCGCTGGGCTCCCATGTAGTTGACCGCAGTTCGCGTCCCGGACCCAGTGGCTTAAAACTCACGCCGGACACGTGTGCGTGCGTGCCCAAGATCCCGAGAGGAGAATGGAGGAGAAGGGATTGCGGCGTGACCATCCCCCTGGGGGATGATTTCTTACTGTCTCTCTGTCTCTCTCTGTCTGTCTGGCGAGCGCACGCGCCCTATAGCGAAAAACCTCTCAAAAAAAAAAAAAAAAAAAAAGAAATCTTGAGCTCGCTCTGGAAGGGAGTTAAGTTACTTGGGTTACTTGGGAGCAGTTTAGGACATACTTGGCCTAGGGCTGCATTCTCCCTACTGAGTGAAAACTTCGAGTGCACTACCCAATGCTCTGGGGAATAGGAGTTTTTTTGGTTTGGTTGGGAGAATGACACAGTTCCCAGACCTGTGTGAGAGCCAGGCCCTGGCCCCTTTAATCATTCCAATGATGTCTCCCTGGCCCGAGTTGTTGTCCTCATGAACATCCACTGGTCAGTATGTGCGGATGGTGAGGAGGTTGGAGAGGAGAGTGAAACCTTAGGAGGAAGGAACCTAGGACCCCATCACCACATAAAAGGTAGTTACTTGTTAATCAGAAGCATTTACCCAGAATTATTACCTGAATAAGAAACGAAAACAAAAATACCTTCTAATTTGGTTGCATTTTGTGTATATTTATTACAGCACAGACAAAAATATTCTAGTTAACGCAGTGAGGGACTTTATTTAGCCCCAGGAACATATAGAATTACTCTTGTCATTTTTAGGAAATTCAGACCCCTTGGGTCAGCAGGTGGTGTAGAGGTTGAGGCAGCTGCATCCTACATGGCCAACTCTGCAGTTCAAGTCCTGGACCAGGCAGCTTGAAAATCATGCTAGGCATGTGTGCATACATGCCCCAAATCCCAAGAGGAGAAGGGATTACAGCATGGCCATACCCCTGGGGGGTGATTTTTCACTTTCTGTCTCTGTCTCTATAGTGAGAACACACACCCTGTAGCAAAAATCTCTCAAAAAAAAAAAAAAAAAGAATATTGCCTGGACCAACCCCATAACCTAGTGGTTAAAGGAGGCCAATTTCACATGGTTGACCACAGTTCAAATCCTGTTCCCAATATCTTGAAAAAACACATTGGGCATGTGTGCTTGCAAGCCTCCAATTCCAATAGGATGGATAAATGGAGGAGAAGGGATTGTGGCATGACCACACTCCACTGAGGAATGCCCCCCACCCCCTCATACTCTCTAGCAACTAATTAAGAAAAGGGAGAGAATATGGCCTATTAGAATAATATGCCAATCCAGTAGTTGCAATTTAAAATATGTAAGGGATTGATTGGATTAGACATGTGATTTTTACATTCAAATATTGCTATGGTTGTAAACAGTATTAAGATATTTAAGAGAACTTAAGATTTACCATATTTATACATTTGTTCATTAGACTTGTAGAATTACATTATTCGGAAGTTTTTTTTAAATGTACATTTAATTTATTAGATTTATGGAATTTCTTAAGTACTTGGAAAGGTTTTGTTTATTAAACAGATGATTGAAATAGGAACTACAAAGTATTAATTTTATTATTGCAATTGAAAATGTTTAATGGAATTTAACTAGCCATATGTAAAATAGATTAAACATCCAACAAAGCCACTCATAAAAGTACTTGCTATAATGCTGGCCCATATGGTTGCCCAAAGTTTGAACCCTAGCCCTGGCAGCTTGAAAAACACCCTGTACATGTGCATGCAGTCCCTAAATCCTACCAAGATGGGGGAATAGAGAAAGGATTGTAACGTGACCGCACCCTATCGTGGAGTGCTTTCACTCTCTGGCAAATACACGCACCTTCTGGCAATTAAAAAAGAGAAAAAAAGCATTACATCTACTTTTGGTCAAGTTGGTGTAACAGGGATTGGGTTTACTCTTCTATCTGAAACAACACCCCTTGCCCCAACTACCATATTACACAAGGTATAAGATAGTGATTTTCAATAGAGCCTGACAACTCTCCCAGCTTATTGGCTGGAGAGTCTCTAGGCAGAAGGTGAACCCAGGTGCTGCCCAGAATCCCCCTGAGTTGAGGGGATGCCAATGAATCTTGAGAGACTAAAGTAGTTCGAGTTCACAGGACAAGAGACTGTAGAGGAAAGAGCTGCAGGATCTGAGAAAATATAGATAGGTCATATCCTTTTGAACATTAGAAATAAATCAAATTCCAAATGTATACAGAAGTCTATAGCATTTCTATACACGAACAACAGGCAGACTGAGATAGAACTGAAAAAAGTTATTCCATTGGGAACCAGCAGTTAGCGTAATGGCTATGTCGCTGGACTCCCACGTAGTTGACCGCAGTTCGTGTCCCAGACCCGGTGGCTTAAAACTCACGCCGGGCGTGTGTGCGTGCGTGCGTGCCCAAGGTCCCGAGAGGAGAATGGAGGAGAAGGGATTGCAGCGTAACCATCCCCCCTGGGCGTGCGCTTGCCAGACAGACAGAGAGAGACATAGAGACAGAAAGCTAGAAATCACCCCCCAGGGGGGATGGCCACGCCGCAATCCTTTCTCCTCCATTCTCCTCTCGGGATCTTGGGCACGCACGCATGTGGGAGTCCAGCGGCATAGCCATTACGCTAACTGCTGGTTCCCCAGTCAACTGATTTTTGGCAAGGGGTACCAGTCAATCCAATGGGAAAAGGAAACCCTCTTCAGCAAATGGTGCTGGAAAAACTGGATTTCCACCTGCAGAAAGATGAATCACCCTCTACCACTCACCTTTGACAAAAATCAAGTCAAGGTGGATCAAAGATCTAAATCTAAGACCTCAAACTATAAAACTGCTTCTAAGAAAACACTGGGGGAGGACGCGAGGTGGCGGCGGGGACAGCCAGGAGAATGTAAGAACAAAAAGAAGTGGTACACTACAAGAAGCCTACCTGCTCTGTGGATATTCTCATGAGCAAAGACTGGAAATGTGCTGCCTATCCAAACAGGAGAAATCCAAAACAGATGCCAAAGTTGCTGTGGTAGCCAAGAAAAGGGTGCAAGTTTCAAAAAAATAAAATTGAGAAGAAAAAGCCCAAATTTAGAAAATAGAAAAGGAAAGGAAATTTAAAATGCTCGTTGGAAAAATGTTTGCTCAGATGATGCCTTATCAAAGGAAAACATGGTTGTTTCTGAGACAGAAGTTTTACTAAAAGAGCTGGAGCAAATGCTACAGCAAGCATTAGAACCCACAGCAACACCCAATGAGTCTGAAGAAGATCGTGGAGAGGAAATAAATACAGGAGAAAAGTTATCTAAATGCAGCCCTGAAGCTTCTGCAGACGGTCCATTTGAAAACTGCTATGAAGAGGACTATCTTATAATTGATGGGAAAAAATGAAAAGCTGGAGAATGTATTGAGAATATAACAAACAAGTTTAAAGAAATAGATGCTTTAATGTCTGAATTTTAGAGCATTGTATATATTTTCAAAAGTGAATTTGGAAAACATTGACATCTTTTTATTTTCTTGAAGTCAAAACTTAAAAATATTTAGTAAAATAGGTATACGTTATACCAAAACTAATATTTAAAATAACTTTCTACTTTACCTTTTGTGAATGTCCGTGGTTTCAAGAGAGGGTTAAAATTCGAATTTAAAAACTCCTAATGTTTTTGTTGGTAGTATTTTTTCTTCTTTGCTCTAACTTTAAATATTTTATGAAACTTACCTCATAAGCGCTTGCTTTACACTGGTCATGTAGGCCCTTTCTTCAAATGTGGCGGTTAAAATGGCTGCCAAAACTGTTTCAATTCTTAGCGATTCAAATCTAGTATTATTAGAGAATATATACTTGTAGTGGCATTAAACTATTATAAAATAAAGGAAATTTTTTAAAAAGGTAAAAAAAAAAAAAGAAAAAGAAAACACTGAGGGAAACTCTGGGAGACATTGGGTTAGGGATAGACTTAAATAAAACCCCCAAAGCACGGTTGATAATCCTCAAAATAGACAAGTGGGATTACATCAGACTAGGAAGTTTCTGCATGGCAAAAAAAACACAGTAATTAGTGTGAATCGACAGCCCTCAGAATGGGAAAATATTTTTGTAAATTATGCATCAGATAAGGGACTGATAACCAGAATTCACAAGGAATTCAAGCAGCTGTTTGGAAAAAAGATGATCAACCCTATTAAAAGATGGGAGGAGTTGAAAAAAACACTCTGTAAAGATGACATACAAATAGGAGGTTTACTATGCGGCTAATGAACCTTGAAATGATAAATGTCATGTGTTCAAATGTGTGTGTTTTCTCTCTAATCTAGAGAAACTATCATTATTTATATGGGGTACAGATTCTTATGAGAAGATAATCACAGAAAATGTGACTAAAACAGTTTAATATATTTATAATAATAACCTAAAAATAATTCCTTTTAAAATTATTCCCTATAATAATAATTTTAAAATAAACCAATATAGGAAACACACAAAATTAAAATCATCACAATTTTTCAAAGTATAAAATTAAAACTAAAAATGAATAATATTGGGGAATAGAGACAGAACATAAATAATAAATTATTCTTATATAATATATATACTATATATTAAACTAGATGTGACGATTTTCATTATACTGCTAACAGAAAATTTTGTATAACTATTGTAGTTTAAGGAATTATTGACTATGTTTTATTCAGATAATGAAGTAAATTTGTGGTTCTGACAAATTATATGGTTCTTTTTTGCAGTTATCTAAATGCAGCCCTGAAGCTTCTGCAGACGGTCCATTTGAAAACTACTATGAAGAGGACTATCTGGAAATAAATACAGGAGAAAAGTTATCTAAATGCAGCCCTGAAGCTTCTGCAGACGGTCCATTTGAAAACTGCTATGAAGAGGACTATCTTATAATTGATGGGAAAAAATGAAAAGCTGGAGAATGTATTGAGAATATAACAAACAAGTTTAAAGAAATAGATGCTTTAATGTCTGAATTTTAGAGCATTGTATATATTTTCAAAAGTGAATTTGGAAAACATTGACATCTTTTTATTTTCTTGAAGTCAAAACTTAAAAATATTTAGTAAAATAGGTATACGTTATACCAAAACTAATATTTAAAATAACT
This sequence comes from Tupaia belangeri chinensis, assembly GCF_000334495.1. Taxonomy (NCBI): domain Eukaryota; kingdom Metazoa; phylum Chordata; class Mammalia; order Scandentia; family Tupaiidae; genus Tupaia; species Tupaia belangeri. The sequence continues at coordinate 2,121,605 of NW_006159974.1, read as the reverse complement.
TTCTACTTTACCTTTTGTGAATGTCCGTGGTTTCAAGAGAGGGTTAAAATTCGAATTTAAAAACTCCTAATGTTTTTGTTGGTAGTATTTTTTCTTCTTTGCTCTAACTTTAAATATTTTATGAAACTTACCTCATAAGCGCTTGCTTTACACTGGTCATGTAGGCCCTTTCTTCAAATGTGGCTGTCAAAATGGCTGCTGAAACTATTTCAATTCTTAGCGATTCAAATCTAGTATTATTAGAGAATATATACTTGTAGTGGCATTAAACTATTATAAAATAAAGGAAATTTTTTAAAAAGGTAAAAAAAAAAAAAGAAAAAGAAAACACTGAGGGAAACTCTGGGAGACATTGGGTTAGGGATAGACTTAAATAAAACCCCCAAAGCACGGTTGATAATCCTCAAAATAGACAAGTGGGATTACATCAGACTAGGAAGTTTCTGCATGGCAAAAAAAACACAGTAATTAGTGTGAATCGACAGCCCTCAGAATGGGAAAATATTTTTGTAAATTATGCATCAGATAAGGGACTGATAACCAGAATTCACAAGGAATTCAAGCAGCTGTTTGGAAAAAAGATGATCAACCCTATTAAAAGATGGGAGGAGTTGAAAAAAACACTCTGTAAAGATGACATACAAATAGCCTAAAGGCATATGAAAAAATGCTCACCATCCCTCATGTAAGGAAAATGCAGATCAAAACAACAATGAGATACCACCTAATCCCAGTCAGAATGTCTAAGATTAAAAGAACAAAAAATGATAAGTGTTGGCAGGGGTGTGGTGAAAGGGGAACTCTTACACTGCTGGTGGAATGTAAATTGGTCCAGCCACTGCGGTGAAGAGATGATTTAAAACAAAAATAGTAGCACTATGGGTTTGACTGTCTGAAGGAGAACTAGGGGAATTCTATTTGTTCTTAAGCTAAATGTAGCCCTCCACTGTATTAGCTAGACAAATATCTACTATAACAAATATGCACAAAGCATGTAATAACTCAAGATAGCTCTGTGGCATAGGGATAACGAGCTGCTCAAGAGAGCCAGATCCCGTGGCAACCACAGAATAGAGCCCCAGCTCGGTCCATCTGAAACACACCATGCCCAGGACCTGACAGGCTGGAGAACTGAAGGAAGGGAATGGCAATGTGACCAGGCCCTCTGGAAGGTGGAGGGTGCCCCCTTCTCTTTTTTACACACTTGGGCATGTGTGTGCTCTTTCATCAATAAAAAGAAAAAAACATTTTCATGTATAATAACTCAAGTGAAGTAGAATAATTTTTCCCCCTTGCTTATGATACGATTCAGGGCAAGAGTTCCTGATTGGCAGTTCCTTCATAAGCTGATCCAGGGACCTAGCTTTCTTCCTTCTGAAGCTTCACTTTTCCTCTGACTTCCTCACCATCCACCTCCACCAGGTAGAAAGGAAGAACAATCCATACCTTTAGGCAAGTTGTAAGAGCCAGGTCTGAAAGTGGCTTCAATCCATCCTATGCTCCATTAAAAAGGATTTAGATATGAGCTGGCTTTATGGCCTGGTGGTTAAGGCAGTCAGATTGATCCCACATGGCTGACGCTGAAGTTCAAGTTCCAGACTCAGCAGCTAGAAAAACACATCAGACGCCTGTGCTTGCGTGCTCAAAATCCTGACGAAAGGGAGAAAAGACAAAGGGTTATGGTGTGACCATGCCCCATCTCTCTCTGTCTCTCTCTGTCTCTTTCTGGAGAGTATATGCTTCCTCTGACAAAATTGAAAAAAAATGAGGAGAAGAAGAAGAGGAAGAAGAAGGATTTGGTCACACATACAGATTTACTTTGCTGAAATGTTACTACTTTATTGGACACAACTCACTTCTCTCTCTCTGTCTCTCTCTTTTTTATTTTTTTTTAGATTTTGCTTTGCTATAGGGCTCATGTGCTCACTGGAAAGACAGAAAGAAACAGAGTCAGAAAGCAAGAAATCACGCCCTCAACCCAGGGGGAATGGCCACCGTGCAATCCCTTCTCTTTCATTCTCCTCTCAGGATTTTGGGCATGCATGCACTTGGACCCAGAATGAATCTTAAGTCGCCAAGTCCAGGACTCGAACCACAGTTGATTATGTGAGAGTCCAGCAACGTAACCATTATGCCATCTGCTGGTCCCCAGAAATCACTTTTCTTTTCTTTTCTTTTCTTTTTTTTTTTTTTGGTTAATTTTGAATTTTGGGGGGGTTGAGAGGTTTTTGCTATAGGGCGCATGCGCTTGCTAGACGGACAGAGAGAGAGAGAGAAACAGAAAGCGAGTAATCACCCCCCCAGGGGGGATGGTCACGCCGCAATCCCTTCTCCTCCATTCTCCTCTTGGGATCTTGGGCATGCATGCACATGCGCCCAGTGTGAGTTTTAAGCCACCAGGTCTGGGACGCGACCCTTGGTCGACTACATAGGAGTCAAGCGACATAGCCATTACGCTAACTGCTGGTCCCCAGAACTCACTTTTCTATACTGGCATGATCTGATACTGTCTGACTGTCCCCAGTACCTACAAAACCTGAGCCTAAGTCCATATCGTCTTTCTCCACTTTAATGGAGGACAAGGTCCTGATGCCTGATTCATAACCAAGAAGTAAACACAGTGATGAAAGTTCTATGTACTTCCCAGACAGGCGTATGAACTCAGGTTATGAGATTAAAGAACTTAAGAATGGGAAAGAAGGGGTGCTCTGGGAACTAACTGTACATTCAATTTTTCAGGTCTCAGCCAGGAAAGACCCGTTTGGGATGGAGGAGGGTACACAAGCAACGGAAACCAAAGGGTTTCATTGAATGACCAGAATGAAGCGATTTCGTCATACTCTGTCAGCACCATGAACTCCAGCAGCAATTCGGAGACTGCAAAACCCTCGTCAACAGACTCGACCGCCACCAGGACATCTGTGACCAGCTCACCGTCCACTACTGCAGTGACATCTACCAGCAGCTCCGTGACAAGTGCACCCTCAACATCGAGTCCAACACCCACCGGCACCTCAGTGACCTCGTCATCCTCTGCCAGCACTCAAATCTCTCCCAGCACTTCTAAGCCTTCCACACCCTCATCATCCAACACAATCCCCACCAGCACATCTGTGAGCAGCTCACAGTCCACAAGTGCAGTGACATCTACTAGCACGTCCATGAAAACTACACCCTCAACATCGGAACCAAGACCCACCAGCACTTCACTGAACTCGTCATCCTCTGCCACCACTCAGACCTCCACAAGCATCTCTGAGACCGCCAAACCCTCATCAGACTCGACACCCACCAGCAGCTCAGTGACCAGCTCACCGTCCACTAGTGCAGCCACACCTACCAGCACCTCCGTGACAAGTGCATCCTCAACATCGAGTCCAACACCCACCAGCACCTCAGTGACCTCGTCATCCTCTGCCAGTACTCTGACATCCCCCAGCACCTCTGAGACCACCACACCCTCAGCAGCCGCGGCA
>NW_006159974.1:2111312-2117854 GCF_000334495.1 Tupaia belangeri chinensis | reverse complement strand
CCCCACTAGTCCCTCGGTGACCTCGTCATCCTCTGTTAGCACTCTGACCTCCCCCAGAACTACTGAGACTTCCACACCCTCATCAGACTCGACCCCCACCAGCACCTCTGTGACCAGCTCACCGTCCACAAGTGCAGCCACGTCTACCAGCACCTCTGTGACCTCAGCAACCTCTGTCAGCACCCAGGCCTCCCCCAGCACCTCGGAGACCACCACACCCTCATCAGACTCGACCCCCACCAGCACCTCTGTGACCAGCTCACCGTCCACAAGTGCAGCCACGTCTACCAGCACCTCTGTGACCTCAGCAACCTCTGTCAGCACCCAGGCCTCCCCCAGCACCTCGGAGACCACCACACCCTCATCAGACTCGACATCCACCAGCACCTCAGTGACCAGCTCACCGTCCACTACTGTAGCCACATCTACCAGCACCTCCATGACAAGTGCACCCTCAACATTGAGTCCAACACCCACCAGCACCTCAGTGACCTCGTCATCCTCTGCCAGCACTCTGACATCCCCCAGCACCTCTGAGACCACCACACCCTCATCAGACTCGACCCCCACCAGCACCTCTGTGACCAGCTCACCGTCCACTAGTGCAGCCACGTCTACCAGCACCTCCGTGACAAGTGCAGCTCACTGTCCACTAGTTCAGCCATGTCTACCAGCACCTCTGTGACAAGTGCACCCTCAACATTTAGTACAACACCCACAAGTACCTCAGTGACCTCGTCATCCTCTACCAGCACCCAGACCTCCCCGGGCACTTCAGAGACTTCCACACTCTCATCCGATTCGACCCCCACCAGCACCTCTGTGACCAGTTCACCGTCCACTAGTGCAGCCACGTCTACCGGCACCTCTGTGACAAGTGCACCCTCAACATCGAGGCCAACACCCACCAGCACCTCAGTGACCTCGTCATCCTCTACCAGCACCCAGACCTCCCCGGGCACTTCAGAGACTTCCACACTCTCATCCGATTCGACCCCCACCAGCACCTCTGTGACCAGTTCACCGTCCACTAGTGCAGCCACGTCTACCGGCACCTCTGTGACAAGTGCACCCTCAACATCGAGGCCAACACCCACCAGCACCTCAGTGACCTCGTCATCCTCTACCAGCACCCAGACCTCCCCGGGCACTTCAGAGACTTCCACACTCTCATCCGATTCGACCCCCACCAGCACCTCTGTGACCAGTTCACCGTCCACTAGTGCAGCCACGTCTACCGGCACCTCTGTGACAAGTGCACCCTCAACATCGAGGCCAACACCCACCAGCACCTCAGTGACCTCGTCATCCTCTACCAGCACCCAGACCTCCCCGGGCACTTCAGAGACTTCCACACTCTCATCCGATTCGACCCCCACCAGCACCTCTGTGACCAGTTCACCGTCCACTAGTGCAGCCACGTCTACCGGCACCTCTGTGACAAGTGCACCCTCAACATCGAGGCCAACACCCACCAGCACCTCAGTGACCTCGTCATCCTCTACCAGCACCCAGACCTCCCCGGGCACTTCAGAGACTTCCACACTCTCATCCGATTCGACCCCCACCAGCACCTCTGTGACCAGTTCACCGTCCACTAGTGCAGCCACGTCTACCGGCACCTCTGTGACAAGTGCACCCTCAACATCGAGGCCAACACCCACCAGCACCTCAGTGACCTCGTCATCCTCTACCAGCACCCAGACCTCCCCGGGCACTTCAGAGACTTCCACACTCTCATCCGATTCGACCCCCACCAGCACCTCTGTGACCAGTTCACCGTCCACTAGTGCAGCCACGTCTACCGGCACCTCTGTGACAAGTGCACCCTCAACATCGAGGCCAACACCCACCAGCACCTCAGTGACCTCGTCATCCTCTACCAGCACCCAGACCTCCCCGGGCACTTCAGAGACTTCCACACTCTCATCCGATTCGACCCCCACCAGCACCTCTGTGACCAGTTCACCGTCCACTAGTGCAGCCACGTCTACCGGCACCTCTGTGACAAGTGCACCCTCAACATCGAGGCCAACACCCACCAGCACCTCAGTGACCTCGTCATCCTCTACCAGCACCCAGACCTCCCCGGGCACTTCAGAGACTTCCACACTCTCATCCGATTCGACCCCCACCAGCACCTCTGTGACCAGTTCACCGTCCACTAGTGCAGCCACGTCTACCGGCACCTCTGTGACAAGTGCACCCTCAACATCGAGGCCAACACCCACCAGCACCTCAGTGACCTCGTCATCCTCTACCAGCACCCAGACCTCCCCGGGCACTTCAGAGACTTCCACACTCTCATCCGATTCGACCCCCACCAGCACCTCTGTGACCAGTTCACCGTCCACTAGTGCAGCCACGTCTACCGGCACCTCTGTGACAAGTGCACCCTCAACATCGAGGCCAACACCCACCAGCACCTCAGTGACCTCGTCATCCTCTACCAGCACCCAGACCTCCCCGGGCACTTCAGAGACTTCCACACTCTCATCCGATTCGACCCCCACCAGCACCTCTGTGACCAGTTCACCGTCCACTAGTGCAGCCACGTCTACCGGCACCTCTGTGACAAGTGCACCCTCAACATCGAGGCCAACACCCACCAGCACCTCAGTGACCTCGTCATCCTCTACCAGCACCCAGACCTCCCCGGGCACTTCAGAGACTTCCACACTCTCATCCGATTCGACCCCCACCAGCACCTCTGTGACCAGTTCACCGTCCACTAGTGCAGCCACGTCTACCGGCACCTCTGTGACAAGTGCACCCTCAACATCGAGGCCAACACCCACCAGCACCTCAGTGACCTCAGCAACCTCTGTTACCACTCTGACCTCATCCACCACATCTGAGACCACCACGCCCTCATCATATCCACCAGCACCTCAGTGACCTCAGCAACCTCTGTCAGCACCCAGCCCTCCCCCAGTACCTCGGAGACCACCACACCCTCATCAGACTCGACATCCACCAGCACCTCAGTGACCTCAGCAACCTCTGTCAGCACCCAGCCCTCCCCCAGTACCTCGGAGACCACCACACCCTCATCAGACTCGACCCCCACCAGCACCTCTATGACCAGCTCACCATCCACTAGTGCAGCCACGTCTACCGGCACCTCTGTGACAAGTGCACCCTCAACATCGAGTCCCACCAGCACCTCAGTGACCTCGTCATCCTCTGCCAGCACCCAGCCCTCCCCCAGTACCTCGGAGACCACCACACCCTCATCAGACTCGACCCCCACCAGCACCTCTATGACCAGCTCACCATCCACTAGTGCAGCCACGTCTACCGGCACCTCTGTGACAAGTGCACCCTCAACATCGAGTCCCACCAGCACCTCAGTGACCTCGTCATCCTCTGCCAGCACCCAGCCCTCCCCCAGTACCTCGGAGACCACCACACCCTCATCAGACTCGACCCCCACCAGCACCTCTATGACCAGCTCACCATCCACTAGTGCAGCCACGTCTACCGGCACCTCTGTGACAAGTGCACCCTCAACATCGAGTCCCACCAGCACCTCAGTGACCTCGTCATCCTCTGCCAGCACCCAGCCCTCCCCCAGTACCTCGGAGACCACCACACCCTCATCAGACTCGACCCCCACCAGCACCTCTATGACCAGCTCACCATCCACTAGTGCAGCCACGTCTACCGGCACCTCTGTGACAAGTGCACCCTCAACATCGAGTCCCACCAGCACCTCAGTGACCTCGTCATCCTCTGCCAGCACCCAGCCCTCCCCCAGTACCTCGGAGACCACCACACCCTCATCAGACTCGACCCCCACCAGCACCTCTATGACCAGCTCACCATCCACTAGTGCAGCCACGTCTACCGGCACCTCTGTGACAAGTGCACCCTCAACATCGAGTCCCACCAGCACCTCAGTGACCTCGTCATCCTCTGCCAGCACCCAGCCCTCCCCCAGTACCTCGGAGACCACCACACCCTCATCAGACTCGACCCCCACCAGCACCTCTATGACCAGCTCACCATCCACTAGTGCAGCCACGTCTACCGGCACCTCTGTGACAAGTGCACCCTCAACATCGAGTCCCACCAGCACCTCAGTGACCTCGTCATCCTCTGCCAGCACCCAGCCCTCCCCCAGTACCTCGGAGACCACCACACCCTCATCAGACTCGACCCCCACCAGCACCTCTATGACCAGCTCACCATCCACTAGTGCAGCCACGTCTACCGGCACCTCTGTGACAAGTGCACCCTCAACATCGAGTCCCACCAGCACCTCAGTGACCTCGTCATCCTCTGCCAGCACCCAGCCCTCCCCCAGTACCTCGGAGACCACCACACCCTCATCAGACTCGACCCCCACCAGCACCTCTATGACCAGCTCACCATCCACTAGTGCAGCCACGTCTACCGGCACCTCTGTGACAAGTGCACCCTCAACATCGAGTCCCACCAGCACCTCAGTGACCTCGTCATCCTCTGCCAGCACCCAGCCCTCCCCCAGTACCTCGGAGACCACCACACCCTCATCAGACTCGACCCCCACCAGCACCTCTATGACCAGCTCACCATCCACTAGTGCAGCCACGTCTACCGGCACCTCTGTGACAAGTGCACCCTCAACATCGAGTCCCACCAGCACCTCAGTGACCTCGTCATCCTCTGCCAGCACCCAGCCCTCCCCCAGTACCTCGGAGACCACCACACCCTCATCAGACTCGACCCCCACCAGCACCTCTATGACCAGCTCACCATCCACTAGTGCAGCCACGTCTACCGGCACCTCTGTGACAAGTGCACCCTCAACATCGAGTCCCACCAGCACCTCAGTGACCTCGTCATCCTCTGCCAGCACCCAGCCCTCCCCCAGTACCTCGGAGACCACCACACCCTCATCAGACTCGACCCCCACCAGCACCTCTATGACCAGCTCACCATCCACTAGTGCAGCCACGTCTACCGGCACCTCTGTGACAAGTGCACCCTCAACATCGAGTCCCACCAGCACCTCAGTGACCTCGTCATCCTCTGCCAGCACCCAGCCCTCCCCCAGTACCTCGGAGACCACCACACCCTCATCAGACTCGACCCCCACCAGCACCTCTATGACCAGCTCACCATCCACTAGTGCAGCCACGTCTACCGGCACCTCTGTGACAAGTGCACCCTCAACATCGAGTCCCACCAGCACCTCAGTGACCTCGTCATCCTCTGCCAGCACCCAGCCCTCCCCCAGTACCTCGGAGACCACCACACCCTCATCAGACTCGACCCCCACCAGCACCTCTATGACCAGCTCACCATCCACTAGTGCAGCCACGTCTACCGGCACCTCTGTGACAAGTGCACCCTCAACATCGAGTCCCACCAGCACCTCAGTGACCTCGTCATCCTCTGCCAGCACCCAGCCCTCCCCCAGTACCTCGGAGACCACCACACCCTCATCAGACTCGACCCCCACCAGCACCTCTATGACCAGCTCACCATCCACTAGTGCAGCCACGTCTACCGGCACCTCTGTGACAAGTGCACCCTCAACATCGAGTCCCACCAGCACCTCAGTGACCTCGTCATCCTCTGCCAGCACCCAGCCCTCCCCCAGTACCTCGGAGACCACCACACCCTCATCAGACTCGACCCCCACCAGCACCTCTATGACCAGCTCACCATCCACTAGTGCAGCCACGTCTACCGGCACCTCTGTGACAAGTGCACCCTCAACATCGAGTCCCACCAGCACCTCAGTGACCTCGTCATCCTCTGCCAGCACCCAGCCCTCCCCCAGTACCTCGGAGACCACCACACCCTCATCAGACTCGACCCCCACCAGCACCTCAGTGACCTCGTCATCCTCTGTTAGCACTCTGACCTCCCCCAGCACTTCTGAAACTTCGACACCCTCATCAGAATCGACCCCCACCAGCACCTCTGTGACCAGCTCACCGTCCCAGCACCTCCGTGACAAGTGCACCCTCAACATCGAGTCCAACACCCACTAGTACCTCGGTGACCTCGTCATCCTCTGTTAGCACTCTGACCTCCCCCAGCACTTCTGAGACTTCCACACCCTCATCAGACTCGACAACCACCAGCACCTCAGTGACCAGCTCACTGTCCACTAGTGCAGCCACATCTACCAGCACCTCCGTGACAAGTGCACCCTCAACATCGAGTCCAACACCCACAAGCACCTCAGTGACCTCGACATCCTCTGCCAGCACTCTGACGTCCCCTAGCACCTATGAGACCACCACACCCTCATCAGACTCGACCCCCACCAGCACCTCTGTGACCAGCTCACTGTCCACTAGTGCAGCCACGTCTACCAGCACCTCCGTGACAAGTGCATCCTCAACATCGAATCCGACACCCGCCAGCACCTCAGTGACCTCAGCAACCTCTGTTACCACTCTGACCTCATCCACCACATCTGAGACCACCACGCCCTCATCAGACTCGACCCCCACCAGCACCTCTATGACCAGCTCACCATCCACTAGTGCACCCACATCTACCAGCACCTCCGTGACAAGTGCACCCTCAACATCGAGTCC
>NW_006159974.1:2100451-2110462 GCF_000334495.1 Tupaia belangeri chinensis | reverse complement strand
CCAGGTCCCCCACCATCCTCTGTTAGCACTCTGTCCTCCCCCACCACCTCTGAGACTTCCACACCCTCATCAAACTCGAGCCCCACCAGCACCTCTGTGACCAGCTCACCATCCACTAGTGCAGCCATATCTACCAGCTCCTCCGTGACAAGTGCATCCTCAACATCGAATGAAACCTCCCGGCCCCTCAGAGCCCGCCACCCCCTCATCAGCCCCGACCCCCACCAGCACCTCTGAGACCACCACACCCTCATCAGACTCAACCCCCACCAGCACCTCTGTGACCAGCTCACCGTCCACTAGTGCAGCCACGTCTACCAGCACCTCTGTGACAAGTGCACCCTCAACATCGAGTCCAACACCCACCAGTACCTCAGTGACCTCGTCATCCTCTGCCAGCACCCCTACCTCTCCCGGCACTTCAGAGACTTCCACACCCTCATCAGACTCGACACCCACCAGCACCTCTGTGACCAGCTCACCATCCAGTAGTGCAGCCACGTCTACCAGTACCTCCGTGACAAGTGCATCCTCCACATCGAGTCCGACACCCACTAGCACCTCAGTGACCTCGACATCCTCTGCCAGCACGCAGACCTCCCCGGGCACTTCAGGGACTTCCACACCCTCATCAGACTCGACCACCACCAGCACCTCTGTGACCAGCTCACCGTCCACTACTGCAGCCACATCTACCATCACCTCCCTGACAAGTGCATCCTCAACATCGAGTCCGACACCCACCAGTACCTCAGTGACCTCAGCCTCCTCTGTTAGCACTCTGACCTCCCCCAGCACTTCTGAGAGCACCACGCCCTTATCAGACTCGACCCCCACCAGCACCTCTGTGACCAGCTCACCGTCCACTAGTGCAGCCACGTCTACCAGCTCCTCCGTGACAAGTGCATCCTCAACATCAAGTCCAATCCCCACCAGTACCTCAGTGACCTCCTCATCCTCTGTCAACACCCCGACCCCACCCAGCACTTCTGAGACTTCCACACCCTCATCAGACTCAACCCCCACCAGCACCTCTGAGATCACCACACTCTCATCAGACTCTACCTCCACCAGCACCTCTGTGACCAGCTCACCGTCCACTAGTGCTCCCACGTCTACCAGCACCTCCGTGACAAGTGCATCCTCAACATCGAGTCCAACACCCACCAGCACCTCAGTGACCTCGACATCCTCTGCCAGCACCGAGACCTCCCCCAGCACCTCTGAGACTTCCACACCCTCATCAGACTCGCCCCCCACCAGCACCTCTGAGATCACCACACTCTCATCAGACTCTACCTCCACCAGCACCTCTGTGACCAGCTCACCGTCCACTAGTGCTCCCACGTCTACCAGCACCTCCGTGACAAGTGCATCCTCAACATCGAGTCCAACACCCACCAGCACCTCAGTGACCTCGACATCCTCTGCCAGCACCGAGACCTCCCCCAGCACCTCTGAGACTTCCACACCCTCATCAGACTCGCCCCCCACCAGCACCTCTGAGATCACCACACTCTCATCAGACTCTACCTCCACCAGCACCTCTGTGACCAGCTCACCGTCCACTAGTGCTCCCACGTCTACCAGCACCTCCGTGACAAGTGCATCCTCAACATCGAGTCCAACACCCACCAGCACCTCAGTGACCTCGACATCCTCTGCCAGCACCGAGACCTCCCCCAGCACCTCTGAGACTTCCACACCCTCATCAGACTCGCCCCCCACCAGCACCTCTGAGATCACCACACTCTCATCAGACTCTACCTCCACCAGCACCTCTGTGACCAGCTCACCGTCCACTAGTGCTCCCACGTCTACCAGCACCTCCGTGACAAGTGCATCCTCAACATCGAGTCCAACACCCACCAGCACCTCAGTGACCTCGACATCCTCTGCCAGCACCGAGACCTCCCCCAGCACCTCTGAGACTTCCACACCCTCATCAGACTCGCCCCCCACCAGCACCTCTGAGATCACCACACTCTCATCAGACTCTACCTCCACCAGCACCTCTGTGACCAGCTCACCGTCCACTAGTGCTCCCACGTCTACCAGCACCTCCGTGACAAGTGCATCCTCAACATCGAGTCCAACACCCACCAGCACCTCAGTGACCTCGACATCCTCTGCCAGCACCGAGACCTCCCCCAGCACCTCTGAGACTTCCACACCCTCATCAGACTCGCCCCCCACCAGCACCTCTGAGATCACCACACTCTCATCAGACTCTACCTCCACCAGCACCTCTGTGACCAGCTCACCGTCCACTAGTGCTCCCACGTCTACCAGCACCTCCGTGACAAGTGCATCCTCAACATCGAGTCCAACACCCACCAGCACCTCAGTGACCTCGACATCCTCTGCCAGCACCGAGACCTCCCCCAGCACCTCTGAGACTTCCACACCCTCATCAGACTCGCCCCCCACCAGCACCTCTGAGATCACCACACTCTCATCAGACTCTACCTCCACCAGCACCTCTGTGACCAGCTCACCGTCCACTAGTGCTCCCACGTCTACCAGCACCTCCGTGACAAGTGCATCCTCAACATCGAGTCCAACACCCACCAGCACCTCAGTGACCTCGACATCCTCTGCCAGCACCGAGACCTCCCCCAGCACCTCTGAGACTTCCACACCCTCATCAGACTCGCCCCCCACCAGCACCTCTGAGATCACCACACTCTCATCAGACTCTACCTCCACCAGCACCTCTGTGACCAGCTCACCGTCCACTAGTGCTCCCACGTCTACCAGCACCTCCGTGACAAGTGCATCCTCAACATCGAGTCCAACACCCACCAGCACCTCAGTGACCTCGACATCCTCTGCCAGCACCGAGACCTCCCCCAGCACCTCTGAGACTTCCACACCCTCATCAGACTCGCCCCCCACCAGCACCTCTGAGACCACCACACCCTCATCAGACTCGACCCCCACCAGCACCTCTGAGACCACCACACCCTCATCAGACTCGTCCCCTACCAGCACCTCTGTGACCAGCTCACCGTCCACTAGTGCAGCCACATCTACCAGCTCCTCCGTGACAAGTGCATCCTCAACATCAAGTCCAATACCCACCAGTACCTCAGTGACCTCCTCATCCTCTGTCAACACCCCGACCCCACCCAGCACTTCTGAGACTTCCACACCCTCATCAGACTCAACCCCCACCAGCACCTCTGAGACCACCACACCCTCTTCAGACTCTCCCTCCACCAGCACCTCTGTGACCAGCTCACCGTCCACTAGTGTAGCCACACCTACCAGCACGTCCATGACAAGTGCATCCTCAGTATCGAGTCCTACACCCACCAGCACCTCTGTCACCTCCCCATCCTCTGTTAGCACTCTGACCTCCCCCAGCACCTCTAAGACCACCATACCCTCATCAGACTCGACCCCCACCAGCACCTCTGTGACCAGCTCACCGTCCACTAGTGCACCCACGTCTACCAGCACCTCCGTGACAAGTGCATCGTCAACATCGAGTGAGACTCCCACTAGTACCTCAGTGACCTCGTCATCCTCTGTTAGCACTCTGACCTCCCCCAGCACTTCTGAGACTTCCACACCCTCATCAGACTCGACCCCCACCAGCACCTCTGTGACCAGCTCACCGTCCACTAGTGCACCCACGTCTACCAGCACCTCCGTGACAAGTGCATCGTCAACATCGAGTCCGACACCCACCAGCACCTCAGTGACCTCAGCATCCTCTGTCAGCACCTCAACATCCTTGGACACCTCTGTTACCACCACTATATACACTAGTACCCAGACTGTCCCTAGCTCTTCCACTGTTTCATCCAGTACCGGGGTTACCTCAACTTCTAATCCTACCACAACCACAGCAAGTAAGTTACATTTTGTAATTCTTATTTGAAGTCTACATTTTTTTTATTATCTTCATCTGTCTTTGTTCTTTTTTCTAAATTTTATTCGTACCTTTCTTTTGGGCTTACGTGTTTACAAATTTTAATCTCTTCATTCTCATTTCTCTATCTCTCCCCTTTTTTTTCCTCTTGATACTTTCAGGAGACCCACTCTTTCATAACAACCTTTTATTCTCTTTGCTTGACAGCTGTAATCCCCAGCAAACTGTGTGCTTATCTTATTTTGTGTCTTTGAATTTTATCCTATTGCAATTTTTTATGCCATGGGTGTTTTAGTTCTGATATTTGCTTCCATTTTTTTTTTTTTTGCTATACCTTGCATACATTCACAGGTAAGCAGATATTAAAGAATGTATATTGGGGGACCAACAGTTGGCGTAATGGCTATATCGCTGCTCTTCCTTGTCGTCGACCACGGTTTGAGTCCCAAACGTGGTGGCTTAAACTCACGCCAGGCGCGTGTGCATGTGTGCCCAAGATCCTGAGAGGAGAATCGAGGAGAAGGGATTGCAGTGTGGCCATCCCCCCTGGGGGGGTGATTTCTTGCTTTCTGTCTGTCTGTCTCTCTCTCTGGCAAGCGCATGTGCCCTATAGCAAAAACCTCTCAAAAAAAAAATAAATAAATAAAAGAATGCATATTGGGCCAGCCCTATAGACTAGTAGGTAAAGGGCCTGGTCCCCACGTTGTTGACTACTTTACAAATTTGGCCTTCGAGACTTGAAAAAGACATGTCAGGCTCATGTGTGTGTGCCTCCAAGATCCCAACAGGATAGGAAAATGGAGGAGAAGGGATGGCGGTATGACCTCACCCTGTTTTAGGGTACTTTCCATTCCCTCTCTTTGCCTCCTTGGAAAGCACACGCATCTTCTGGAAATTAAAAAAGAAAAAGAAAGTGTAATAATTGAAATAATTAAAAGCATTTGTTGATTTAGACATATGATCTGTGTCTGCCTGGAGCCACTGACCTCTCCCATGTTGAACTGATAAAGATAAAAGGTGGTTCTTCAATTTTGACCACAACATTTTCTCAGGGCTTTGTAATTTCTCCCTTTGTTGGGCTCTCTTTTGCCTGACTTTTATATATTGTAGCTTTGTGTCTGTCTTCTTTATTCTCCAATGTGCTGTCATCTTGTTGAGGTCTCTAGTCTTAGACAGTGGCCCTACGTGCTGACAACCTCAACCTCCTAAACATGTTTGGGTGGGAAGTCAGGACCTTGTATTCCTCAGAGGTCCCATAGGTGTCCCACAGCAAATGCCAGGTGGACATTCCACCATTGGGCCCACCATCTTGTGTCAGTTACCTTGGAGGGCAGACACTCCCCTTCTGTCTTCCTCCTATTCCCTGGAAATTGATCTTCCCTTTAGATTGTTGGGCAAGAGGTGAACACACACCAGCAGCTGCTATGCTCTTGCTGCTTCTCACAAGCATGAACCTGGGCACTTGGATCGGGTCTGGGCATCTTCTGCAATGAAAGAGTGAGAGAAAGGAAAAGAGAGGGAGGATGAGACTGATTTGGAATGTATGGGTCTCTAATGTGGTCGAGTTATTGATTTATCTCTTCCCTTCTTCCTGAATGTTCGGGACCAAAGGCCTGTAAACAGAAGCTGCATGGTGTACTTGACCCCTGTTCTCTGAATCTGTTGGGGGTAAACTAGAAGACAGAATTGTGACAGGTCTTTATACAGAATATACATACCTGCATCTGCAGATGGTGTAATTGTTATGTCACTGGACTCCCACATAGTCGACCGTGGTTCAAGTTCCGGACCTGGTGGCTTTAAACTTCCACTGGCTGTGTATGTGTGAATGCCCAAAATCTCAAGAGGAGAATGGAAGAGAAGGGATTGTGGTATGGCCACCCTCCCTGGGGCATAATTTCTGGCTTTCTGTCTCTCTGTCTCTCCGGAGAGCACACATACCCTATACCAAAAATCTCTCTAAAATAACAACAAAAAAATAGGGAATATACATACCTGGTGTTCTTTTCCCAGACAAAACACACTTTGAATACTGGGCTATCCAGCCAAAGTGATTTTCAAGAAAAGCCAGGGGCTGACAGGTGGCATGGTGGTTAAGGGCACTGGACTCCTACATGGCCAACTGAGGTTTAGGTCCTGGACCTGGAGGCTTTCTCTCTCTCTCTCTCTCTCTCTGTCCCTCTGTCTCTCTTTGGTCAAATTGAAATAAATCAATAAAATTAAATTTTTTGAAATTCTTAAAGGAAAAAAAAAAGCCAAAGAGAACAGAACTTTCTATTTTCCAGATTGATTGGCACAGAGATTTGAGAGTTGTCAATCACCACTTTCTGTTTATTTAAATTAAATTCTATATTCTTCCCTCAAACTCCACACCCCAGTAAATGAAAAGGGAATCTTTTTTTTATCATAATCTTCTTTATATTACATTGGATTACATATAACTTTACAGTGTATTACATTGCTTTTTCAAAAGGGAATGCCATGCATGTGAGTCAGTACAGAGACATTAATATCCCCACTTCAACATTCAATATCTTTTCTATGTTTTCCCCAATCAGAATTGCTATTTCTCATTTTGCTTGTAAAAATACTTTGCCCATTGTGAAATACTTCTCAGACCAATCCAGTTGAGAATACTATACATGTCATCATCAACAGTTAATAAGCCCTATCTGTTTCTCACTAACGTCCTGCCTCTCTATTGCTCACTTGCTATCTTTCTCTATCCTCTTCTCTTCACCTCCCCCATTCCACACTGTCCTATTCTCATTAAGTACCTTCACTGCTTTTATGTCCTCCAATTTTTCACTCTCTACCATAAAGTGCAGATAGTCGGTATATATTGAGTGGATACATACAGTATCTTTTTTTCATAGCCTGACTTACTTCACTCAGCAATAGATCCTCCATATCTGACCACTTTCTATCAAATGCCAGGGTCTTGTTATTTTTTATGGCTGAGTAGTATTCCATAGAGTATACATACCACACTTTTCCAATCCATTCATCAGTTTGTGGACATTTAGGTTGGTTCCATGTCTTGGCAATTGTGAATAATGCTGCAATAAACATTGATGTGCAAGCACTTTTCTGTCTGAGCAATCTCCTGTCTTTTGGGTAAATACCCAGAAGTGGGATTGCTGGATCAAATGGTAGTTCTATTTGTAGATCTTTGAGGAACCTCCATATTGTTCTCCACAGTGGATGAACCAGTTTACATTCCCACCAACAGTGTAGGAGGGTTCCCTTAATGAAAAGGGAATCTTAAACCGCCATAATGGTAACGATTGCAGTGCTGGATCTTCTGAAGTGGGTGTTGAGGGACAATAATGCTCATTCCACACTTTGGTGGAATCTAGATTGATCTCATTCAGTTGGATTCCCTCGACCTCTGTCTTCTGCTTTGTCATTCTCAGCCCCGTGTTGTTCACCTCTCACGACACCAGGTCTCTCTTTCCTCATGACTTTTGGGCTAAGTACAGTGTATTGGACTGAGACTCCAAGACTAGTCAAGTCTGGTCACCACGTGGACTCCGGGCAGATCTCTAAGCCTCTCCCTCCCTTCTGTCAGTAAAGAGGGGATGATGCTAAACTGCCCGGAGCATTCCAGCCTCTCGTGACAATATTAAATTAGATAGTGTGTGTGAAAACCCATTGCAAGTTGTGAAGTGCTGTGCAAGTATGTGCTGTTGAGCAAGGCCTGGTCTCTTTCAGGGACCTGCTTAAATGGAGGGAATTGGAATGGGACCATCTGTCATTGCCTTGCTGGCTTTGGAGGCGACCAGTGCCAAAATAGCGTGCTCATCTGCAAGAACGGAGGCACCTGGGATGGGATCAAGTGCGTGTGCCCCATCCCCTATTATGGGACTCAATGTGAGAATGTGCTTGAAGACCTCGGTGAGTGAGACCTTGGGTCCCCCATCCACTCTCTGCCCTCACAACCCCGGGCCGAGCCTCCAGGCCAGGCACTCATTCTGCCCTACCTTGGCGTGTGGCCAGGAATATGGCCTCTTCTGGGCCACATTTATTTATTTATTTTTGCTCAGTGATAAAAAAGTTAAAACATTTTCAAATGCATAAAACAAGATAATATATTCTGAAACAAAATAAAAAATGCAAAGGCTGAGCTCCATGGGCTCCATGCCATTGCTGTGGGAGTAACAGTGTGCTTCCCCTCCTCCAGGGCATTCTGGTGAGAGATGGCTGGAGTCAGTGGCCAGGGGAGGCCAACCACTCCCTCCATCCAGGGTGGAACTGCCGGGGGTGGGGGGTGGGTCTCCCTGGCGGAGAACTCAGGGGCTATACTTTGCTCAGTAAGTGACATTGTTGTCCACCCTGCTCAGAGCTGTCAGAGACCATCTCTGCCAATATGTCACTGTCTGTGACAGTGACCAGTGAAATCTTCACCGAAGAGCTACAAAATCAATCTTCAAAGGAATTCCTGGATTTCAAAATAAAATTCACAGATGAGGTAAGCCTGGAGGGCAAGTCTGTATTGATGGCTGCTGAGTTCCCACCAGGGAGGAGGCCGTAGGGGTCAGGGCAGCTGAGGGCTGCCTAGTTAGACTCGTTATGAGTTTCTCAGCTCCCCGATGTCCTCAGGGCTGGCCAGGTAGGCGGGAGAGAGGAAGCAAGGACCCAGAGACCAGGCAGGTGTCTGCGAAGGGAACACTCTGGTTTCCCTCTCCCCAGAGCTACTCTGTGATACAGAGGGCTAGAGCAGTGGGCAGGGGAGGTTCTACCACTCCCCGCACCCAGGGCTGAGTTGCTGGGGGTGTGGGTCTCCTTGGTAGAGAACTCAGAGGTGATGCTTTGCTCAATAAGAGGCACTGCTGTCTGCCCCCCTCAGAGCTATTTGGGATGTGGACTGGGGGATGCTTCAGGAGAAGGCAGCCATCCCCCCCTCTCCTGATGCCAACAAGAAGGCCTGGAAGGCCTCCAGGTGGAACCTCTGGGATGACACAGTGGCCCCTTGCTTTTCAGATGAACCGGATTTACAAAGACATCCCTGAGTACGAAGGAGTCATCATCTTAAGTCTCTCGTGAGTATCCATGTCTGATAGGAAAAGCTTTTGGAACAGAAGCAGGTCATAAAAGCGTTTGTAACTCTGCCGCGTGTTAGCTCACAAAATCCCATGGGCAGGGGTTGGAAAACAGAAATGTAGTTCTCACAGTTCTGGAGGCTGGAAACCTGAGCCCAGGGTGCTAGTGGGCATGGTTTCTCCTGGAGCCTCTCTCCTGGGCTTGCAGAGAGCAAGCCACCTCACCGTGTCCTCTGATGGCTTTTTCTCTGCACATATCCCTGCTGTCTTTATGGAACAGGCATTCCCTCTTCTTATATGGACACCAGACGCCCTGGATTAGAGCCCATCTTCCTGTGGTTGTTCACACTTTTCCCCTGCCTTTTGCTATAGAGTATGTGCTCTTGCCTGAGAGAGGCAGAGATAGAGAGAGAGAGGAAAAGCACCTCCCTGGGGAGATGACGACGCCACAATCCCTTCTCCACCACTCTCCCCTCAGGATTTGGGGCCTGCATGCACATGTGTCTGGCACGTTTTCCAAGCCACAGCAGGCCATGTGGGATCTAGCCACCTTACCCAGCACACCACCAGCTGGCCCAGATTAGGGCCCAGCTTAGTGGCCTCAGTTAATTTAACACTCTTTAAAGGCTCTCTCTGTAAGTACAGTCATATTCTGAGGTTCTGGAGATTAGGACTTCAATATGTAATTTAGAGGGGGCACAATTCAGCTCATAACACCCCCCAATAATAATTTACATACCTTTCCACATTAAAAGCATTAACCACCCTGTGAGGGAGGCCTCTGGGAGGGCTCTGGTTGTGCAGATGAAAACCCTGAGAGGCTCAGAGAGATGCAAGAACTTACCTAAGGAGTCAGTTAGAGGGGCAGAGCCGCAGTTCAGACACAAGCCCTGTTACGTTGAGGAACAAGTCCACAAACCAGAAACCTGGAAAGTACAGCTTGCACTAGCGTACCCCAGCAGTCCTCAGACATGAAGCCAAACACGTTAGCGTGAGAAGAGAACCCTGTGGAGAGGGGATTCCCAGCCTATAGTTATCCTAGATTGACTTCCACTCACACGGAGATTCTGCCCCCATAGCACTTTTCCC
>NW_006159974.1:2083165-2100420 GCF_000334495.1 Tupaia belangeri chinensis | reverse complement strand
GCAACCCCAATTTACGAAACCCTGTCAATTATGCTGGCCAGTGGGGCTTGTATGGGTCTCCCCAGCCTGCTCCAGATCAAGAGGGAACTATCGGATCTCATGTTTATCAGAGCAGTCACAGTTGATAATTCTCAAAAGATTACAACCAGTAGCGCAAAAAGCACAGAAAAACGGAGTGACTTGACCAGCCTGTTTCTCTTTCTCCTTCAGTTCTAACAAGAAACCTCTTCAGCAAGAGAAGTTAGTGTCCAGGGAGGCCAGTGGGGTTTCCAGGCCCTGCCTAGTCTCACAGCTAGCAGAGCTCTCCTGCAGAGCCCTCGACTCCCCCTCCCCTTAGCGAGAAGAACATCCTTCATCAGACTCCAGTGCTTCCTCTCCAGGACTGGCTGATCCTGGAGGGCTTTCTTTTGTCCCTTGAGAGGAAGGGGGCTCTGCAGAGCCAGTCCTTGTCCTTATTGTCTACCTGCTTCCCTCTGTCTCTCTGGAGAGAGGGAGAGGGATGGCCCTTTAGGCACCCAGCGAGCTATCTGAAAGTACTCAGGGGCTGTCCGCCTGGGCTGACCACTCGCTGGCTAGTGGACTGGCTCTCCCATGAGCCCCCACCACCACTAGCCCTGCCATTTCCATCTACTCCATCCCGTCAGGTCAGACAGGAGAAGGAGCTATGGAAAAGACACAGCCCGAAAGTGAGTCTTGCCCAGAGTGGTCTGGCAGTTGGCAGGACAGAAGTGAGGCTCGTTCACTTCCAAGAGCATGGAAGGAAGGACCCTGGAAATTGAGCCTGGGTCCAAGGTCATACTGCTAATTAGGGTCAGGGCCGGGGTTTATTCCTCATTTATTCCATATCTCCTCACTCTCATTATCCCTGGATCAGAGGACAGTGATGGAACCCAGGAGGTGCTCCAGGCCTACCATCAAGGTTTCCTGGGAGGCTGCCACATCCTGCCTGGGAAAGTCAGCCTGGAACTAAAAGACCCTTTGGTTCCATCTAACCCTGATGTTATTCTACGAGTTATTCCAATTCTACTATTCTATGCACACACACATACATATATGTATATATAATTAATATATTAATATTAAAGATGATAATATATTACTATATTATCCTATATGTTATATTAGCCTATGTGTTATTATTCTTATTCTTATTATTATTATTAAGAGAGTGTTTTGCTGTAGGGCACATGTGCTCACCAGAGAGACACAGAGAGACAGAAAGCGAGAAATCATCACCCAGGGAGGATGGCCACACTGAAATCCCTTCTCCTCTATTTTCCTCTTGGGATTTTGGGCACACTCGCACATGCGCCCGGCGTGAATATTAAGTCGCCAGGTCCGGGACTCAAATTGTGGTCGACTACGTAGGAGTCCAGCAATGTAACCATTGTGCCATCCACTGATCCCCTCTATGTGTTGTTTTAATTCTAATGCTCTTCTATGAGTATCCCCCCAAATCTATGATTTATAGTTAAGTCACTGAGTATAACTTTAAAGAGAAAGAAAGGAAAAGAGTTTTTTGACTTCCAATATTTAGGAATCTTTTTCGGTGAACATAGGGAGGTTAGACTCTTAAAATGTTTTAAAATTTCTTTATTTTATTCATGATACAGAGTGTGTGCACACATGTGAGAGAGAGGCTGAAAGAGAGAAAAGCGCCCTCAACAGAGTCAGGAGATGCCATGGTCCTTCTCCCTCAGCCCTTCGGCTCACTGATCTCTTGGTGTGTCCAAACCTTCATCAGCCATGTGGCTTCCAGCACTACAGTTCAGCGTGTTGTGGATGGTGCTACCCAGGCTGGGCCTCTTACTAGATGTTTTTTTCTTTGAAAGAATTACTTATTTTATCATTATTTATTTACTTTCTTTTCCTTTTCTTTTCTTTTTTTCTTTCTTTTCTTTTTTCTTTCTTTCTTTCTTTCTTTCTTTCTTTCTTTCTTTCTTTCTTTCTTTCTTTTTCTTTCTTTCTTTCTTTCTTTTTTTTTTTAATATTTGCTATAGGGTACATGCACTCACCAGAGAAAGAAAAGTGAGAAAGCAAGCCACCAGGTCTGCGACTCAACTGCAGTCAGTTGACCACATGGGAGTCCGGCACCTTAACCACTCCGCCACCTGCTGGCGCTTCTTCTGTTTTTGTTTTTTTTTTTTTTTTGAGAAGTTTTTCACTATAGGGCGCATGCGCTCGCCAGACAGAGAGAGACATAGAGACAGAAAGCGAGAAATCACCCCCCAGGGGGGATGGTCACGCCGCAATCCCTTCTCCTCCATTCTCCTCTCGGGATCTTGGGCATGCACGCACACGCGCCCGGCATGAGTTTTAAGCCACCGGGTCTGGGACGCGAACCGCGGTCGACTACATGGGAGTCCAGCGACATAGCCATTATGCTAACTGCTGGTTCCCCTTACTGTATTTTTAAACCCAGAAAGTACTCATTCCTGGGTGCAATAATTCCTGTACTCCTGAGGGAGAAGAAATTCACATGTGGAATAAGAGTTTGTGGACATAAAGGCATGTCTGGTTCTGTTTTTTGCAAACACAGAAGATAGTCTATTCTCACTGGAGACGTGGAGTTCGGGGAGAGGAGAATAAGCTAGAGAATGGGCGGTGCGGAGTCTGAGGTTAGGCTGTCTTGATGCTGGCTTCTATGTTTGAGGCAGACTCAGTTCTAAATCTTGGGAGAGACATCTGACAGGAATTTTTATCTAGTAAGTGTGAGAGACCCTTTAGAATTTGCAAAAATGTGTGTAATTAGAAAAGTGCATGTATGCGGGACCAGCAGGTGGCATGGTGGTTAAAGGCGCTGGACATTCCAATATGGCCGACCACGGCTCAGGTCCTGGACCTGGTGACTTGCTTTCTCACTTTCCCTCTCTCTCTCTGGTCAAATTAAAATAAATGAATGAATAAATAAAATTAAATTTTAAAAATTCTTAAGAAAAGAAAAGTGCATCTTGAAATTTTTGGATAGTTTTTAGAGGTTCACAGACCTCTTTTACACCATCCCCCCCACCCTGGGATCATGACCCCCATGAGAGCCTCTGCTGTAACTTCTACCCTGTGGCTGGAAGTCCCTATAGAACATCTTGCCAGCAGCTGTCCAGTCTCTTATTTGAACGTATCTAGTGACAACCTAAGGGTGGCATTTCCCATGGTCCCGTTTCTCTGTCTATCTTCAGCACTGAGCCTTCCCTAAGGGTTCTCAGAACCTAATCTCTGTAGAATGACTCTTTGGTGCAGGCGGTTATATGAATCCTACAGTGAAGTACTCGGCACAGTGCCTAGAACAGAACATCACTGTAGGCATTTGAGCCATCCCCATCCCCAGCCAGCTCTGCCTTCTCATGGAAGCAGAGGGCAAAGCCTGCCTGGGGAAGGGGTTAGAGAGGGGAACGCCAGTTCTGACCCTGGGAGGAGGCTGATGCACGTCTTCTCCCTCCGCAGGCCTGGCAGTGTGGTGGTGGAGCACGAAGTCCTCCTGAAGGCCAAGCACACACCCGAGTATAAGAACATACTGGAGAATGTGATGAATGAGGTGGAGAAAATAATCAGAAATGTAACCGCAGAACAAACAAGCACCAATAATGTATGCTCAGGTAAACTCCTAGACTTCCAGGGAGGGAGATGAGGGGTCTTCAGAGACTCTCTTTGTCTATTTTTAGAATTATTTATTTTAATTTTATTTATGCATTCATTTATTTTAATTTGACCAGAGAGAGACAGAGAGAGAGAGAGGAAAAGCAAGAAAGCAAGCCACCAGGTCTGGGACTTGATCCGTGGTCAACCATGTGGGAGTGTCCAGCACCTTAACCACCACACCACCTCCCCCTTTTTTTTAAAGAGAGATTTTTTGCTATAGGGTGCACATGCTCCTCAGAGAGAGAGATAGACAGAGACAGAGAGACAGAAAGAGAAATATCCTCCCTGACCACACAGGAGCCCCTTCTCCATTCTCCTCTTGGGATTTTGGGCACACATGCCTGGTGAGTTTTCAGCTGCCGGGTTTGGAACTTGAACCACAGTCGACTACATGGGAGTCCAGCAATTTAACCATTATACCATATACTGGTCCCATTTTTTTAAAGAAGTTTTTTTGCAATAGGCCAGGTGTACTCGCCAGAGAGAAGGAGCCAGAGACAGTGAGGAAGAAAGTGAAAAATTATCTCCTGGGGCAGATGGCCACATGGCAATCCCTTCTCCTCTGTTGTCCTCCTGGGATCTTGGGCACACACGCACGCGCGCCTGATGTGAGTTTCAAGCTACCAGGTCTGAGGCGCAAACCTCAGTGTGCCCTGTGGGAACCCAGTGTTGTAACCACTACGCCATCTGCTGGCCCCCTTCAGAGTCTCTTTACCCGTCATCATCCCCAGAGTGGAGGAGGGGAGGGAGGCAGCCAGCGAGCAGGAGGACACTGGATCCAGGGCATCAGTCCTGAAGCTTGCTGCTCAGAAGGATGGGTGGGTTCCAAGAGGAGAATGCAGAGCCAGGTGTAGACATGGGCCCCATCTGTGGGGTGCCAGCACTGAGGACAGCAGGACAGCATCTTCTACATAAAGTCAGGACGAGGATGACTTACCAGGCCCCGTGATCCTTGTACACCTAATGAACAGTGAGGTATCATGGCACAAAAGGGTATGGGGAAAATGGATGTGGAGAATTTCAGGGTCACTGATTTGGAGAGCTGGGCAGGAGGGGGGCACCCCCTTCTGCAAGGACCAGTCTTTACCTGCTACTTCCCCCTGTTCCCTCCCTCATGCATGCTCCTCACCCCCGAGGATGCTAAGAAAAAGCTTTCCGTTTCCCCTTCACAGCTTTACTGTGTTTCAATTCGACCAACACCAAGGTGCAACACGACACAATTAAGTACGATCCTCTAGGTAAGAGATAGGGGAAGGGGTGAGGAGATGGGAGAGCCCAGGGGGAACCCAGCAGTGCCCCCAGCCCCCTAACCCCACCTGCTCCTCCATGTCCACTCAGAGGAATGCCAGCAGAAGGCCGGGAAAGACTTAGCCAAATATTTCTACGTGGAGTACAGGAACCAGACGCCGAGCTGCATCAACTACTGCACAGCCGGCTACACGAAGTCCATAGACTGCCACGCCGGGAGGTGCATCCTGGAGCAGAGCGGCCCCCAGTGCTTGTGAGTGCCCACCTCCTTTAGCCCAGCCCAGCCCAGCCTTCCTGCCCCCCACTGGCCCCTGCCTCAGGACCCCACAAAGTTATGAACTGAGTGCTGTGGTCCCGAATGCATCCAGCCACAAAGGAATCAAGTTGGGGATGGAGGAGGGGTACACATGGTGCACAGTAGGTCAAGGGTGGCTCTGGAGCTGCCCGCCCCATGTCCTCTCTGCTGAGCAAGACGGAGCATGGTGACAAATTCTAAGGAGGCAGCGGAAGGCCTAGCTTCAGGAAGCTTCCACTTGGACAGGGAGGGTGAGTCTCACTTCCAGGAAGAGAACAGGATCCCCTACTGGTGAAATAGAGAAAAAAGACCCCACACCTACTGGGAAGAGAGGAGAGCCTGTAAAACCCAGTCACAGAGGTAGGAAAGCAAAGAATGGCACTGCCAACCGAAACTGAACCAGTGAGGCTGGCAGAATCACCAGGGGTAGGGAGGGAGCTGCACTTAGGAGAAAACCTGTGGAGTAATCTGGGAAGGCTTCCTGTAAGAAGGGTTCACAAGTTGGCATGAGAAGGAAAGGAGCAGGGTTTAGAGAGCACATCTCAAAAGGGAAGGAGAAGTTTATAGGGAAACTTGAGCCCTGGACGAGGGATGGGGGTGACTTTCTGATAGAGAGGAGGGCTGAAGATGTGGATGGCTCGCAAGTGGAAGGAAGGGTTGCTGTGGGGTCCTAGATTCCCTGGGGTCCATCCCAGGGAAGCCCAGTGTTGGGCCAGCTGTTCTAGTGCTGAGTTACTACTGAGGACAAAACCTACGGGCCCAGAGCTAGGTCCTGAGCCCTGAAGCACCAGCCCCGTGGACATTGGACTCAATCTCTGCCCGTGCCCTTGGGGGCCCTTGCTTCCTCGTGATCTCTTCACTCCTCTCACTCAGCACCGATGAGTCAGGGCAGGGCACGGAGGCCAGTGCTGACTCTGGGTTGTTCTCTCTCCCGCCTGCCCCTTCTCTCCCATCTCAGCTGTCCCAAAACAGACACTTACTGGTATAGCGGAGAGACCTGCCAGTGGGCCACCAGTAAGAGCCTCATTTACGGACTGCTGGGGGCAGGGGTTGCGGTGGTGCTGATGGTCCTCTTGGCCCTCCTGATGTTTACCTTCCGCTTCAAGAGAGAGGTGAAAACGTGAGTCACTGCCTGCTGCCTCCTCTCCCATCTTCCTCCAGCTCCGTCTCCTTCTCTGGCCCCCTCTGTCTCAGTCACTCCATCCCTAAGGTGGGAGGTGGACATGGCTTGCCCCCGAGTCCTTTCCCTGTCCTCCAGTCACAGTGGGGTCTCCCTGGTGTTTCTACTAATAGGCAAAAGCTCAAGGTGTCTCGTTTGTACAAATGGCATGAAGAGGATGGAGGACCAGGCCCCGGGGCCTTCCAAAACACTGGCTTTGACATCTGTGAAGGTACTGGCGCTCCTCACTGAACTCAGAACCGCGGGAACTGTGGAAATGTAAAACGGAGCACAGGGGAGGGCTGGGGTTTGAAGGGAAAAAGTATTTCCTAAATCCAAAACATTGGATTCCAAACAACCCAAACCATTTCCATTGGTGGTGCCTGCAAAGCCCTGGACAGGGCGCACAGGCACAGAGTCGCTAAACCACTGGGGGAGAGACGCAGGCTCCTTAGATTTCTCTACTCCATGAAACTCACCTACGGGGTCATGGGTGAGGGCCTTGAAGTGGGTAAGCCCATTAGCAGGTGAGCTCTATTGCAGTAAACAGATGAACGTTAGATTTTTTTTTTTAGGTTTACTGTACATTAAACATTTCTAGAAATATGCTTTAACTTATTTATTTAAAGAATTATTTTATTTAACTTTATTTATTTATTTATTTTAATTTGACCAGAGTGAGAGTGAGAGAAAGTGAGAAAGCAAGACACCAGGTCTAGGACTCAAACTGCAGTCAGCCATGTGGGAGTCTAGTGTCCTTAACCACCATGCCACCTGTTGGCCCCAAAATATGCTTTAACTTCTAAAAGAGGGGAAGATGGAATGAGAAAAAAGTCCAGTCAATTCACGAAAAGGGAGAAAGAGGGAAAAAGAAAGTTAGGACAAATACAGGGTACAAAATAAGAAGATGGGACCAGCAATTAACATAATGGCTATGTCGTTGGACTCCCACATAGTCGACCGTGGTTCGTGTCCCAGACCCGGTGGCTTAAACTCACACCGGGCGTGTGTGTGTGTGTGCCCAAGATCCTGAGAGGAGAATGGAGGAGAAGGGATTGCGGCGTGGCCATCTCCCCTGGGGGTTGATTTCTCACTTTCTATCTCTCTGTCTCTCTCTGTCTGGTGAGCGCACATGCCCTATAGCAAGAACCTCTTAAAAAAATAAGATGATAGAAAGTAATCCAAATATATTTATAATAATAATAAATGTGAGCAAATGAAACACTCAAGTTAAAATAATGAATTTTTAAAAATTATTCACCATGGACGAGAAGCACAGGCAAGAGAAGCACAGGAATGGCCCCATGGCCTGGGTCCATGAGTGACTGTGCAGTTCAAATCTTGGTCCCAGAGACTTAAAAAACATATCGGATGGAGGAGACCAGCAATTGGTGTAATGGCTATGTCGCTGGACTCCCATGTAGTCAACCGCAGGTTGAGTCCTCGACCTGGTGGCTTAAACTCACACTGGGTGCATGTGCCTGCGTGCCCAAGATCTCGAGAGGAGAATGGAGGAGAAGGGATTGCGTCGTGGCCATCCTCCCCTTGGGGCCGGGGGTGATTTCTCACATTCTGTCTCTCTGTCTCTGTCTTTCTGGCAAGTGCACACACCCTATAGCAAAAACCTCTCCAAAAATAAATAAATAAACATATCAAGTGTGTGTGTGTGCATGCCTGAAATTTCAACAGGATGGAGAAATGAAAGAGAGGGGGTTGCAACGTGACTACGCCACATTGGGGGATACTTCCTCTCTGTCTGTGGTGAGCACATGCCCTTAGGCAAATAAAAAAATAATAAAAATAAAATAGAAGCAAAGAGAAAGGATAAAAGCAAAGCATGGAAAAGGACAAAAGCAAAAAATACTGAACAAAATATATGTTGCTCTATACATAGTTACCTTAAAGAAACGAGCTTTAAAGCAAAGAGAATGACTAAAGATACAAAATTACCAAGAGGGTAGGAGATTTTTAAAACACCGGTCTTGAACGAATTCATTAAGCAGACAAAATGTCATCAAGGATATAGAACTTCTGTACAAAAGAATTAATAGCTTTAATACAGTACGGAACACCACATTCAAAGACTGGAGAATACACATTCTTTACAAAAGTACATTGAGAGTTTGTAAGGATGGCCATATGTAAGATCAACAAATTTCCAATAAATTATTTCAACCAGACTACATTATCTGAGCATGAGGCAAGTGAATTTGAGACCAATAACAAAGAATTTTCTGGAAAAACATCCCCTATCTTTAGAAATGAAAAATAGAAAGTTTCTAAATAACTCATAGACCAAATAAAAAATCATAATGAAAGTTATAAAACTGGATCTGAATAATAATAAAAATACTTGGTATGAAAACTTGTAGATGCAAGCTATAGCTGTACTCAGAGGAAATTTATAGCCTTAAAATGCTTACACTGGGCCAGCCTTGTGGCCAAGTGGTAAGGGATCCGACTGTGCAATTTGAATTCCGGTTTGAAAAACACGCCAGGTGCATGTGTGCAAGTGCCCCAAATCTCGGCAGGATGGAGAAATGGAGGGAAAAGGATTTTGATGTGACCACACCCCATGGGGTGTGGTCTCTCTCTGTCTTTGTCTCTCTCTCTCTCTCTCCCTCTCTCTCTCTCTCTCTCTCTCTCTCTCTTTGTCTTTCTGATGAGGACACATACCCCTCTGGCAAATTAAAAACAAAAAACCTACATCAGGAAGCAGTTGAGGTCAGGTAATTTAGGGCATTTGGTCTGTCATTCATTCAATTCCCCTCACCTTGCATTGCATGGGATTAAAGGGAGAAATGAGTGCTTTTCTTTTAACCACCTGCTTCCATGGGATTTTCTTCTCCTCTAGCACAAGATGACTTTGTCCAGCTGGACTCCATCTACAGTAACTTCCAGCCCTCTCTGAGCCACATAGATCCTGAAACGAAGGTAAGAAGGGCCAGGATAAGATGCTCGCCTCCCCCACACTGAGATTCCCATCCTCTCCTATGTGGTGGGGCCTTTCGTGGTTTTTAGTCCAGGTGATTAGCATGGGCCTCCTGCACAGCCAGGACATGGGCATCAGTGGGGGTGGGGATGGGGGTAGGAGGAGGGGAGCAGGTGAGAGGTGTTATCTTCCCTAGGTCCTGAGGCTTCTGGTTCTGAGGTTTCCTACTCTTTAAATATGTCCTCAGCTGGCCATGTGGGAGTCCAGTGCCCTCAACCACCATGCCACCTGCTGGTCCCAGTTATTTTAACTTTTAAACACACATAAAAGTCAAGATAATAGTGTGATAAATATCTGTCTACCCCATCTAAATAACAATGTCTAACCTATTGCCACATTTTCTTTCTTCGTATCTTATCTCTCTAATCACTAATTTTTGATGAACCATTTGGAAGTCAGTTCCAAACGTTATGATATTTGATCCATAAACACTTCAGCACACATTCCCAAATACCACATTAAGCAAAATAAATGGGCAATAATTCCACATTATCATCCAATATCCAATTTTTCCAATTAATCCAGGCACATATTTTATTTTTAGTTTTTTTTCAAATGTGGATACAATACATTTTGCTCTGACTTTAGTTATATCGCAATTAATCCAGGCACACACTTTATTTTTAGTTTTTTTCAGATTTGGAAACAATACATTTTGCTCTGACTTTAGTTATATCTCTTCCTCCCTTCATCTACCTTTTAAAATATATTTACTTTTTTATTTTTTTAGAAAGATTTTTTGCTGTAGGGCAAACGTGCTCACTGGAGAGACATAGAAACAGAAAGTGAGAAATAACCCCCTAGAGGGGATGGCCATTCCACAATCCCTTCTCCATTCTTCTCTCCAGATCTTGGGCATGCACGCACATGAGCCTGGTGTGAGTTTTAAGCCACTGGATCTGGACTCGAATCATGGTTGACTAAGTGGGAGTCCAGCGATGTAACTATTATGCCATCTGCTGGTCCCAAAATATATTTACTTTTTAAAATTTATATTTTAAAGGGTAGAAACCAGTTCTAAATTAAATGGCTGTCTTGAGGAAATCCCACACTCCACATTTGCCTGACAAACTCCTCATAGTGTCATTTAATTTGTCCCTTGATCCTCTGTATGTCCTATACACTGGAATTTAGGTCTAGAAATGTGATTAGGTTTGGCTTAAACATTTCCGTTGTGTCATAGATGATGTTATTGTGTCACCTCGAGAGGTACAGAATGTCAGGTTGTCCCACTATGACCAAAATTGGTCACTTGGGTAAGAGGTGACCACTCCTTGTTTTCCACTGTAATAATATTTCAGCTGGATGCATAGTTGGGGGCAGAAGAAATATCAAGCGTGATTGCCTTCAGGAGCTGCACTCCCTAGAACTGTTGAGGCAAAGTTGAAATCCCTGACCAGGCTGCTTGTAAACCTCCCTGGTCAAAGAGGGAAGACTCTACTTTTTGCGTGTGGGACCCCAAGTAATTAGATAAATCCTAAACTGAGCACTTTCTCCATCACAAACTTCTTATAGCTCCAAACCAAGACTCCTAATGGACCCAGTCCTCACCTAGTTCTCTCTCTCTTTTCAGGTCCAAATACAGAGGCCCCAGGTGACCATGACAGCATTGTAAAGCTAAACAGTTTTGCACAGAGCTGTGGATTTTGGAAATGAGGAGATCCCTATTTGACTAAGCCTCGTGGGACTGTTCCTCACTGAGAGCTTTCCGTAGGAACTTGAGAAATGAGAAGTGATTTCTTGTTATATACTTATCTATGCTTACCAAGAAGGAAGAGGATGTAGACAGCAGTGTTAGAACAGTCTCAAATAAAAACGCCATGGGAGTTCTGATGGACTTGTCATGATACCAGACAAGCCTCTCTGCTCGGTTTCAGGACGGTTCTCCTCGCTCCGGCCCAGGTTCAGCACCAAGGACAGCGTCTCACCAACTCCTTTATCACACTTTACTTTTCCCGAAGGCTCTTATAAAAATTATTGCACCCTATCTTCATGAAAAAAAAAATTCTATTTTTAAAATATATAGCACATGGATATTTAAAATTACAAATGTTGTAAAGGTTCTTAATTTTATGAGCTCTGATCTTTTCATTAGTAAATAAAAGCCTATGCTTTTGTAATAAACACAGGAGCAGTACTGTGTGCTACTAAGACGCTGTGTCCCTCAGGCTAGGACTACATAGGACACCTGGGTTCAATTCCCAGTACAACCAAAGTCTGGGCATAATGGTGTGCACCTGTCATTCCAGCTAGGCGGGGAGCCTGAGGCAGGAAAATCAAAAGCTTGAGACTGGCCTGGCCAAACGGTGGGACCTTGTCTAAAAAAGAGCAGGGCTTGATGGTGCCTGCTTATACTCCCAGCTGGAAGGCTAAAGTAGGAGTATTTAGACAAAGAAAATGTGTCTAAAATAAAAACAAAAACAAGAGATTTTTTGGTTGCCAAACCTTTCTCAGGTTGCCACCCCATACAAGAGGCTGTTTGTCACCTGCCAGGCTCTCTAGCCCCCTGTCCTCCAGGGTGAGTTTGGGATCTGCAGTCAGGAAGAGCACTGTGTTCTGACCTTCCTCAGCATCGTTGCTGGCCCCCAAGGATGCCATGAGGCAGGACCCCCACACACACACTCAGAAGCAGGGGCTCACTTCCGGCCGAAGAGAAGCAAGTTCTCCAAGTTCTCTTGGAACCGAGATGATGTTTCTTCTCACAGTTGGAGTCCCGGGTTCTGTTTCCAAGCGCTCTCATTAACTTCCTGGGTTAAATTTGGAAAAACATAATTTGACCATTTGGATTGAGTCCTGCCTTCTACCAAATAAGGACTAGGCTATTTCTAAAGTACTCTTCTCTATTGTCACTCTCAACATTTTAAGGATGCTTTATTATAATTCCAGTCATGCAATTCAGAATTTGTTCTGGAAGGTCTCTCCCAATCTTCCACTCCACTTAGATCTAATGTAAGACAGCGCTTAGATTCTGCTGCCCCCTAATGGACACTCTGAGCATCTGCAGACACTGTCTGGCTTCTCAGCCTTTCCCTCTGGGCCTCCCCCACCGTGTGAAATCATTAGCCTACACTGGGTTCATTCCTCCACTTGCCATCAGAATCCCTGACTCCTGAAGCTGAGTTAAATCCAGATGTCCTTCATTTCAGATCTCTCTCCTGCCTCCCATAGGCCCAAGCATTGTGGGCCAAGGGGAGCATTCAGTAGGGCTGTGGACCCCACATCCCATCTGGAACTGCCGTACCCACCCCAGCACCTTCTTGCTTTTTCCTGCCATCTGCTTGATGCAGAGACAAGATAGAGAAACTAAGTGCATAGGCTGCCCTGGTCCAACTCTTGGCACGCCTGAGCGAGCTTGGGAAAGTAGCTGTTTCTCTGGATCTCTGTTCTCTCCCCTTAAAAACTAAGTGACCACGAACCATGAGCCAAGCACTGTTCATCCTCCCCAGTCTGTATGAGGGTATCTGAAGAGACAGCCGGTAGCTTGCCCAAGATCATGCAGCCAGTGGATGTGAAGCTGGGATTACAAGCTAGGGAGTCAGGCAGTCAAGTCTTATCCAGTTTTTTTTAGAATTATTTAATTTTATTTATTCATTCATCTTATTTTAATTTGATGGGAGAGACAGAGAGACAGAGACAGAGAGAGGAAAGTGAGAAAGCAAGCCGCTAGGTCTGGACTTGAACCGTGGTCAGCCATGTGGGAGTGTCCAGCACCTTAACCACCATGCCACCTGCTGGTCCCCATCAAGCCTTATTCTTAACTTTCAGTTACTGCCCTTCCCATGGGGTCACTTTTGGGACTAATTGGGCTAATCCTGTGAAGTGCTTGGAACAAAACCTTGGAGGGAGGAGAGAGGAGGCAGAGGAGGCGGAGGAGGGAGAGAGGGAAGGAAATGGCGACTGTTAGGTTGTTCTGTGAGCTTCCTTCTTCTCAGTTCTTTCTTCAGCAGCCCTTTGCTCTTCAGTCTCTTCTCCCCTCTCCTCCTCCAACCGCAGGAGAATGGTGGATTGGGCTGGGAGCAAGAGGAAAGGAAGGGCCCATCACTTTGTAGAAAATGCACAGAGATGCACGAGAGTTGGAGGCAGATATACCAAGGCACAGAGAAGGGGAGCTGGTGGAGATGAAAGGTGAAGAGGAGCTTGGGGATCCCCTCTGGGCTCACTTCGAACCTCTTGCATTATCCCTCAGTATCAGCCGGGCTCACGTGCTACCCTTGGGTCTGCTCCCAAGCATCGCCTGGATGGAGCCCAGCACGCCAGCTGCTCTCCCTAGGGCCTGCCTTACAGCTAATCATGCCTTCCTGCTGCAACGCGTCTCCTTCCTGATTATGCAGTTCAGCTGCACAAAACGCTGATGCCCTGCCCTCTTATTCAAGCAAAATCCACACTCCCTGGCATAGTTTCCAAGGTCCCTGAAATCAGGGCTCATATTCCCACCCGGCTCCATCCCTCCCTCCACCCACATCTCTGCCACCTGGATGGCTGAACTGCCATCTTCTCCCCTTAGCAGTTTCGTCACCCCCATCTTCCCATAACTTCCTTTCTAGTACCTGACCCACCAATCCCACTTCCTCCAGGAAGCCCTCTCTGATACAACCCTTACAATCTCTTTCATCCAAGTCTCCACCGTCCTGCTATGTATACTTCACAAGTCCCATTCATCATTTCCCCTTCTCTACTCAAGATAAGGATGGGCCTTTCTTTCCTTCTGTACACCCACGGCACCTAATGCAGTGCCTTGTGCATGGAAGGTGATAGGAAAACTTGTTAAATTGAAGTGAATTCAAAGTCAATCTCTGCAAAGTTTTTTTTTTTTTAAAAAAACATCCCCTGTCACACCTATCCTGTCCTTTTCTTACTCCTTATAGGTTTGTGGTAACATGACATAGCCAAATTCTTACTTGTTCCATGGTGAATTTATGTGTGCTCTTCCCAATCCCTATGGGCCACAGAAGCAGGCCAGGCAAGCCCTGGACTCAGGTATATCCTGGACTTCTCTCTTCTGCTTTCCTCCCACAGCCCAGCTGCTCCCTTTCTGGGAGGAATCAAGACAAAAGAAAGGATAAGCTAATGTATTTCTCCATCCCAGGGGACCCTGAGTTTGAGAATAAACACAAGCATCCTAATCTTTCTCCTTTTTCTTTTCTGAGTTTTTTCAAATCACCTTCAGTCACCAGATACCCTGGGGTGAAGCAGAGTGAAACGAGGCTGCAAGATCATGAACCATCTCTTGACAATAGATAGACTAATGTCACTGGCCCACCCTCAAAATTTATAGAGATGAGGGAAATAATTTTCCAAGATATCTTGTACAACTCAGACCTCTTGCAAGCAGATTGAAATATGGCCTTTCAGATCAAAGAAAGGGTCTCAGAACCCTGGAGACTGTGCTAGCCCCGGCAAGACATGACTAACTGTGTTTTGCTGCTGAGGGTGATGGGACTCTGTAGCTGGCGTTTGAATTACACCCCCAAGTTGGGCAGATCTGATTCATCTGTGATGGTACAGCAGGTGGGGGAGTTGGCGGCTTCCTAAGCCAGGCTGCCTGTCAAGAGGCAGGACTCACAGGGGAGCCAGGCAGCTAAGGAAATTTACTGCATGTCGTAGCTGGGCAAAGTGGAATTGAACTTGGGCGATAATCAGCTTGATTAGCTCAGTGCCTCCTGGAGGGAGCCAAGGGCGGGAGGCAGTGCCAGGGAGCGGGTGGGGGAGCTGGGTAGCCAGCATCAAGGTAGAGTCCCAGGAGCTGGGGTTTGCTAAGGTCGAGAGCAACAGGGGCCCAGAGAAATATACAGTGCAGCCAAGTCAGAGCTAACAGGCCCAGCACCCACGCCTAGGAGAGCGGTTAGGCCCAGAGTGGTAACCAGGCTAAAGGCTGGGAACAGGAAAATGCAGGCACGAGTGGTGGGGAAGCCAGGAACAAGGGGAAGGACCACGGGCAGAACCAGGGTGACCACAGATCCTCCTCTGGGTGCTGGCTGAAAGGCAGGCACTGGCCAGCTTATAGTCTCAGTACCTGCCTTTAGCAATCTCCTTTTCCGGTCTGGAAGAGACTGGGCCTCTGCCGGGTGAGACTGGGTATGAGGCAGAGATTACCAGCCATAATCTTGGTGCATGCCACAAGATTCTCCACACGGTGACTGCAGAAGCCCAGAATTCGGGCTTGTGAGATAAAACTCAGCCTGCTGGTTCAGGTACCTAGTTTCTATTGGATTTGAAATCTGAACCTTTGGGAAAAGAAGGCTCATAATGTCAGGTGAGAATGGAGTGACTTTGTTCTCTGATGAATTCAGGCTACCAATGGGCCCCTGCCAGGTGGAGTTACCTCCAGACTTCCCAAACTGCCTGATGGCAGTAACACCCCGACCACATGTGATGTGCGCCAACTCTGGTGCCAAGTACGCATGTGCATTAATTCATAGCTTCCAAACGTGGACATTTCAACCCAGTATGCTCTAAAACAGCTACAGGTGTGCAGAGAGGGAGCCCCCCCCCCAATTCTGACCCCACGCCCATGGCGAGCAGAGCCAGTTCTCTGCACAAACGCGTGGCTGGAGTTCTCAGCCTGGGCTAGGGTGGGGCCTCTTTAGCAACCCTGCTCATGTCTTTCTTTGCCCCCGAGGGTGGACCAGATGCACACAGAAGGGGCCACAGAAGGGACCACACTCCTGGGTACCCTCATGCTTGAGATTAACCTGGAACCTTCCTGGGGAGGCTCAAGCAATCGACTGTTTTCTCATCTCCTCCCTTACCAGAACAGGGCTATCTGCATTGCAGAGGCCCATGCTGAAAGTATCCAGGCCTGGGATTTGGTTCAATAAGTCAGAGATGCCCAGGGACATCAGTACCCTGACCTGATGCTGAACAGTCAAAGGTTTGCTGGTGTCGTTGACTAAACCTAAGGACAGGCTGAACCTAGAAGCTGGAAAGTGAGCCTGGCTGCCCCCCCCAAGACATGTTCTCCAGACAAGGCACCAGATCAGGAGCGCATGCACCCCATTCCTTTTATTCGTTTTCTAGGGCTTCTGTAGCAGAAATTGAGCAGCTTAAACAAAGGAAATGTATTCTGTCACAGTCCTGAGGCCAGAAGTCCAAGACCAAGGTGTTGGCTGGGGTGGTTCCTTCCGAGGGCTGTGAGGGAGAATCTGTTCCACAAACCTCATGCAGTTTCTGGTGGTTCGCTGGCAATATTTGACCTTCTCTGGTGTGTGCCAGCATCACCCTACCTCTGCCTTCATCATCACATGGCATTGTCCCCATGCATGTCTTTCTGGGTCCAAATCTCCTCTTTTAATAAGGACACTCGTCAGATCGGACTAGGGCCTGCTCTGCTCTAGCAGACCTCATCTTAATGAGTTATATCTGCAATGACCCCGTTTCCAATAAGGTCACCTTCTGAAATACTAGAATTAGGACTTCAGTGTACATGTTTGGAAGAGACAAATCAGCCAACCGCACCCCTCTGCTCCTAGAAAACTGGAAACAGATGGGAGTTGACAACCTGGAGGCGCGGGCTCACAGAGTAGACTGGAGCCCAGGTGATTTGGATGCCACCCGAGTGCGAGGACAACTTGACTGGACCTCAGTGCAGAGGGTGACACCTCTCAGATCCCTCCATTGGTGATAGTCCATACAAGGCTCACCTCTTACCCGATTTCCTCCTCCATTTCTGCACCACTCCAATGGACTTAACATGTATTAATTATACATGAATATATGTAGCTGTGAACATTATATTGTCCTGTTTTATCCGTGTAAAGTGTCCTAAATTTATTCACTTGAGTGTGTTCTGTGGATTTTTTTTGGGGGGGTGGTGTTTTCTATTCTTTAAGGTGTTTGGGGTTGTTTTTTTTAATTTTTTTTTTATTTTATGGTTTTTGCCATGGGGGATGTGTGCTCACTGAGAGAGACAGAGAAACACAGAGTGA
>NW_006159974.1:2082575-2083138 GCF_000334495.1 Tupaia belangeri chinensis | reverse complement strand
GTGACCATGCCATGATCCCTTCTCCTCTACTCTCCTCTCGGGATTTTGGGCATGCACACACATGCGCCCAGTGTGACTTGAGCCACAGTCGGCCATGTGGGAATCCAGTGCCTTAACTACCACTCCAACTCCTGGCCCTTTTTCTTTAAGATTTTTTAAGACCTACCCAGGGCCCAGCCACAATATCACTGTTGGGGGTATGCTGAGTTACAGTGCTGAAAGCCACATGGCCGATCACAGGTTTCGATTCTGAGTTGACCTGAAAGTTGACATTCAGTCACCCTGAATCCTGACAAGCCAGAGAACTGTAGGAAGAGGATCACAGCAGGATGAGCCCCTGTCAAGAGTGCTTGTCTAGAACAAGGTTCCACATGGCTACTGTGAACTAGATTTTTAAGGGAATGAAGATGTTCTACTAATAATTCAGCCTCCAACAAACGAGCTAGCGGCAGAAGAAACCACGGGCCTTCAGAACAAGGTTCCACATGGCTACTGTGAACTAGATTTTTAAGGGAATGAAGATGTTCTACTAATAATTCAGCCTCCAACAAACGAGCTAGCGG
>NW_006159974.1:2075891-2082353 GCF_000334495.1 Tupaia belangeri chinensis | reverse complement strand
AAATTTTTAATTTTTTGATTTTTTTTTCTTTTTTTATTGTTTTTCTCTGTCTCGTTTTCTTTTTTCTTGTCTTTCCACCCTCCAATATCCTTTCAATGTGTTTTTAGAGAGATCTAAGAACCCTGTAGCTAAACATTCAAATACTAATAGGATTGAAATATTCACCACTATCTACTAAATCTGCTACACCAGCAAGCACAATAGAACAGCAAAGAGATTCTGGATCACCTCTGTCTGCTTGCTCCTGAACATTAAGGCTGAACCTCAAGAATTTGAAAGAAACACAACATTCATCAGATGACAAGAAATCACCGCCGGATCACGAGAAACATGGGAAAACAAGAAAATACCTCTCCTCCTAGGGAAAAGAGTAACTCTTCATCCACAAGCAGTTCGGTGAAAATCATGGAAATGTCTGATAAGGAATTCAGATCATTCATAATGTCTAAGCTAACAGAGATGGAAGAGAAGAGAGATAATGAACTGCTAAAGAGAAAGGAGAAAGAAATTGACGAGTTCCAAGAGATGAGGAAATTCCTGCAAGATCTAAAAGTGGAATTACACACTTTACAAAAGACTAAAACGGAACTACTAGAGATGAAGTCTATAATACAAGAAGTCAAAATCTCCCTGGAAAGCATTAAAAGCAGACTAGATCATTCAGAAAACATTGATAATCTATTCCAGGAAATCCTGCAAGAAAACTTTCCAAACCTAGAGAGGCATTCAAAGATCCAGTCCCAGGAAATACAACGGACCCCAAATAGAATCAACCCTAGAAGATCTTCTCCAAGACACATTATAGCCAGGTTGACCAAAACTGCAGACAAAGACAAGATACTAAGATTAGCAAGAGAAAAACATCAAGTTACCTACAAAGGACATCCCATCAGGCTAACAGCAGATCTCTCATCAGAAACAATAAAAGCGAGGAGAGAATGGGAAAATATATTCCAAGTGTTAAGAGAGAAGCAGTTTCAGCCAAGAATACTGTATCCGGCAAGATTATCTTTCAGGTGGGAAGAAAAGACAAGAACATTCTCAGATAAACAAAACCTGAAAGAATTTACCAGCACCAGACCAGACCTCCAAGAAGTTCTCAAGGATGTGCTGTATCAGGAAAACTAAACGCAGATACATGGAAATAAGAGTCCAAAAACTGAGAAAGTAGCTAACTTAATCATAGGGACAAGTCTGGAGTTGAATACTATATCCCAGAATTTAATCAGGAAAATTGAACCAGAACAGAAGATAAAAGTATATGAGACTGATAGGTTCATGCACCTACCATTTGAACAGAATCCTAACCTGTTTCCGGGCTTTAAGCAAAGTTCCTTGGCGGTTCTTTGATTTAAGTTAAAACTGGTTTTCTTAGTAGTAACGAGGGAACTCACCTTTGAAAGTAGTCAGGTTATGTAGGAAATTGTGTGATCAATGCAATGTGGGTGGGAAGGGAATGGAGGACAATTTTGGACACTGGAGGTGGTGTGAGAGGAGGGTGGGAAGGGACAGAGGGTCAGAAAGAGGGATGGAAATAATTCTAGCAACTAGAATTGGAAATTTATTTTTTTTGTAATGTGCATGATTGAGTCACTTTGCAGTGTGTACTGGATGGGAGATCGCATTTTGTGTGCTGTGATGATGCCTAGGGAAGGAATGTAAATTGAGTTACAAAAAAAAGTTTCAGGAAAACAAAATGTATTTATTCAATGACTGCAGTAGGATATGTAGCCCCACTTAGGTGCTAATTTATAGGATGCGTAAAGTTAGACTTGTGCTCATGGAAATGTGTGTGTCACATGTGTTTGCTAGGAGGGTATTTGGATTGATGAGGGTCTTTGGTGATTCAATAAAATGTTGGGAGGAAAATGGTATAGAAATAGATAACAGAGACAGTGTGGGAGGAGAACAGGAGGTGGCAGAGGGTAAGAGAGGGAACCAAGGATGGGGGAGAAAAAGCAAAACATACAGAAAACAAGAAATGGAAGATCATTTGCTAATAATAACAAGTTTGTTGATGTGCTTGATTGAGACAATATACAGTGTACTCTGGATGGAAAATCTCATTATGTATGCTGTAATGATGTACAGTGAATGAATGCAAATAAATTGGAAAAAAAATAGTTAAAAAAAAAAGAGTGCTTGTCTCTCTCTTTCTCATGTGCGTGTGTGCATACATACTCTCTCTCATGAATAAAACAAACTTCAAAAAAAAAAAAGATCTATCCTTAAGAGAGTTTCTCTAGGAGTTGTGTTGTTGGCCATTGGGTTTGCACATAAGTTAGTTTCACTGCTTTGCCAGATGCTCTCCAGATGGCTGTGCCCATCCACGCTCTTACCATGTCTCCAGAGCCCTTCTGCCATTGGGGGTACAATCATCATGACAAGTGACATGGGGCACTTTCTAAAATGCTTGTTAGCTCTTTTTTTTTTTCCTTTATTCTATAGGGCACATGCACTCTCCAGAAAGAAAGAGATAGAGAGACAGAAAGTAAGAAATCACCCCCCAGGGGAGATGGCCAGGCCACAATCCCTTCTCTTCCATTCTCCTCTCAGGATCTTGGGCACACACACACACACACACCCAGCGTGAGTTTAAGCCACCGGGTCCAGGACTTGAACCACAGTCGACTACATGGGAGTCCAGCGACATAGCCATTATGCTAACTGCTGGTCCCAAACACTTGTTAGCTCTTTAGATGTCCTGATCTTTGCCTATTTTTCTTTATGTTGCTTGTCTTTTACTGACTTATAAGACTTTATTGGATATTCAGCCCTTCAAATTCACATACTATAAGTGTCTTTTTCCAGCTGAACACCCATCTTAACTGTCTCCACAGTGCCCTTTGTAGAACAGAAAAAAATTTTTTTCCATGGAGTTTGTGTCTTAAGATCCAGTTCAAAAAGTTCTTCTCTATACAAAAGTTACAAAGATATTCTCCTACACTGCCTTCTACTAGTTTGTAGTTTTATTTTTCACACTTAGATCTGGACTTATTGGGAGTTTACCTTTGTATATTGTTAACTAGAGAGCTGTATTAGTTTCCCAAGTTGCTGTAACAAATTGCCACAAATTTAGTGACTTAAATCAACACAAATTTATTATTTTACATTACTAGAGGTCAGAGGTCCAAAATTAGTCTTGTGGGGCCAAAATTAGGGTGTTGGTAGGGCCATTTCCTTCTGGAGCTTCTGTCTGTTCCTACACTTGGCAACTTCTAGGGCTATCTGCACTCCTTGGCTTGTGGCCCTTTCTCCACTTTTTTTTTTTCCCTTTTTTTTTTTTTGAGAGGTTTTTGCTATAGGGTGTGTGCACTCACCAGAAAGACAGAGAGAGAAAGAGAGACAGAATGCAAGAAATCACCCCCCAGGGGGGATGGCCATGCCGGAATCCCTTCTCCATTCTCTTCTCGGGATCTTGGGCATGCATGCACACGTGTCTGGTGTGAGTTTAAGCCATTGGGTCCGGGACTCAAACCGCGGTCAACTACATGGGAGTTCAGCAACATAGTCATTACGCTAACGGCTGGTCCCCCTTCCTCCACTTTTAAAGCATTTCACTCCAACCTCTACTTCCATTACCATATTGCTATCTCTCCCTCTCACCACATCCAGGTAAGGCCATCTACTTGTGAGAATCCATGTGATTAGATTGGAACCACCTACATAATCCAGGAGACTCTCCCCATCACAAGATCCCTAACTTAATCACATCTGCAAAACCCTATTTGCCACATAAAATTGCATATTCACAGGTCCTAGTCATGGATGTCTTTGAGAAATGGGCATTATTCACCTCACCACAGGCTCTATTTTTGGTTTTTGCTCCATGTGGTGAAATGATTTTCTTAACAGCATCTACCAACAGACCATTTTCCCTCACTGAATGTTAATGTCATCTCGCCTATACTCTGAGTTGCCATTGTTAACAGATCTGATTCTGAGATCTCACTTCTGTTCCACTGACCTATTTCTATTTCCCAGCACAAATGACACTGGGGAGTGATTAAAACAAAACAAAACAAAACAAAAATCTTGCTAGAGGGCATGTGTGATTGCAGGAGAGAGACAAAGACAGAGAGAGGAAAGGCGAGAAAACATCCTGTATGGGGTATGTCACACTGCAATCTCCTCTCCCTTTCTCCCTTCTTTAGGGATTCTTGGCATACACATACATATTCCCAGTGTGTTCTTCAAGCCCCTGGGTCCAGGACTTGAACCACACAGTCATCCATGTGGGATCCAGCTGCCTTAATCACCATGCCACCAACTGGCTTAATTTTTTTTTTTAATTACCGTGGCTTTTTAACATATTTAAATTGATGGGGTGAGTTTTCATTTGCTCTTCCTTTCAACATTTAACTACATGGGGACTTATTTTCTGCAGTATAAATTTATATTGAGTTTAACTTTGGGAGAATTGTCATCTTTGAAGTGCTAGGTCATCCTATCCATGAAGATGGTATATTTCTCCTTTGTTCAGGTTCTCTTTAAACTCTTTCAAGGGAATTTAAACCTTCTCTCTGTAAGGGGATCATGTAGTTTCCACTGATGAGAACACTTATCCCCTAGTTCTCATGCTTCCCTGTGATGGAACCTTCATTAAGTAATGTTCCTGGATCTCATCCCCATTCTTTACTTAGAATGGTAGGTGACACTCACTTGTCTACATTTCCTGAATGATTCCTAACTATGAAAAGACTTTAATTGGGGGCTGAATATAACATATCAGTAATGCAGCATGCTGAGAAGCTGACCCACACTGGGGGAGGAGGGCTCTAGATTTACACCCAGAGACCTCTCTGAACTTGCCAGATGTGTACATGCCCATGATTCAAGGCTGGCTGAAACTTAGGGTGGATTCTGGCATGAAGACCTTATTGAGTGCCTCTTTCTCTCTGTGTCTGTCTCTCTCATTCATGGTAGACAGAAAAAAAATTTTAAAATTAAAAAGAGACCAGCTCGTGGACTGATGGTTAAGAAGCTGGATCTCACATGGCCAACTCTATGGTTCAAATCCTGGACCTGTTGGCTTGAAAAACACACTGGGCATGTGTGCATGCATACTCAGATCCCAAAAGGGAGAGATGGAGAAGACAGGATTATGGTATGACCATTCTCTATTGGAAGTGTTTTCTCATTTCTTCTCTCTCTTTCTCTCACTTTCTGTCTCTCTGTCTTTAGAGAGTGCACTCGGGACCAGCAGTTAGCATAATGGCTATGTCGCTGGACTTTCACATAGTCGACCACGGTTCAAGCCCTGGATCCAATGGCTTAAACTCACACTGGGTGCGTGTGCATGCGTGCCCAAGATCCTGAGAGGAGAATGGAGGAGAAGGGATTGCGGCGTGGTCATTCCCCCCTGGGGGGGCGATTTCTAGCTTTCTCTCTGTCTCTGTCTGTCCAGCGAGTGCACGTGCCCTATAGCAAAAACCTCTCCAGAAAAAAGAAAAAAGAAAAAAGAGAGAGCACACGCATCCTCTGATAAATTAGAAAACAAAATTTTTAAAGGTTGTAAGCACTGAGATTCACATCCCTTTTCCTCCCTCCTGTGTCCCAGGCAGTGTGAGGTAGTAGTGATGGGTGATTCCCTGATCTGCTCACCATCTCTCAGATGGGCTATCCCAAGGCCAGGTCTGGAGAAAGGGGACAGAAAAACATGAACAAATCCAATTGATTTCTAATTTGAGACACATTCTCTAAGCTAGCCTTTACTGGAAATTGAGTAGATCTTTCCATCTCCATTACTGGGCTCCTGTATTATCTCTTACTACTAAAAATGGACAAGAAAGAGGTGATGGGGGCAGCATTGCAGTGGTTAAGGCACTAGCCTCTCATGTGGTCAACCATAGCTTGAGTCCCAGACTTGGTGGGCTGAAACTCACATCAAGCGCGTATACAAAATCCCAAGAGGAAAATGGAGGAGAAGGCATTGCAGCGTGACCATCCTCCAGGGGGTGATTTCTCATTTTCTGTTTCTTTCTCTCTCTCTGTCTCTCTGGCGAGTGCATGCACCCTATAGCAAAAAATCTCTAAAAAAAACAAAGAAGAAAGAAAAAGAAAGAAAGAAAGAAAAAAGAAAGATGGAAAAAGAAAGAGGTGAATTATTTATTCAGGCCCCTTGAGCCCCAATATTTATGTAAATATGTCAGACACTTTGGAAATAAACCAGGAACAGTTTTGAGTATGCTGATATTAGGTTTAAGCAAATAGGAATCCTATATTTTTACCTTGAGACTAGCAGATGGCATAGTGGTTACATTCCTGGAATCCCACAGGGCTGGATGCAGTTTGAGTCCTGGACCCAGTGGCTTGAAACTCTTCTCAGGCACGTATACATGCATGTCCAAGCTCCTGGGAGAAGAATGGAGGAGAAGGGATTGCAGCATGTGGCCTAAGGCAAAAACCTCTTTTAAAAAAAGGGGGGGGGGACCAGCAGTTAGTGTAATGGCTATGTCGCTG
>NW_006159974.1:2062335-2075687 GCF_000334495.1 Tupaia belangeri chinensis | reverse complement strand
AAAAAAAAAAAAAAAAAGAAAGAAAGAAAGAAAGAAAGAAAGAAAGGAAGAAAGAAAGAAAAGAAAAAAAAAGGGGGGGGGATTTTACCTTGGTAGTATGCAGATGAATATTTTTCAGAATTATTTATTTATGAGACCAGCAGATGAACCAGCGGATGGTACAATGGTTATGTTGCAGGACTTCCACACAGTTGACAGTGGTTTGGGTCCCGGTCCCAGAGGCTTAAAACTTATACTGGGCATGTGTGCATGCATGCGCAAGATTCTGAGAGGAAAATGGAGAAGGGATTGTGGCG
The DNA here is from genome assembly GCF_000334495.1 of Tupaia belangeri chinensis. Taxonomy (NCBI): domain Eukaryota; kingdom Metazoa; phylum Chordata; class Mammalia; order Scandentia; family Tupaiidae; genus Tupaia; species Tupaia belangeri. Next base: position 2,075,391 of record NW_006159974.1, on the reverse strand, counting down.
TGGCCGTCCCCTCTGTGAGGTGACTTCTTGCTTTCTGTCTCCCTGCCTGTCTCCCTGTCTCTATGGCAAATACAGGCACCCTATTGCAAAGAAACAACAACAACAACAACAAAATCTCTCTCTCTCTCTCAAAAAAGAATTATTTATTTAATATTATTTACTATCATTATCTTAAATTTTTGTCCAGAGAGAGAGAGAGAGAGGGAAAGTGAGAAAGCACGCCACCAGGTGGAGAACTCAAACTGTGGTTGGCCATGTGGGAGTCCAGCGCCTTAACCACCACACCACCTGTCAGCCCCTGCAGCTGAATTTTTTTAAAGTTATGCAGTTGGCTTTCATGCTTTTTAAAATAATCTTTATCAAGGTATGATTTACACACACATTTTAACGTGCTCATTTTAGGCACATAGCTAGTTTGGATAAATGTATGTAGTCTAGCACCCCTAACCACCATGCCACCTGCTGGCCCCCTGCAATCATCTTTTAGAGTCTCTTGGTATCTTTTCCATTTATGTGAGTTTTAGAACCAGGCCAAAATAAAGTGTAGTGATAGAAGTCAGAATAGTAGCTACCTGTGGAGAGTGGCGCTCGGTTAGGAGTGAGCATGGGGATGAAAATGGGGAGAAAAGGATCGCACTCCGAACATGCTGTGTTGGGGAGGTCTCTCTCTTTCACTTTCCCTATTGGAAGTGCATGCATCCTTTGGCAATGAAAAAAAAAGAAAGAAAAGAGAAAAAGGAAAATATCAGTAATACTGAACATGATCTTACTTAGAATTGTGATATTATGTTCATTACGGATTTTTTGCAGTAATTTTAATTTTTTAAATATTGCATTTAAGGTGATGTGGTGGTTAAAGCAGCTAGATCCCATGTGGTTGACTACTTGGTTTGAGTCCTGGACCAGTAGCTTGAAAAATACACCAGGCACGTGTGACTGTGTGCTCCAAACCCCAAGAGGAGAATGGAGAAGGAATTGAAGCCTGCCTGGCTATCTCTCCTGAAGAGTGAGTCCTCACTTTCTCTCTTTAACTCTCTCTCCCCTTCTCTGTCTCTCTTCAGTTAGTACATGAACCCTATAGCAAATATATATATATATCAATTAATATGTCAATTAAAATTCAAGCTGATTGGTGGGATTTGGGATGCTCTCTTAGATTTTCCATCTGAGGCCCTGGTAGGAAAAGCAGTGAAAGGAGGAAGTGGGATCTTTGAGGGGAATTTCCTAGTATAAAAGGGAGGTGAAGAGTGAGGTCCTGGGTCTAACTGCCTAGAGGGGACACAGGGCCTCTGATGATTGGCAGAAGCAATCCAGAGGCTGACATGGGCCTCACAAATCACTGGTCTCCTGGTCGCAGTGCCATCCTGGACTCCCCCCACCCCCCCAGCTCTCTTGTGCTGCTGAACACACAGGGACATGGGGATGTCTGGGGTCTTGGAAAAGCCACCCCGGGCACTAAGGGGACTGACCACACGGGAGCCTCACACAGGAAAGTACTTCTAGAATTAGCCAGCAGGATTGGCTAAGGAAGAATAGACAAGGGAGGTGGTGGTTGCTGTGACGACATTATGGTTTGCTAGAGAAAAGCTGTAAATCAGGAGGGCAGATATGAGAACCCATTTAAAGTCTAGAAATGAGGACAAGCGGCTTTATGAGTGACTAAGTGATTGACCACTTCCAAGAGCAGGCAGTCCACTTTGGCAGAGGACAGAGCTCCCTCTGGTGGGCCTGGGTGGCAAAGACACTCAGAGCAGATGCTAGGGGTCTGAGCTGGCAGGTGCCCAGCTCTGGGAAGCAAGCAGAGGGCAGTGGTCAGAGGAAAAGAAGGGTCCCAATGAGGAGCAAGTTTGAGAAGAGAGTGATCACAGTTAAAAGCCAGAGAGGTCAAGCAGAGCTATGGCCAACCTGGGCTGCAACAAAAGTTCTACTATCCCCGGGCATCCAATCCTGGGGCCTTGGCACAAGGCTAGGTGGGCTGGCTGGCCATTTACAAGACAGATTCCGAGGCCTCCAAGATGAGTGACCTGAACCTACTTTGGTTGCTTTAAGACAGGTTGACTCCCAGCTTCACGCCAGTGAGAACACAGAGTCTGGATCTGCAGCTCCCTTAACTAGAAGTTGAACAAGAAGCTGGACACCGCTGCCCCCTCATCTGGTTGGCTGTAGATAAAAACAGGGTCTTTGGACCAAGAGACCAGCATCAATCCTATCCCTGTGCCTGCTTCTCAGTTCTAGTGAGCCTCTCCAGTTTGACAGGTCTGGGGAACACAGAGACCTAAAGAGCACACTGTCAGCTCTGCTGGATGGCAGAGGCACTGATCCAGGGCCTGAGGTTGAGTCTAGAACGTGTGTGTGTGTGTGTGTGTGTGCACGCGCACACACACTCAACAGAGACGGTGAGCAGGAAAGTGAGAAACCATCCCCCAGGGGTGATGGCCATGCCACAATCCCTTCTCCATCCTCCTCCTGGGATTTTAGGCATATATATACACATGCCAGGTGTGATCTTCAAACCACCAGGTCCAGGACTTGAACCACACTTGGTCAAGTTGGAGTCCAGTGCTTTAACCCCTATGTCACCTGCTGGCCTCACAATTGTGTTTTAAAATGAATATTATAAAATAATTTCATTCTAAATTATTTTGCAGTATAGTTACCTTCTCTTTTTTTTTCCAATTTGATCAGAGAGAGAGTGAGAGGAAAAGTGAGAAAGCAAGTCACCAGGTCTGGGATTTGAACTGTGGTCGGCTGTGTGGGAGTCTAGCACCTTTAACTACCATGCCGCCCACCAGCCCCAATTTTGCAGTATAGTAACCTTCTTAATGTAATTGTTCTTTTCACTTATTTATTTTTATTGGTTATAGGGTGCATGCCTATATAGAGAGAGACAGAAGTGAGAGAGCAACCCCAGAGTGGACGGCCACATCAAAATCCCTTGTCTTCCATTGTTCTCTTGGGACTTTTGGGCACACATATATAGGTGCCTGGCATTTTCTTCAAGACGCCAGTCCAGAATTCAAACTGCACAGTCAGCTATGTGGGATCCATCTACCTTAACAACCATGCCACCTCACTGGCCCAGAACATACATTTTTTACAAGCACTCATGAAGCATTATTTAGGATAGACTATATAATGGGGCATAAAACAAGACTTAATGTATGTAAAAGAACTGAAAATATACAAAATATGTCCTACAATGACAACATTAAATTAGCACTCCACTCCAGTAAGAAATTTGGGGAATACTCAAATGTTTGAAAACAAAACAACATATTTCTAAATAACCTATAGGTTGGGGGCCAGCAGGTGGTATGGTAGTTAAGGTGCTGGACTCCCACGTGGCCGACCACAGCTCAAGTCCCAGACCTGGCAGCTTGCTTTCTCACTTTCCCTCTCTCTCAATCTCTCTCTCTCTCGTGAGTGCACATGCCCTATAGTAAATTTTAAAATAATAATAATAAACAAAATTCAATTAAAAATAATAATTTAAAAAATAACCTATGAGTCAAAGAAGAAATCACAGGGAAATTAGTGAATTAGTGAAAATAAAAACGCAATGAACATTTTTACTCTATTCCTCCTTCATGTCAGGATTTTGGGGTACTCATGCATACGTGTTTTTCTTCTTCTTCTTCTTCTTCTTCTTTTTTTTTTTTTTTTTTTTTTTTGCGCGGGGGAAGGGGTTGCTGTAAGGTACATGGACTCACCAGAGAGAGATAGAGAGACATAAAGTGACAAGTCACTTCCTGGGGGGATGGCCATGACACATTCCCTTCTTCTCCATTCTCCTCTCAGGACTTTGGGCATGCAAGTACCCATGCCTGGCATGAGTTTGAAGCCACTGGGTCCAGGATTGGAGCTGCAGTTGTCCATGTGAGAGAACTGCTGGTCCCGCATATGTATTTTTCAAGTCACTGATATTGAGATCATGGTTGGGGGCCAGCAGGTGGTTAAGGCGTTGGACTCCAACATTGATAATCAAACCGGGTACGCACACATGCCCAAAATCCTGAGAGGAGACTGGAGGAGAAGGGACTACAATGTGGCAAGACCCCTCTGGGGGGTGATTTCTCAATTTCCCTCTCTTTGTCTTTCTTTCTCCGGCAAGTGCACATGCCATAGAGCAAAATAAAATAATAAAATAAAATAAATACAATACAATAAATAAAATAAAATAATAAACAAAAAAAAAATCAAGATTGCTCATGTGGGATCTAGCCTCCCTTACTACTCTGATAAAGGTCCTGCCCAAGACGCAGATTTCTAAAATCAGTAATGGCACAGGGGAAGTCTCTAGAGGCTCTAAATATAAAAGATTACAGGAATTATTTTAAAGAGCTTTATGCAAACAAATTAGATAATTAGATGAAACGAACAAAGTCCTACTAACACAAATTACCATAAGTGTGTCTATTAAGAAAATCTAAATTAACCAATACCCTGTTTAAAAAAAATAAATTAGTAATTTAAAAACTTTCTCATTGGAGCCAGCATGTAATATGGTGGTAAAGGTGCTGGACTCCCACACGGTCGACCGTGGTTTGAATCCCAGACCTGGCAGCTTGAAAATCACCCTGAGCACATGTGTGTGCATGCCCAAAATCCAGAGAGGAGAATGGAGAGGGGATTGAGGTGTGGCCATCCACTCTGGAGGGTGATTTCTCACTTTCCTCTTCACTGTCTCAAACAAGTGCACATGCCCTATGGAAAAAAACCTAAAACAAAACAAAAACAAAAACAAAAACTTCCCATAAAGAAAAATCTAGACATAGCTGGCTTCACTGGTGAATTCTATTTAACATTTGTTAAAGGAATAATATCAAGTTTTTACAATTATTTTTAAACAGAGGGGAAAGGAACACATCCCAGTCTATTTTGTGAGGTTATTATTAACCTGATATCAAAGTCAGATAAACACATGACAAGAAAATAAAATAACAGACCAATATCGTTCATGAACATGAACACTAAAATCCTTAACAAAATATTAGCGAACTATCTCTAGCAACGTATAAGCAGAATTACACAGTGAATTGAGTGGAGTTTATTCTAGGAATGCAACATTAATTTAATTCCAAAAACTAATTAATGTAATATATTACTTAATAGAATTTTAAAAAAACAACTGTCTCAATCTATGCAAAGTATTTGACAAAACCCAATACACTGCATGAGTTTTAAAATATAATAATAATAAAACACTCAACAAACTTGGAATAGAGAAGATTTTCTCAACCTGATAAAGGAAGCTACAAAAAAAATCTACGGCTGGGGCCAACAGACATTGTGGTAGTTAGGGCACTGGACTCCCACATGGCTGACCATGGTTTGAGTTCTGGACCTCGTGGCTTGCTTTCTCACTTTTGTTCTCTCTCTCTCTCTCTCTCTGGTGAGTGCACATGCCCTATAGCAAATTAAATAATAGTAGTAATAATAAATAAATAAAGTTAAATAAATTATTCTTAAAAAACAAAAAAACCTCAGCTAACATAATAATGGTGAAAGTCTAGTTACTTCCCCATTATGATCAAGAACAAGACAAGACTTTCCACCGTCACCACTGTTATTCAATATATTCCTGGAGATTCTAACCAGTACAAGACAAGGGAAAAAAATAAAGGAATATAGATTTGAAGGGAAAAAGTAAAACTATCTTTATTGTAGATGACATGATCTTGTACATAGAAAATCCTAAGGCATTTACAAAAAAAAAAAAAAAGCCTACTACAATTAATGGGTATAACAAGGCCATAGCAAAATAAATCAACACACAGAAACAAGTTATATTTTTATAAATTAGCACCAAATTTTTTTAAAAATGAGATTAAACACAATGCCATTCACAACAGTATAAAAAAGAATAAAATATATAGGAACAAATTTAGGAAAGAAAGTGCTAAAACATGAACACTAAAAACCACAAAAAATTGTTGAGAGACTTAACTCAATAAATGAAAAGATACACTATGTTCATGGATTAGAAGTCTCAATGGTATTAAAATGGTAATTATTTCCAAATTAATCTATAGATTCAATTCAATCCCTATCAAAATTCCAGAAAGCTTTTTAAAAAAAGTAATTAACAGGGACCAGCAGGTGGTGTGATAGTTAAGGCACTGGACACTCCCACATGGGCAACCATGGTTCAAGTCCCAGACCTGATGGCTTGTTTTCTCACTTTCTCTCTCTTCCTATCTCTCTCTGGTCAAATTAAAATAAATAAATGAGGGACCAGCAGTTGGTATAATGGCTATGTTGCTACAAAGGACTGATAACCAGCAATTTGATAACTCAGATTGCTCACCGAAAAAAAAAAAACAACTGATCAACCCAATTAAAAGATGAGAAAATGAGCTAAACAGACAACTCTCTAAGGAAGACATACAAAGAGCCAAAAAGCACATGAAAAAAATGCTCATCACCTCTTATTATAAGGGAGATACAAATAAAAACCACAATGAGATACCACCTAACCTGTCAGAATGGCTAAGATTAAAACATTTTTAAATGGGGACCAGCAGTTGGCTATGGTCATTGGACTCCCATGTAGTGGACTGCAGTTCAAGTCCTGTACCCGGTGGCTTAAACTCACGCCCAGCATGTGTGCATGCGTGCCCAAGATCCCAAGAGGAGAATGGAGGAGAAGGGATTGCGGCATGGCCATCCCTCTGGGGGGGCGGGGGGGATTTCTCACTTTCTGTCTCTCTGTCTCTCTGTCTTTCTGGCGAGCGCACGTACACTATAGCAAAAAACACTCCAAAAACTTAATTAATTAAAAAATTAAAAAATGATAAGTGCTGGTGAGGCTGTGGTGGAAAGGGAACTCTCCTGCACTGTTGGTGGGAATGTAAATTAGTACAGTCACTGTGGAGAACAATGTGGAGGTTCCTCAAAGACCTACAAATAGAAATACCATACGATCCAGCAATTCCACTCCTCAGTATTTACCCAAAGAAGAATTTCTTAATTCTTATATTTACTATATCATGATTGATTTTATTCAACTATATATATTTGTTGAAACTCAATGAATTTAACACTTAAATTGGTGATTTTTTTTCCTTTTTTTTTTTGTTTTTGCTATAAGGGTGCATGCACTCATTGGAGACAGACAGAGACGGAGTGAGAGAGAGAAAGTGAAAAAGCTTCTTCCCGGGTGTATGGTGATGCCACAATCCCTTCTGCTCCACTCTCCTGTCAGGATTTTGGACATGCATGCACACGTGTCCCATGTGTTTTTCAAGCCACTGAGTCCAGGACTTGAACCATGCAGTAGGCCATGTGGGATCCAGCCATGTTAACCTCCATCTGCTGGCCCTTAAGTTGGTGATTTTTATTGTATCTAAACTACATCTCAATGAAACTCATTTTAAAATAGAAAATAATAAATACTACAGTCACCTAAAAAGAGAGAAAGGGAGGGAGGGAGGGAGACAACAGTCTAGAGGACCTGGAAAGCATGCACGGAGAAAACTAGCCACGCCTACACAGTAACACTATTATTCATCTTCAAGCAGATAAGACATGCTGGTTTCATGAAATAAAATTATGGCACAAAAAGTGGGGGGCACCCAGATGGCATGGTAGTTGGGGTGGCTAGTCCCACATGACTGACTGCAAAGTTTGAGTCCTGGACTCTGTGACTTAAAAACACGCCAGGTGTATGTGCATGTGTGCCTCAAAATCCCAAGATGCAAAGGGATTGCAGCATGGCCATTCCTCCCGGCTTCCTCACTTTTCTCTATTCCTCTTTCTCTCTCTCTCTCCTCTCTCTCCCTCCAGTGAGTGCATGTGCCACAAAAAAAAGAGAGAAATTTATTCATTTAAGCCATGACAGAAGATGTGAAAACCACAGTAGAACAGCTGAAATATTCGTGTTGAGAAAATCTCCCAGAAAGTAGCACAAAAAGAAAAAGAAAAGGAGACTAGGAGAAAAGGTACAATTAGAGTCCCTTCCCGAGAGAAACAACATCTGATGACGGTAATTCCCGGGGAGAAAATGGAAAGGAGAGAAGATGAGCAAAATACCTGGCAATTTCTCCCCCGCAAGGAAGACTTTGGGAGAGGGGAAGAGCTGCTAAGGAGGTATTTATTCACTGGGGACAAAAAGAACATCGTAAAAACTTCTAAAGAGTACTGGCTCCTGGGCCAGTGCTGGGTAAGCATTGGGATGTTGGTTAAGGCAACTGGATCCCACATGGCCAACAGTGCAGTTTGAGTCCTGGATCTGGTGGTTTGAAAAATATGCCAGGTACGTATGCTTGTGTGCCCAAAATTCTAAGCAGCGACTGGAGGAGAACGGATTGAGGCATGGCCGTCCCCCAGGTGTTGCTTTTTCACTTTCCCTCTCCCTTTTCCTGTCTCTCTCCCACTGGTGCACATGCCCTATCACATATTTAAAAATAATAAAGAGCACTGGCTCCTGAGGGCTCATTGCTGAATTCTGAGAATTTTGTAGGCTGGTTGTTAAATCGTTGGTAGATAAAATCAGTTACAGTGGGAGTATTTACACCATATACATATTAGCAAAATTGGTGGACATTGCAAATGGGGGGAGAGATTTATCAGCACATTATTAAGTAGTTAAGTAAATTGCAATATGTCAGGACAAGCAGATGGCATAATGATTACGTCACTGGACGGCCACATAGTCGACTTGCGGTTTGAAACTCACAGCTTAAAACTCACGCTGGGTGTGTGTGCGTGCGTGCCCAAGATCCCAAGAGAAGACTGGAGGAGAAGGGGGTGCGGTGTGGCCATCCCCCCTGGGGAGTGATTTCTCACTTTCTGTCTCTCTGTCTCTCTCTGTTTCTCTGGAGAGCGCACACACCCTATAGCAAAAAAACCTCTCTTTAAAAACAATTACTGTACGTAACCATGGAGCTGGCCCCATAGCACAACATTTAAGTGCAGAATGGAGAAACGGAGGAAAAAGGATTAGAGTGTGACCATGCCCATTGGTTTGGTCTGGTCTGTTGGGGCTTATACAGGAGTTTAAGCCAAGACAATGGCCTCTGATAGTTTTAACAGTTGATGTAACATTAGGTTATCCAGAAAACAAATATACGTACACTATAATAACGTAACATACATTCATATGGACAGAGAGCAAAAGAAAAAGAAAATAGTAACAAAAATAATAAACAAAGACAAAAATGAAACAAAAAAAGAATTTTTTGTTACAATGATATGAATGTTTTAAATGTTGTTTAATTTGGCTTGTTTGTTTTTATTTTTTTGCTATAAGGCCAGAGTGAAAGAGAGAGAGCAAGAAAGTGAGACATCAAACCCCCCCCCCTCCCCGGGGTGGCTACGGTCATACTGCAATACCTTCTCCTCGAGTCTCTTCTGGGAATTTTGGGCATGCACACACATGTGCCCAGAGTTTCAAGTCACCGGGTCCTGGATTCAAACCGTGGAGATGGCCATGTGGGATCCAGCCACCTTAACCTCTATGCTACCTGTTGGTTCTAAATTTTAAGTTATCCTCATTGTTTTTATAATTTAAGATTAAAAACCATTCCTTCTAATACCTCCAGAACAAAGCCCACACTTACCTGATAAAAATCTTGCAATGGTTCTCCCTTTACCATAAGGCCTTCGAAGATTCTCAGAGGATTTTTTTTTCTAAGACTTTAATTTTATATATTATTTTTTCAATTCGACCAGAGAGAAGCAGAGAGAGAGAAAGTGAGAAGGCAAGCCTCCAGGTTCAAGACTTGATCTATGGTTGGCCATATGGGAGTCCAACACCTTAACCACCACACCACCTGTCAGCCCTTAGACCCTCTCCTGAGGTCCTTTTAACGTTTACTGTCTGTTCACACCCATCTCCAGCCACTTCACTTTACCCCGTGGCATTCTGGTCCTATCAGACCAACCACCTTTGGTACCTCTGCTGGGAAGTCTTCCCTGAGTCATCCTGGGAGTCTTTCCGGTCCCATCTCCCAGCAGCACCAAGATACCCTCCCCTTCTAGTGCATTCCATCATCACTGGGCTATAGTTGAAGACTTAGAAATCTATTTTCTTGAAGGTGGGAGAGCTATCTCCCTGGGGCCTGGCACACTGCAGGCACTTTAAGCAATTGTTCAGTGTTGGTAGGGAGGGACAACTATTGTAATGTCATCTCTTCCTTGAAGCCTTCCTGATTTCCACCACCATTGGTAGGAGAAATTGAACTCTCTTTTATGTTCCAATAGCACTGTATGTGACTTTGGGTAACTTCCGTATTTCTTCATAATGCAGTTTCCCCATCTGTACAATGGAGGTAACAATATATCTATCTCACTGGGTTATTGTGAATATTAAATCAAGTTTCCAACAGCCTATCCAAGCACATAATAAATATCCAATAAAAGAAACAAGACAGGGACCAGTAGATAGCGTAATGGTTACGTTGTTGGAATCCCTCATAGTCGATGATGGTTCAAGTCCCAGACCCAGCAGCTTAAAACACACCAGGCACATGTATGTGTGTCCAAAATCCTGAGAGGAGAATGGAGGAGAGATTGTGGCACGACCATTCCCCCCCAAGGGGTGATTTCTCGCTCTCTGTCTTTCTGGCGGGCACACATGCCCTATAGCAAAACTCTCTCTCTCTCAAAAAAAAAAAAAAAAAAAGTAACATGGCATCGGTCTTACTGTCTCACATTGCAGCATGCCCACGTTTTTCTCCCTATTTGCTTATCCACTCCCTGTGGGCAGGTAACCTATCTTGCTTATCTTTTTGGGTTTCTTATAGTGCATAGCATACTCTCTGGCCACAATAGCTATTCAACAAATCTTTTTCTATCTCTAAAAAATAAAAACAGGGAACCAGCAGTTGGCGTAATGGCTATGTCACTGAACTCCCATGTAGTCGACTGTGGTTCGCGTCCTGGACCCGGTGGCTTAAAACTCATGCTGGGCATGTGTGTGTACATGCCCAAGATCCCGAGAGGAGAATGGAGGAGAAAGGATTGCGGCGTGACCATCTCTCCTGGGGGGTGATTTCTCGCTTTCTGTCTCTATGTCTCTCTCTGTCTGTCTGGTGAGCACATGCACCCTATAGCGATAATCTCTCCAAAAAAAAAAAAAAATACTTTAATGAGCATTTCCACAGACTTTTTGAAGGCTCCTTGTACATTCTCCATCCCACTTTCATCTACCCCCCCCTCTCAAATTCATGATAGGAGCATGGGCATGTGCACGTGCGTGTGAGACAGAGCGAGAGAGAGACACACCCTCCATCGAGATTGGTCACGCCTCAGTCAGCTTCCTCAGTCCTCCAGCCTGCTGGACCTTGGACACCCAGGCTTGTGCCTGGAGTGTTTCAGGCTGACCAGGCTGGGGATCTGAACTGTGGTTGCCACGTGGGATCCAGCTTCTCTTGAGCTGGGCATTTCTGCTGCGCCAGGGAGCCAGCCCAAAAAACCTTTCTTGAATGGGCCCAAAGGAGCGCAGAGAAGCCTGAGGCCGTGCAGGTGGGTGTTTGCACAGACTCCTGGACACACCTGCACCTGTGCGCTTTTCTGTCCCACCTGGTTGGCCATCTGGTCTGTAGCATCCTGCAGGGCTGACTGCCTCCTCCCTCAGCACCTGCAGCATTCTTGGACCACGGCTTCTGTGACCCACTCTAGGGGTTTCCAGCTACCTCTCTGCCAACGAGGCAGCCCCTCACTTTCCACCTGGGCTTTGGCATCAGGCTCACCTCCGCTTTCTCAGCTGCTGCCAGAGTGAGCTCACTGGTTTCCTACTCAAATCCCACAATGTGGATAAGCCGATGCATGCCTGGGTCAAAACCTGATGAATGAGCTATGGTAAAATGAAAATTGTAGAATTTCAGTGAGAGATATATGAGAGTTCATTGACTTTTTTCCTTTTTTGTGTGTGCTTCAGATTTTCATAAAATGTTAGAATATTGAAATAGCTTTCAATAGCTCTTGTATGTTTTCGATAAAACGCAGACTCCATGTAGAACATAAGGCCCTAAACGATCTGGCTGCCACCTCCTTCTGTCGCCTTACCTGCTATCCCTCACATGTCCCCTTCACACAGATCATCCTAAACTGCCTAAAGTCTCCAGAAGAGTCATGGCATTTCATTCCTCTGCACCCACACATCGTTTGTTCCCAGAACACACCCACCTTCTCCCCAGCGAACCCCTGACTTTAGCGGCCTCTTCAAACTTATCTCAACTGATGCCTCTTCCAGGAAGCCTTTGCTTATCTCTCAGAGGACCCTTATCGGCCCCCAAGGCCTCTCCTGTAGCCCAGCAAAGGTTTGTGAAATGAATGGAAGGCCTCCCAGAGGGCTGGTCTTTCTCACACGGCAGCCCTGGCCTCAGGACTCGGTTCTAGTTATCTTGTCTCTCAATCACGGCCGTTCTCTAATCTCTTCCTGCAATTGAACCCTCTGAGCCTACACACAGACACTCGGGCGTTCCCTGTTTGTGACACACGCACTTAACTGGCAGCGAGAGCCAGCCCAGGGGCCGTAGCGAACTGGCAGCGAGACCTGGCCCCGCGGACTTCAGCCCTGAGCCTGCGGGAGGGGGCCGTGTCCTGCAGGGGTGGGGGCCTCGGAGGGAGAGGTCCCCGCTCGGGTGGGGAAGTGGGCGGGGCCTGAGCCCGTGCAAGTCCGTTGCAGTCCCGGACGGAAGTTACACAAGTACACTTAGTTTCAGTTTTGTTTCTCTTTCAAGCTACCAGTCACAGGAGCGCCCGGGCCTTGGGGTACCCCTCGCAGTCCTGGAGGCCAGGGTCAGCTCTGCTAGGTAAGAAGGGGCGGGGTGGGGGGGTGGTGGAGGAAGGGCTGAACTGGAGCGAGTGTGGGGGAGGGGAGAGAGCGGGAGAGGAAGAGGAAGGAAGGGGAGAGGGAAGGAGGGGGCTGGAAAGGCGGGAGCGGAGGGCGGGCAGAAGCAGTCTCCCGCAGAAAGACCCCCTCCCAAGTTCTGAGCTCTGCCTGTGGCGCAGGAAAAGGGGAAATGCCGCCAAGTCTCTTTACCAAGTACTTCTCTGCCCTGTGCGGGAGCTCACAACTCCTACCCGCAGAGACTTTTGGAATGCGTTCAG
>NW_006159974.1:2038238-2061844 GCF_000334495.1 Tupaia belangeri chinensis | reverse complement strand
TCAGCAGGACCGGCAACAAGAGAACTCTAGGAGCTGAGGCCCAGGCTAAGCCTTTAACCTCAGCTTTCCTTCTGCCTGCTCCAGAGTCCATTTCAGGAAAAGTCCGGGCAGGACGTGGAGCAGGAAGTGGGGCAGGAAATGGGGCCTCCCTCATTCGAGATGCTGCGGAGTCTGGAGACAGGTGTACCGAGGCTGGAGGAATTAGGGCGCCTCATACTCTCTGGAGACCCCACCTCAGCTGCCAGGGTCAGGGCAACTCTGCCAACCCAGACCTGTCTCATTCCAATACCCTACCCCCGCAGGACCCCAGGACCTGGTCACTCAGGATCGGGGGCAGAGCTTGCTACAAGGCCTGTAACCCGGATGCACTATTAGATAATTAGCGCTCTGAGGTCAGGGTCTTGGCTTTGTCATTGTCACAGGCCTGATGCCACAGCAGCATTGACACTGTCACATTTGCTGAATATACATGAGGAGGACAAGGAAGGGGCTCTCTAGCTCTGGAGAAAGTGGCTGAGGCCCCAGATACCAGAAGGAAATTCCTGGCCATTCAGATGAGACCCCAGACTTAGGGGTCAGGCTGGGGTATGAGGATGGGGGGATGGTGGGGGGGTGGGCAGGACCCTGACCTCTGCCCCTGCCCCTCCACCTGCAGCATGGTTTCCCAGGGCTCTCCACCCTCCCTGCTGGAGGCCCTGAGCAGTGACTTCCTGGCCTGCAAGATCTGTCTGGAGCAGCTGCGGTCGCCCAAAACACTGCCCTGCCTGCACACCTACTGCCAGGACTGCCTGGGCCAGCTGGCCAAGGGTGGCCATGTCCGCTGCCCCGAGTGCCGCGAGACTGTGCCTGTGCCGCCGGCAGGTGTGGCAGCCTTCAAAACCAACTTCTTTGTGAACGGGCTCCTGGATCTGGTGAAAGCCCGGGCTTGCGGAGACCTGCGTGCTGGGAAACCAGCCTGTGCTCTCTGCCCCCTAGTGGGGGGCACCAGCACCGGGGGACCAGCCACAGCCCGGTGCCTGGACTGTGCCGACGACTTGTGCCAGGCCTGTGCAGATGGGCACCGCTGCACTCGCCAGACGCACAGCCACCGAGTAGTGGACCTGGTGGGCTACAGGGCGGGCTGGTACGACGAGGAGGCCCGGGAGCGCCAGGCAGCCCAGTGCCCGAAGCACCCGGGGGAGGCACTGCGCTTCCTGTGCCAGCCCTGCTCCCAGCTGCTGTGCCGAGAGTGCCGCCTGGACCCCCACCTGGACCACCCATGCCTGCCCCTGGCTGAGGCAGTGCGTGCCCGGAGGCCGGGCCTTGAGGAGCTCCTGGCAGGTGTGGACAACAACCTGGTAGAACTGGAGGCTGCCCGGATGATGCAAAAGGAAGCTTTGACTCAGCTGCGGGAGCAGGCAGCCAGGGTGGGGATGCAAGTGGAGGAGGCAGCCGAGGGGGTCCTCCGGACTCTCCTGGCCCAGAAGCAGGAGGTGCTGGGGCAGCTGCGGGCCCATGTGGAGGCTGCTGAGGAGGCTTCTCGGGAAAGGCTGGCAGAGCTAGAGGGCCGGGAGCAGGTGACCAGAGCAGCAGCTGCCTTTGCCCGTCGGGTGCTCAGCCTAGGTCGCGAGGCCGAGATACTCTCACTGGAGGGGGCCATCACCCAGAGGCTCCGGCAACTACAGGACTGCCCTGGGATGCCGGGGCCAGCCCCCTGCCTGCTGCCCCAGCTGGAGCTCCATCCTGGGCTCCTGGACAAGGACTGCTACCTGCTTCAGCTCTCCTTCAAGGAGCAGCAGCCGCAGAGGGACAGTGGGAAGGATGGAGCTGGTCCCCAGAGAGGGGATGAAGCCCATAGCCAGAGGGAGGAGGGAGCCAAGATGGAGAGGCAGAGCAGAGTCCAGCCCCAGTGCAGGGACAAAGCCCAGATGCCAAAAGAGGACAGAGCCCAGATAGCTGAAGAAGATAGAACCCAGGCCCCCAATGAGGATAAAGCCGAGGTGTCCCAAAAAGATGGAACCGAGACCCCAAAAGAAGAGAGAGCCCAGACGCCCCAAGAAAATGGAGGAGCCCAGCTGCAAAAGGGTGGCAGAACCAACAAGAAAAGAAAGTTCAAAGGCAGGTTGAAGTCGATCTCCCGGGAGCCCAGCCCAGCACCTGGGCCAAACCTGGAAGGCTCTGGCCTCCTCCCTAGGCCCATCTTTTCCTGCAGCTTCCCCACACGGATGCCTGGAGATAAGCGATCCCCCCGGATCACTGGGCTCTGTCCCTTTGGTCCCCGGGAAATCCTGGTGGCCGATGAGCAGAACAGAGCGCTGAAACGCTTCTCCCTCAACGGTGACTACAAGGGCACGGTGCCAGTGCCGGAAGGCTGCTCCCCGTGCAGTGTGGCCGCCCTGCAGGGTGCGGTGGCCTTCTCAGCATGTGCACGGCTCTATCTCATCAGCTCAGATGGCGAGGTGCAGTGGCGCCGAGCCCTGAGCCTCTCCCAGGCAAGCCACGCTGTGGCTGCGCTGCCGAGCAGGGACCGGGTGGCTGTTAGCGTGGCGGGTCATGTGGAAGTGTACAACATGGAAGGCAGCCTGGCCACTCGGTTCATCCCTGGGGGCAAGGCCAACAGGGGCCTGCGGGCACTGGTGTTCCTGACCACTAGCCCCCAGGGCAATTTCGTGGGGTCAGATTGGCAGCAGAACAGCGTGGTGGTGTGCGATGGGCTGGGCCAGGTGATTGGGGAGTACAGCGGGCCAGGGCTGCATGGTTGCCAGCCAGGCTCCGTGTCCGTGGACAAGAAAGGCTACATCTTTCTGACCCTTCGAGAGGTCAACAAGGTGGTGATCCTGGACCCCAAGGGGTCACTTTTGGGTGACTTCCTGACGGCCTACCATGGCCTGGAAAAGCCCAGAGTGACCACCATGGTGGATGGCAGGTACTTGGTCGTGTCCCTCAGTAATGGGACCATCCACATCTTTCGGGTTCGTTCTCCTGACAGTTAAAGGGACTGGGACAGGTGTGGGTGGGGAAGGGGAGGGCAGGAGGGAAGCGTAGCTGCCACGGGATGTGGTAGCATCTTCATGGGAACCTAAGGGCATTTTTCTGTAGGGCAGGGACTGGCAACTTTTCAGTGGGGAATACCAAACTTCTAGCCCTCTTCTGGTGTACAGAGAGGGACCCGAGGGTGACGGCATGGCCATAACTCTCAGAAGCAGAGTAGGGGCTGGAGGGGCGCAGGGATTCATCAGCCTCGTGGATTTTATGGGTGACCACTACTGCCATTGATTCTGCTCTGTACTTTAGGGTTCTGAGATTTATAAACTTGACCCGATTCGCATTCTTCAAAGCCATTCCTGATGGAGTAGCCAAGGAAGTCTGGAGGAGGTGGGCAAAAGTAGTTGGGGCCACGAAGGGCCCAGAGTAGGTCCGACACGTGCATTCTGGAAAAGAGCTAAGAACCTGGCTCCTCTCAGACTGGCACAGGAGCACGTGGGGTCAGAAGGGGCCTGCAATTTCGAAATGGCCATAAATGACATCTTTGCCACCACAGTCAGGAAGCAGAGGCTCTCCTAGTGAAGCACAGGCTGGGCTTCATGTGGGAACAAGTGTAGTTACCAGCTGAAGCCAAGCAGTACTTGCCTCAAAGGGTTCAAAAAAAAACAATTTACAGGAAGACCACATCTGGCAGGGTTGCTGTCTAATAAACCAGGTCTGGGAGCTGGCGGGTGGCGTGGCGTGGTGTGGCATGGCGCTGGACTCCCACATGGCCAACCACGGTTGGAGTCCCGGACCTGGTGGCTTGCTTTCTCTCTTTCTCTCTCTCTCTTTCACGCTGTCCATCTCTGGTCAAATTAAAATAAATAAATAAACTTAAATAAAAATAATTCTTAAAAAAAAAATCAGCTCTGAGTATCAGAGAAGGGGACCATGCCCCCTGCCAAGTTGACCCAAGGCAAGACCTAAGCGAGATGTAAAATCTTGATGCTTCACTTCTGCTTTGATGTCTTTACATTTCTTGGAATCTATTTTTTTTGTTTTTCCGTTGTTTTTGAGCAAAATTCCTTTTGAGAAATGTTGGCCTTCACTTAGCTAAACTAAGGGGTGAAGAAATTTGTCCCTCTGTGGTCACTACTACTAGAGAAAATGGTGGACCCCAAGGGACAGGGGTGGGTTTGGCGGTGCCAAGCCAGCAGGAAAACCTGAGAAGCGGGCAGCCGGCCCAGGATGGGTGGAGGTGTAAAACACAGAGTGCTCCAGCTGGAGCTGTGCAGAGACCACTGGTGCTTTTTATGGTGGTGACATCGGTGGAATTGAGGCGGTTGAATAGGCTGTTAGGGTATGTCTAGCCAGGGATTGTCGAGAGATAATGGAAAGGATCTTAATGTAGGGATCATGGATGTGCTGGAGCATTCGTGGGAACCAGAGGGATTTTGGACAAGGCCAAATGGAAAGTGCAGGGTGTTCGGGGTAAGGGAAAAGAAAATCCTTTTCTAAGAAGGCCATCCTTGTTTATTGAAACATTGGGGAACTCATCAAAGTCCAGGTGGACAAATCCAATTACGTGTGAATTTAAATTGTATGCACAGCACAAAATAACGGAGATGGGAAGGAAACCAGTAAGATGAGAAATGACGTCGAATTGATTTGGTGAGGAAGAGTTCACTTTGCAATATATGCAGTGACTTGGAGACCTGTTTGGTGGGACCAGCCAATGGCATAGTGGTGACATCGCTGGACTGCCATATGGCCGATTGTGGTTTGAGTCCCAGACCCAGTAGCTTGAAACTCGCACCAGGTGCATGCGTGTGTGTGTGTGTGTGTGTGTATGTGTGTGCACACGTGTTCCCAGGATCCCGAGGGAATGGAGAAGGGATTGCAGCATGGCCATCCCCCCCTTGGGGGTGACTTCTCACTCCCCGTCTGTCTCTGTCTCTCTCTCTTCAGTGAACACACGCACCCTAAGGCAAAACCTCTACCAAAAAAAAAAAAAAAAAAACACCCTATTTGGTCAAAGAATCAAATAGGCTATGAAAGCCAGGAGGGAATGCATACAGACAGGGACTAGTAAAACGAAAAGAAAGACAAAACAAAATAAAACCACTTGCATTTGTCAAAAATAAATTTTAAAAATATGTTATGGAGAAATAGACTCCTGGCACTATAAAATGATGCTTCGTGTAGAACAATTTGGCAATTCTAGCCAAGGGTTTTAAAACAGTTATGACAAGAATATGTTATCTTAGCTTGGGGAATACATTCTGGGAAAATAATTCAAAAGAAAAATATTTGCATAGAGACATTTATGACTGTCCTATATATTACAGTCATTAACTGGAAACTGCTCAACTGGGCGGGGAGCAGCTAAGCAGATTGTGGTCTGTTAGGGATGAGCTACTGCCTTCGTATATGACAACTATGACAATTATTTCGAAGAAATAGTTCTGTGATGTAATCATAAGCAAAAATGTTAGAATCTGGAATTGTTACAATGATAGCAACAATTAAAAGTCTATCTGAATAGTTAACAGGGGAGACGGGCTTAGAATTTGTAAATAGCATTTTGGAAGATTGTGTTCTTGAGTTATTTTGTGCTGTTACTCATATATGCACATTTCTACTTCTGTCATTATTATCCATTTTATAACATATGCTTGAATGTTTACTTCAGGAAAATACACCTCTATAAATGATAGTAATAACTACTGGATTCGAGGATGGTGATACCACCATCAGGACAAAGGAGATTGTCCTGTGAGAGAAGAGGCAGGGCCAGGGGAGACCAGAGAAGAGGAGAACCCCAGCTGGTCAGGGATTAGCAAGGAAGAATGACCAGGGTGGGCAGGGTGATGGAGCAAGCTACTACCCCGGGAAGGATTGCAGAGGCCAGTGACTGGATTATTGTGGGGTGTCCAGAAGTCGGGTAGTCTTGCCAAGTTCTAAGTAACTCAGACCAGCTGGAAACCAAGTGGTGGTTCTGCAGAACCAATTAGTATAGGATGAGTTGCACAAGGGTAGGTAAGGTGTCCATCTGCATTGCAGCTCTACCTGCAGAGCTAGCACAGCGATACCTCATAGTAGGTGCTCAATAAATGTCTGTGAGATTAAACTGATATTGGAAAAGAAAGAAGACAGTGGTATGACTCTTTCCAGAGATGTCCCACCTGAAATGCAGTAGCCCTAGCCTAACAAGCTGTCCAAAATCTTGATTTGTGCAAAATCTCCAGTAGGGGGCACTGTGGACACAGTCCACCTTAAGCCTGCCAAGACTGGGCTCCACTTCAAAAAGATGAGATGGAGATGTCTGGTGTATGTGGAGGGAGTAACTGGATGTCATGGACTTCCATAGTGGGGTGGGGGGATTGTTTCCCTTTGGTTGAAACAGTAGCTCTCTGGAGTTCACAGGAACCCTGGACAGAAGGCCTGATTAGGAAAATAGCTTTAGCCAAGTGGCTCACCCAGAGGCAAAACAGAAACAGAGACTTTCAGAGATGAAACAGCACCTAACTGTAGCCAGAGAATCTGACAGGTGCTCTGGAGGTGGAGGAACCAAGTGGCTTCCCAGGAAGCTCGGTCCTGAGAAGCCAGGCATTGGAAGTCAGAGGGAAATACTAAATTTTCTTTATAAGGAGAAGAGATGAGAAAGAAGGTACAGAACACTGGCAAAATGTGAAAGGTGGATGGGAAGCGTAGTATCGAGCCCATTTGGGGGTAAAATCCTCAATACCTTTATGGTGACCTGGGAATCCTAGTGGATCTCACACCATGCAGAAGGGAGAGAGAGTTCGTGGTTAAACTAGAGATGCTAAGAAGTCTGGAATGTTGAGAAAGATATGATAAAACCCCCACCTTGGGACCAGCAAGGACTGTAGTGGTTACAACACTGGACTCCCACATGGCCGGCTGTGATTCGAGTGCCAGACCAGTGGCTTGAAACTTAAGCCAGGGTGCAAGTGGATGAATACCCCAGATCCTGAGAGGAGAATGGAGGAGAAGGGACTGCAGCATGGTGTAATTTCTCATTTGCTGTCTCTCTGGTGAGTGCATACACCCTACAGCAAAAATATCTCTCAAAAAACCCAAACACCTTGGGACCAGCAGTTAGCGTAATGGCTATGTCGCTGGACTCCCACGTAGTCGACTGCGGTTCGCGTCCCGGACCCGGCGGCTTAAACTCGTATCGGGCGTGTGTGCGTGCATGCCCAGGATCCCAAGCGGAGAATGGAGGAGAAGGGATTGCAGTGTGGCCATCCCCCCGGGGGGTGATTTCTCACTTTCTGTCTCTCTCTCTGTCTTTCTGGCAAGCACATGTGCCCTGTAGCGAAAACCTCTCAAAACAAAACAAGACAAAACAAAACACCTTCACCCCACATGGGACTAGGACAATTAACTGTTTTTTCTTCTTCTTTTTTTTTAATAATTATTTCATTTAACTTTATTTATGTGTTTATTTTAATTTGACCAGGGAGGGAGACACATACACACACACACACACAGAGTGAGAGAAAAAGTGAGAAAGCAAGCCCCCAGGTCCAGGACTCAAACCAGGGTCTGCCATGTGGGAGTCCAGCACCCTTAACCACCACATCACCTACTGGCCCCACAATTAACTGTACTTTTTCCAGTTTGAAACTCGAGATTTGCATGGACTGCGGAAAGAGAATTCTGTTCAGGTAGGGTATGCTGAGAAACACGAAGAGGATGAGGTAGCAGAGAGCTGGGTAAAGTGCTGGCTCTTCTACTGAATAGCCGCATCATCTTGGTCTGGGTCCTTACCCTCTCTGAGTCTCAGTCTGTACCTCAGTTAATGGGGATAATAATATGCGCCGTGCCCACCTCACGGGGGTCTTGTGAGGACTGAAGGAGAAGTGTAGAAGTATTGTATGCACCGTAAAGCACAGATCCAAGCACTGGTTACGAAAAAGTTCAGCTGATTTGTACTGATCTAATACTGCCCCCCAGCAGTGTAAGCTTGAATGGGATGCTGTGTGCATGTATTGCGAGGTTAAGCTCGAGAACATCTAGGTAGAGCTGCTACGTGCACATCATCCTCTCCTTTGGAGGAGAATGTCTTGCTTTGCTTTCCAGTAGTTACGTGAAGAAGCCATATTTTGAAGACACAGTGATAGTGGAAGCAGAGGGACCAATGGCCAGCTTGCTAAGATCCATGCCGTTTCTAAAAGCCAGCTGAGAATCAGATTGTACCAATTAAGAACTGATAACCTTAGGTATTTTCAAAAAGTTATAAACAGCAAGAGTGGTCCAATCTTTCAATAGCATATAGAAAATATATTTTGGGAGGGTCTAGCTCTCCTTCCACTGTAATCTTATTTTTACTGTATCTATAAAGTGATGTCATGTTCTAAATCTACAGAGAGAACATTCCAAAAGGGCAGAAGTGAAACGTTTTCAGAGGAAATTGATGAGGTCGGTGACCTGAGCTGGGCAGGGTGTGATAGGTGAGTGCCGAGGTCAAGGTGTTTGTCTCTCTGTGGCAGGTAAGCTGAGAACTAGAACTGTCCTGTCATTAAATGGGAGATCAGATGGGCACAGACTTCTGTGTTGGGGAGAAAGTAGACTTGGACTAGCTAGGGCAAAGAGTTGCCAGAGAGGGGAGGGCACTCAAGAAGTTCTTAGGGCTAGGCAGTGGCACAGTGGTAATGCAACTGGATCCACATAGGAAAGGTCCTAGGTTCGTGTCCTGGGGCCTTTCTGAGTGTGCTGAATGCATCTGTATGATCCAAGCCAGCTGAGACTAGTGGGTGGATCATGGTATGGGAGCCCTGTTGGGGGTGTCTGTCTCTGTCTCTCATGGAAAAATAAGTAAATAAACTTAAAAGAAGTTCTTAGCAGGAGAAAGACCAAAACCAGATGCAGGCTTTAGGAAAATAGATAACTTGACCAAAGGTAGACCCTGCCAACCCAGCTGGCTCATGAATATTGTTTAGTAAACTAGATCAGGCCAGGAACACAGACTCCTGTCATTGGAGGAGTGGAGAAGGTGCAGCAAGGCCTGACAAGACCTGAGATGCTGGGTAAGGAATCTTGGGGACCAGACAGAGAAGGGCTTGTACCTAAAGAGATTAGGAAGGAAATGTGGGGAGGCTTGGAAAGGCAGCCTGACTTGTCTCCACAGACAGTTTGGACTGGTTGGCTCAGTGGCCAACAGACTCTGGGCTGAAGATAAGGAATCAGGGCCTCAGTATCTGGTCAACAGTGTCAGCTAGCCCATTTTACTCAGTTGCTGTGGGGTAAAGCATCTGTGCTGTAAACTCTTTCATTCCTTTAGTTGTGTATTTTATATCTTTCCTCTGTTTCTTAATAAAGTCATTTTTGAAAAGTCCTAACCTTTCTCCTGTGGGTTTGTGGGTATGGGAAACCTTAACGCCCAGCCCCAAAGAACAGTGAGAATTAGATCAGCATGACTGCTCAGCACTGGCTCCCAGGTTGCCCACAGATTGCTCGGGGACATAGGAACGACTGGCACAGTGGCCATCTGCAATCCCACCCTTGTCCCAGGCCACTCCCTCCTGTAGGACAGACAGGGCCCTCTGGGAGAGATGCATACCTCCCAGGCTAACCCTCGTGGGAGCCAGCAGGTGGTCTCGTGCCCATGCACACAAGTGGGTTTGACCGCAGGAGGTATGTGTGCGGGGGAGGTAGACAAGGAGATCCAGGTGAGCACGGCTGTGCCCACCACATTGGTCTGTGCTTGTTTTCTGCTTTGGGGAAGCCCAGTGAACAGCTGTGGGCACCTTTTAGCACACTGCATCCTACCGCTATAGGATTGGGGGTATCAGGGCTCTCAAACATCCGCTCACTGGCCAGACCCACTCTTCCCTCAAGGAGCCTCCTTTGTCCCCTCTGAGTTTTCCCAAGCAGGAAGAGGAAAGGCTTCTGGCTTCCCCATAAAATGCAGGAGATACAGTAGTGACTAAGCGCCTGCCTGAGCTTCTTAGTTATCAACTCCCACAGGATTTGACCCCTACAAAACAGGAATCATTAATGTTATTTGACAGACAAGGAGGTTGAGGCTTGGAGAGCCTTGGTCATGAGAAGTAAACTTAGAAGCAGGCTTGAGATTTGACTTTCAGCTCTTCCTAGCATTTGACACCTGACCCTCTGCCTTCTCAAGCCACTCTGAGTCCTGGCCAAGTCACTTGAGCCTGTCTGTGTCTCCATTTCCTCTTTTATAAATGAGACTGAGGGGACCAGACAGTGGTGCACAGTAAAACATGATACTCGGCAACGCGGTCTGCATGGGAAGATTCGAGTCTGGAGACCTCTGTGAGTACACTGGGCTTATGTGTGTCCACGATCCAGGGCTGGCTGAAGCTAGAGGTTGACTGGATCGCAGTGTCAGGACCCTTTGGAAGTGCTGTCTCTCTCTCTGTCTCTTGCTTATGGAAGAAATAAATAAATAAACTTATAAATAAAATGAGAGTGAATGAAATGATATCTGAGATTTTTCCCTGTCCCTGTGAAGTCTGGAATCTGGACCTAAGAAGGGTACTCAGAGAGCCAGCAGATGGCATAGTGGTTATGTCACTGGACATCCATATGGCTGACTGTGGTTCGAATCCCAGATCTGGTGGCTTGCAAATCATACCGGGCACATGTGTGTGCATACCCAAGATCCCAGGAGGAGAATGAAGACAGATTGTGGCATGGCCATCCCCTGTGGGTGATGATTTCTAAAGTTCCCTCTCACTGTCTGTCACTCTCAAGTGAGCACAGGCACCCTATGGCCAAGACCTCTTAAAAAAAAAAGGGTACTCAGAGACACCATGCACCTCTCCTCCATCTTGTCCTCACTGTCAGTGCCCCCAAGATAAAGAAGGATGACAACTGAGGAGGAAATGCTTTGCATGGCTGGGTGGGGGAGCAGGGCCCTCTACTGCTGTGCTGACTGCCTGAATAAGAATTCCGCAATTCATCATCTAGTGACTCAGCTGGCTTTGGACTGGCGCCTCTGCGAACCCCAGGGAGCATGACTCAGCAGCCGAGGGGGCTGTGGCAGGAGACACTGCCGCTGTCCATGTGAGTGGTGACTGTGGGGAGAACAGCCTGTTCCCAACTCTAAACCCCGAGGCGGAGCGTCTGCCTCTGTGGTCAGACATACACGGGCCTCAGGTCTCTAGCCATGTGGCCAAGCCTCCTCCTTCAGACTGACCTCTCTTCCCTTGCATTGGAAAAGTCAGCCCCAGGGGCCCCACATGCCACCTTCATTCCCCACAGCGTTGGTGCACGGTGTGTCTGCAACAGAAGCCATGGACACATACTCTTCGGGCTTCCCCTGCCTTCACTGCTTTTCCTGGGTCAAGTTGGCCTCCTGAGGAAAGGCCACACTGTAGGGGCAGGGAAGGAGGGACATGCCACAGGCTGGGCACACGGCTGGACATCTGGACAGCATCTCTCCCAGTTCCATTCCCTTGAGAATGGTTTCTCTCAGGGGTTGATTTTGCTCAAGGACCAACCCGGAAATCATCTCTTTACAATCAGAAATAGCAGTATCAGCTGGATCCCACATTGCCAACTGTGCAGTTCAAGTGCTGAACCCAGACCTGGGAACACGCACATGTGTGCGGGGAATTGTGGCATGGCCACCACTGCGGAAACACACACGGGCCTGATCTCTGACAGTGCCTGCTCACCCCTCCTGCCAGCCCTGATCACTGTCTAACCTAGACTGCTCACACACAGCTCTCTTCTCACCTATGAAACCCTTAGGACAAGAACTTCAAATGCATACTGGGGCCTCCATGATCATGTATTCTGTAAAATCTGTCGGCTGAGAGAGCAAGTGAATGAATTTATGCTAAAACCTGGTCACCTTCAATCACTTGAGTGTAACCTTGAGAGGAATTTACAATCTTATTGATGGGTGAAGTTCCTTAGGCAAAAGAGGTTTCTCTCTTTTCCTTGGATGGGAGGGAGATAATCTCACTCAGTTGAGCTTTTTGTTTTCCAGAATACTTTAACATACTGTGTCATTTCATTGTTTATTCTGACTTTATTATTTGTCTCCTTCCACCACCAGTTTCTACCTTCCAATGAGGACAGAGGGCTTGTTTAGTTCACAGAGATCCTAAGTCCTTAGACTAGTGTCTGAGCTATAGCAGATACTGAATGAATGAATGAATGAATGCATGCATGCATGCATGAATGGATGGTACCTGCCCAGATACCTATATGATACCTGGATGCAGGAATGGTATTTGCTGAGCCAGGCCCCTTGCTACCTGCTGGACATGCTGCATGTATCAGCTCTTTCTGTCTCCTGAAGAGTTCTGTGAGTGGCAGATTACTATCACCTCTGTCTTGAAGATGAGCAAAGTGAGATTAGAGAGAGCATATAACATGGCAAGATGGCCAGTAGCTGGGCAAGTAGCTGGGCTGAGGCCAACACCTGCCACGACTGACCTAGGGCCAAGACTACTCTCAAGGCCTTCCAGGGAAGACATACCCCCTGTAATCTATTCCAGTCAATATTTTTCTCTATTTTATTCTCCACCAGCTTTCTACATAACCCCACTCCACCACTAAAAATCTGTCTCTGCCCTGAAGTACAGTTTCTCCTTGGCTGGGAAGGTCTTTGTTCTCGCTTGGAAAGCAAGGGTTGACTGAGGCACAGGAGTAGAGGGGCCTGCTGGAAAAGGCAGGAGAGCAGGCCTGTGTTCAAACTCCTGTGCCTGGTGGGCTCTATGCCTTGACTTGCAGACCTGATCTTGAGAAGAGCCAGAGTCTCCGAGTGCTGAAGTTTTGGAGTGCACAGGGCCTTCCTTGTGCTTGAGCTCAGCTCCTGGCAGCAGGAAACACAGAAAAGTGATGCAAGACATTTCCTTTCTCTAGCCTTGGTCCTGGGAGCTGCCCATGCAGTCTGTTGTGGGGCAGTGATGAGGTATCAGGGAGTGAGCTCCAGGAGGAGTGTACCCTATCTCAGTTCTGCAGGTCAAGCGTAGGGAGCCCACCAGGCCCAAGAGCCTGGACATAGGCCTCTCCTCCTGCCTCCTCCATGTCCCCATACCTCTGTCAATCCTTGTTCTCTTGCCAGGAAGAAAATCTCAGCAGAGGAGAAGCTGCACTTCAGGGCAGAGATACATTGTTTTGAGTAAAATGGGGTCATGCTGGAAGTTGATGGGGAGCAAGACAGAAAAATATTAGGCCAGTCCATGGCCTGGTGGTTAAGGCTGTTGGATCTCACGTGGTTGATCATGTGGGTCAAGTCCAGACCCAGTGGATTGGGCATACGTGTATGTGCCCAAAATCCTGAAAGGAGGGAGAAATGGAGGAGAAGAAATTGAGACATGATCATGCCCCGTGGGGAATAATTTCTCAGTTTCCCTCTCTTTGGCTCTCTGGCAAATGCACATGCCTTCTGGCAAAAATTTTAAAATAGATAAATATATTTTAAAGGGCCAGCTCATGGCCTGGTGGTTATGTGAGCTGTATCTCACATGGCTGATTGAGAGGTTCAAGTCATGGACCTGGTGGCCTGAGAAACACATAGGACACATGTGCATGTGTGTGCAAAATCCCAAAAGGAAGGAGAGATGAAGGAGAAGGGATTATGATGTGATGTTCCCCATGAGGGTGCTTTTTCTCCTTCTACCTCTCTCTCCAGGAGCTCACATGCCCTCTGGCAATTTTTTTAAAAAGAAAGAAAAGAGAAATATTGACCAGAACAGATTATGTGTTGTGTGTCTTACAGGGTGTGTCTTCCCTGGAAGGCCTCATGCACAGTCCTGGCCAGGGTGTGGTATAGAGTTGGCCCAGGTCAGCCATGGCAGACTTGGGCCTCTGCCCAGATACCTATGTGAAACTTGGAGAAAAGAGCAGAGACTTAAGAACAGTAGCCATAGGGAGGAGGATGTGGACCTATGGGTATGTGTCCCTGTGCAGGGAGACAAGGTGTCATGTGTCTCCATCCAGGGGAGCCTGCATCCAGATGCTGGAGAAAGCACTGTCCTGCCTAGTGGAGGGTTCCTGCATGTGGCTGGGGAAGGCCATCCCCACGGGTGTTTAGCTGGAAGAAGGGGGTAGATCTGGTCTATCAGGGTGTTCCTGGGCAGGCTGCCATGCCAACTCTCACTTCATCAGAGTCCAGACTGGAATTTCCCCAAAGCTCATTTCCTACTATTTATCCCTCAGCTGCCAATGCTGCCTCCCAGGGGCAAGTGCTGGGTGTGGGCAAAGCACAGAACTCTCCAGCAGGCCCTCCATGCCTTGTCTGGCCATCCATCCCGGACCCCTGTCCTAATGCAGAAGGTACATCCTCCCCCTCTTGGGTCCCGCCTCCATCCTCCCCAGAGAAGACATTCAGGAAGAGGAACACACATTTAATCCCAGCCCTACTGCTCGCTGATCAGGCGACCTCTGCCCAGGTTACCTGATCTCTCTGAACCTCTGCTCTTCATCCGTAAAATGAATACAAAAAATACACCAGGGGGGGTCCCAAGACACATAAATGAGATAAGAATGTTCACAGGCTCAGCCAGTGCCTGTGTTCCTCCCCTAGCCCTTTGGGACCCTATGCCCTCTCCCCTACCTTCCAGAAATACTACATCCCACGCATGAATCAATCATCCACCGTGCAGAAAGTATGTGAGGGTCTTCAAAAATTCATGGACAATGCAACTTAAGAAAACTATGCAAGGATTTCAAAATTGTTTGCACCCAGATAAACTCATGTTTTCATTCCATTTTTCCCATGAACTTTTGGAATCCCTCTCATATGTATTAGGCCCTGTCCTCAGTAACTAAAGCAAACAGCAAGTGCAAAAAATGTTGGAATAAGACATGGACAGCAGGGAACCAGTAGTTAGCGTAATGGCTATGTCGCTGGACTCCCACGTAGTCGACCGCAGTTCGCGTCCCGGACCCGGTGGCTTAAAACTCACACCGGGCGCGTGTGCGTGCGTGCCCAAGATCCCGAGAGGAGAATGGAGGAGAAGGGATTGCGGCGTGACCATCCCCCCTGGGGAGTGATTGCTCGCTTTCTGTCTCTATGTCTCTCTCTGTCTGGCGAGCGCAAGCGCCCTATAGCGAAAATCTCTCCAAAATAAAAAAGACATGGACAGCTCAAGAAGGTGGTTGGCCACTCAGAGGAGCTTGCTTTACTGTGGTGACTGGTCCTTGCTGATGTGTGCACATTACAGACTAACCAACCCCAGGAACTGGCTAAAGTGAACTGGACACACAAAAAAACAACACACAGAACCAGATTGGCAGCATATTAATCTACAGGCAGAGACACCTCTAGGGGGTCTGGACAGACACGTCTCTTCTAGGGCTTCAGGAGAATCACTGAATATGGAATCAGAATGTGGCCAGGGCATTGGCTAATGGAGACCGGCAGCAAATGATGGCAGTCTGAGACATCCACACCACCTCACACAACAGTCTGGTCCCATGTCCTGGCCACTCATGTTTTTGAGATGGGGCACCAACTCTCCTGGACCATCTGGAGACCCAGGGCCAAAATTGATCTCTCTGGATCTCCTTTCTAATGGCCGGCAGAGCTTCCTTCTCCTGTTGGCATTTTCCTTCAGACAGAGGACGATGTATTCACTTTGCTAAGTTGCAATCACCATCTTATCTGCTCCTCTGAGGTTTCACCCAGGTCTCCCTAATTGGATTTGGGATATTCACAGACAGACAGTCTGCTAGGAGATTTCTACAGAGGGCTAATATTCTCTCCGAAACTGGGTTTCTTCCTAATTCAATTCTCAGAGGCAATGTTAACTTCAAAGTATTTGGCTGCCAGGGCTAAGCACCACCCATAATATGCAGTTTAAAGTTAAGAGGCATGAGAGAAAAATGTAGACCTGAGTGGTTCCTAGCCTCCAATTGCTTACAGTCCAGTGGAGAAAACCAGATGAACATATGTGATAATGGTTAAAGAGCAAGCCAGGGCTGAACGATGTGTGTGGCTGTGTGACTCCCATCATGAGAGAGGAGACAGCTGAGAGTAGCTTTGGGAAAAGGGTGGAATCTAAGAAGCCAGAACGATGTATGTGGCTGTGTGACTCCCATCGTGAGAGAAGAGACAGCTGAGAGTGGCTTTGGGAAAAGGGTGGAATCTAAGAAGCCAGGCCTTGGGAGCCTCGGTGGAATGCAGATTTATAAAATTAAAAAAAAAAAAAAAAGGCAGAGGAGGTGGAGCATTCCAGGGGCACGTGTACGTGGGGAACAGCAGAGAGGATCCCAGTGATATGTGGCTGTGTGACTCCCATCGTGAGAGAAGAGACAGCTGAGAGTGGCTTTGGGAAAAGGGTGGAATCTAAGAAGCCAGGCCTTGGGAGCCTCGGTGGAATGCAGATTTATAAAATTAAAAAAAAAAAAAAAAGGCAGAGGAGGTGGAGCATTCCAGGGGCACGTGTACGTGGGGAACAGCAGAGAGGATCCCAGTGATAGAAATGGATGGAGCAGCAGTGAGTGAACCTGCCTGACTGCAAGAGATGGATGGGAAAACAAAAATCAGAGTACACTGATGGGAGGCGAGTGGGAGCGTTGGGGACAGACATGGCGTATCGGGAAGTCCCCCTGGCTTACGGTTGTCTTCCCAGCTTCCTTCTTTCTCCCACACGACTTCTGCAGATCTTCCCCATCATAGCACTAGGCCTGCCAGGAAACTCAGAGGAAGCGCTGCAATTAACACAGCCCTGGCAGATGCTCATCTCATATATACACACATGCACACTCAGACGCACACACTCACTCCTGTCCATTCAGCTGGTGGAAGTAACGGTCCACTGGGCAGGAAAGCCCTGGGGGAGGGGAGCGCTGGGAGCTCCACCCAGGTCAGAAGGAACAACCCCACTGCCTTCCACCTGCTGGCCATGCCCCTGATTCAGCCCGGAAAACCATCAGGCACTCTAGATACAACATGACCACTCACCTGCAAGCCCCTCAGCTTCTCAGAAGTGGTAACAGGGAGTTTCTGAGCCAGGGGTTTTCCATCTGGGCCCAGCCCCTGCCTCCAACCTCCACCCCCATTTCCCTGAGTAAGCTACTACCCAAAAGCGGACAAGAGCAAAATGGAGTTTGGCATGCCACTTCCTGAAAGAATGAGGAGGACTTGACAAAGGTCCCCTGAGCCCAGTTCTGGAGTTTAGGCTCAGGAACATGACAGGCACTTGATATATCCAAAGAAGAATGGTGTCTGTTAGCCCTAGTCCAAAGCAGGAATTCAGAATGAGGCGGGGGAACCCCCATATTCTCTAGACCCCAAAGCCCCTCTTGATCTCTCTGTAATCCCTGGCATGCCCTGTGACAGAGCCAGAACATGGAAACATGACAACTGCCCTCCTCTGCTTCCTGGGATGGATGGCCTGATCCTTTGATAAAGCTGGTTGGTACAGGGCTCAACGGCAAAGGACCCTGAGCTTCTGCCAACCCTGGCACAGCCTGGGCTGTCTGGGTCTGGGGCGAGCTCCATAGGCAGTGAGCTGGCACACCAGGATGCATCAGGGAGTGTGCCTAGGGGAGCCAGCTGTCGGTTCAGGCTGTGAATAACGGGGGCCTCATCGACACCCCAGAGCTGCTGGGAAGGGAACCGCACCACCTGTGCTAGGTGCTGACTCAGAGAGCAGGTCCAGGCAGGTGGGTGGTGAGCAGGGAACAGGGTGGCTCCTTGGGGCTCCTACGCTCAGAGCTAAGCCCTTGCCCTCCTCTCTGGAGCCCTCCATATCCAGGCCCTTCCACCTAGTTCTGGCACACCTCTCTGGCTCCTCCTACCCTCCCCCACAGCTCCTCCACTCTATGCCAAAGGTCAGAGTCCATGGACTCTTCTCCTCCTGTCCCAGGCT
This sequence comes from Tupaia belangeri chinensis, assembly GCF_000334495.1. NCBI lineage: Eukaryota > Metazoa > Chordata > Mammalia > Scandentia > Tupaiidae > Tupaia > Tupaia belangeri. The sequence continues at coordinate 2,044,067 of NW_006159974.1, read as the reverse complement.
TCACACAGCCCCTGCTGGATTCCCGATCCCATGTGTCACTCAAGAGGCATCTGGCATAAACCTCCTGGCAAGGTTCTTATCTGCGTAAATGCCTGTCCCAACTGGACCCTAAGTCCTCCCAGGGCAGGAGGCATATCTCCAGGTCCAACATCGTTCCATGACCTTCAGGCGATGAAAGTAGGCACTCTAGAAATGCTTGCAGATGACAATAAAGATAATGACCACCATTCCTCACTGTATCTCAGGCCAGCTCCCACGGATGCCTTCCTGAGCACTTTGCTCCTTTGCTCCTAGTCTTTCCAGGCATTGGAGGTACTGGCTTTCGGTGCTGGAGGTGAGGTCCCACCAGTCCCAGGATCACCTTATCTTCTCTCTGCCTTCTCCACCCACCTGAAATCTGGGGTCAGCAGAAAGCCAGCCCATAGATATAAGTGGGGCAGAACACCTACTCACTGAGCAAATGATCAAAGGGCAATGTGGCATGGCCTCCTCCCTGCCCTCTTCTACAGATGGAGGGACCAGGTAACTGGCTTCATGGCCTCCAGGGAAGACTGACCAACTCTCAGCCATTCCAGTGGCTCATTCTAGTGTGAGGAGAGGCCCCTGCCTCCCATACCCACCCCAGGGCATCAGGTAGGTGCCTGAAATTCCATACCACTCCCTTACCTGGGCTAAGGCTCTTATCTGATCCTGAAGGCATCTGACTCCAGGCATCTTGATATCAACCTATCTGTATGTTAGTTCATCATCTGCAGAAGGGGATGTATCAACACCCAGTTTTTAAGTTGTATGAAAATGAAATTAAGTATGAAACAGCCCTGGCCAACAGTTAGCTGTCTTTGTTGTGCAGTTTGGGGAGGGAAACTAATAAAACTATAGAAACTATAGAAAAGGCAAGCAGACCCCCACAAATCTTTAAAATGAATGAATTTGCAGATCAAAACAATGCCTAAACAATCTAACAGAGGCAGCCACAAATCCAGGCTTTGCTGAACCTGAGTTTCCAGACGCTTGGTATCAATCCTTCCTCTAGCCTTGCCAGCAGGGGAGGCAGGGATGGGATTCCAGAAGTATGGTGGCCTGTTGTGGGTATTTATTCTGTCCCTCCTAGATGCAGGCTTTTTCTCCAGCCCAGGGATTTGCCTCATCCCTGCTCTGCTAGCATTCTGGCTTCCTAAGGGCTAACCAGGTCTGGACCCCCAAAGAGGAAGGTACTTTCCCCTCTGGCACCACAGATGGTAGCCCTGGTCTGGCCTCCTTCACCCCTCATGGAGCCCTCGGGAGGCACTGGCCCCTGAAAATCCCCCCTTAAAACCTAGAACCATCTTATTTGGTTTCTTGCAGATGACTGGCCATTGGGGGCTCTGGCTTTCCAGCCTCAGCCATAGCTGGGCTTCTTTAGTAGCTGCTCCTTCATTTCTGCCCCCGAGCTCCCTGTGATCTGACTGGCATTGGCATGGACCCTGTTTCTTTCCACAGAACCTCATCTGCTTTCCAGGGTGCATTTCTTCCCATTGTTGCACCTTCCCAGCACCCCTGCTTTCGATTCCAGCATCCATACTTGGAAGACAACGGTTAGTAGGGGCATCCCAGGCCTGGTTGTTTACCCTGCTAGAGCAGGAAGGCCCTGTCCCCTTCTTTGTCCCCTGATCCCTGGAGGGTGACTCTGTCCCTTGCACATTGTTTCTTTTCCGGTGGAATTTCTGCTCTTGAGGACTCAGTGTTCTGCTCCTCACACCCCGGTTTCCTCCTGTCCAGACAGGGCTGGCCACCAGCCAGAGACTCTACCATTCATGGAGAGGCTAAGGGCTGAGGGCAGCAAAGGACTGAAGCAGGAAATGGAAGCTGGAGTTCGTCCTGCCAGGACCTTGGGACCTCTTCTGTAGGGACGTGTGCACTGTGGGTTGGGTGACCACCTTGCATAGGTGTCCACCATGGGCAGCAAGCCCTGCCCTCTGCAGGGAATGTGAGCCCAGGGAATAAGCCCAGAGTGGAGACATGAGGGGACATGCCCTATCACCTTGGACTTCATACTCTCAATTTAGTTTCTACCTCCATTTGATCCAAGACCCTCCTAGCTCAAGAGGAAGGGCAATGAGCTCAGACAGGTAGGCTGAGACCAACTTTCAACATCATCACAGAGCAGGAGACAGCTCTGCCCAACACCCCCTCCAACTCCCTGCCCATGGCACTTCCTATAGAGTTTCACAAGGTGGGGGAGAAGGAGGAGATGCAGGGGGACCACTAAGTCCTCCCCACTCCTGTGCATGTAGATGCCAACTCCAGGAGCAAGCCCAAGTCTGATCCCTGAGGTGTTAAATACACCCCAGGCAGGCCTTCCCCCCAGCCACGGAGCAGAAGGGACCTGGAGCCCTTTGTCAAGTCTGAGCTGCCACCTCAGCTCCCCTCACCCCAATAGCCCAGCCCCCTCCTGAAGTCCCCCCCACCCCTGGGAAGACGGTGCTATGATGTGAATAACAGTTACTTGTCCTGACTGCATCAGCCCTTACTCACATAGCCCTGTTAGTTCCTGACACAGATTGGGGGGTGCACAGTGGGATGCAGTAGAGCCACCAGGAAGGAGACTCTGGAGAAGAGCATGTTATGATTCTTGAGTGGAGTTGTGAGTCCTGGGATTAGGGGGGACATAAAGAATTTCCAGCCTGGAGGGTCTGTTATTACTATTCACACAGTAATAATGTCCTTGTCAGACATCCTCCTCCACAGGAAGTCTGGGCCTTTCATGCCTATGCTAGATGGAGGCCAGAGCCCTTAGTAGTCTTCTTTGCCCCAACCCCACCTGCTAAGCTTCTGGGGTTTCCTTACTGAGGACTTGATTAGCTAAACCCCCTCCCTCTAGGGAGTATAGGCCTCATCCCTTAGGAAACCAATGAGTTCAAGAGAAGACACATTCAGGAGGGAAAAAGAAAATCTATCATCTATCTGTATCTATCTATCTATCTATCTATCTATCTATCTATCTATCTATCTATCTAATCTGAAGATCCTATCAAACCCATCACAGAAAAGACAGTAAGAGGCTGCCTGATGCTATGGGTGGCTGTGTTGGGGGAAGGGGGGGGGCAGGGACGGTGGCTCCCTGGCAGGCCAAGGTCCCCTGGTCCCTCCCTCTCACTCATCCCAGCTCTCTCAGCCCACACAAAACCACATAAGGGGATACAGGAAGGGCTCAGACCCTTATTGATCTAAGCGCTTCTGGGGTTTCCTTACTGAGGACTTGATTAGCTAAACCCCCTCCCTCTAGGGAGTATAGGCCTCATCCCTTAGGAAACCAATGAGTTCAAGAGAAGACACATTCAGGAGGGAAAAAGAAAATCTATCATCTATCTGTATCTATCTATCTATCTATCTATCTATCTATCTATCTATCTAATCTGAAGATCCTATCAAACCCATCACAGAAAAGACAGTAAGAGGCTGCCTGATGCTATGGGTGGCTGTGTTGGGGGAAGAGGGGAGGCAGGCACGGTGGCTCCCTGGCAGGCCAAGGTCCCCTGGTCCCTCCCTCTCACTCATCCCAGCTCTCTCAGCCCACACAAAACCACATAAGGGGATACAGGAAGGGCTCAGACCCTTATTGATCTAAGCGAGCCAGCAGCCTGGCTGCATTATGATGGCGAGGACAGCTGAGGGGGCCTGGGGTGACTCAGATGAAGAGGCCTGCTCCCATATGGTGAGGAAACTGAGGATAAAGGAATAGTCGGTGACTCGGGGCATCCCTGGCTCCCCAGTGGCAAATTCCATCTGTGCTGTATCACCCAGGCTGCTTCATCCCTGGGACCTCTGCCACCCACAAGTCCCCACAGACTCAGGGTCGCCTCCCGTCTCTCTGGGTGTCTGCCCAGTTCAGTGGAAGCTCAGTAAGACAGTCAAGTCCAGAGCCGGGATCTACACTAGTACAAGAACATTCACTTCCAGGAGCTATAGAAAGGAGGATAAAGAGCAGAGACCTAAATCACCAGAGCTTCAGGAACCAAGGGAGGGCAGGACTGGTGAGTCCTCCCTAGAGAGGAAGACTGGGGACAGGATGAGCATTTCTCCCCTTCTCTGCTGGCGTAGGTCTCCCTGCTGTACCCACCCATGTAGCCCTCCCTGTTCTCTGCTGAGGCCCTCTTGCCCTTCCCTTAACACCCAGCACTAGTCTCACTTCCTCCTTATTCGAGCCCACACCAATGACCATGTCTCTACCCTTGGAGCCTCAGTCTTACAACTTAGCATGAAGTGCATGGATGCTCCCTCAGAGAAGAGAGAAGTTACTGTTTTTCTGTATCACAACTTGGAGAACCCGCCTTGGGGAAGCCAAGATTCCTCCAATAGACAAATTAAAACAGGATGTGTTCAAGGAGAGACATAAAGAGGGACTTGGGAACGTAGAGAATGAGGAAGAAGTTCTGGTACAGATGAACAAAAGTGGATCAGGGTCAGATGGTACAGACACACGGGTAAGGAGAAACGTTCAGGTCAACCCAGGATCCAAACCCTGGGCCTTCCCACACGGTTCCAGTGTCACCAGCAGTGTCTTATCGCCTGCGCCACTGTGGCTGGTGTGTCAAATGTGCCTGACATTTCACAGACAATATTTCATGTGAGCCCTGAAGGATGATAATCATTATCTGACCTTTACACATAAAATTGAGGATCAGAAAGGTTGAGTTTTGCATAGCAGCACATAGTCAGCAAGAGTCAGATCCCTGACTAGAGGCCGAGTCTGTCTGATGCAACCACCACTATTCTCCCACTATTGACCCATATGGTATGGTCACTATGTGACCTTAAGAACGTTACTCGGGAACCAACAGTTAGCGTAATGGCTATGTCGTTGGACTCCCACGTAGTTGACCACGGTTCGCGTCCCGGACCCAGTGGCTTAAAAATCACGCCGGGAGCGTGTGCGTGCGTGCCCAAGATCCCAAGAGGAGAATGGAGGAGAAGGGATTGCGGCGTGACCATCCCCCCTGGGGAGGATTTCTCGCTTTCTGTCTCTATGTCTCTCTCTGTCTGTCTAGCAAGCGCATGTGCCCTATAGTGAAAATCTCTCAAAAAACAAAACAAAACAAAACAAAAAATCGTTACTCAACCTTTCTGGACCTAAAGGCTCTTGCCTGGAAATAGAAAAGGGTGGGTTGAATGGTCTTTAGAGCCCTCCTTGCTCTGAAACATTTATGATCTAATTGAAGAAAAATGAAACTGCAGATAAGCAAAAGCTACATTGGAGGGGGCGAGGGGGGAATCTGTTATGGGAGTTTAAGGTAAAGATGGACAGAAGTGAATCAGAGTCAGCTGTCCAGACACATAGGTAAGGAGAAGTGGAAGGAGGGAAGGTATCTGGCCGGGTGGCCTGCAGGTGCCTGGAACGTTATGGAAGTTTGAGGAGAGGTGGCTGGCCAGGGACTGGAGAAGGCAGAAGGGAGGCTGAGGAATGGAGCAGCCAGACACAGAGCCAGCCTGAGTTGGGGACCCTGGACAAGCCCAGGCTGCCTGTGGACCTGACCCAGCACCAGGATCTTCAATGAAGAGCATCCTGTCAGCTCACTCCTAGAGCAGAGAGCACAAGCCCAAACATAGGCTATTTTTGGCGTTGTGTTGTTTGGAGAGCAACCAGGCCAGAAATAGTGCCGTGAGTTAGCAGGACCTCTCGTTCTCCCACCCCCAGCTCTCCCAGTGAAATCACCAAGAATTCGAAGGCCAGCTCCAACATTCCAAGGAGCCTGTGTAACTGATGGGATGCAGCCCTGTCTTCCCCACCGGAAGGGTTCTGGAGCAAGCATTTGACTGTAAAAGGGATTCTGGAAGTTGGGAGAAGAGGGA
>NW_006159974.1:2036955-2038207 GCF_000334495.1 Tupaia belangeri chinensis | reverse complement strand
ATTGAGTCAGAAAGAGTGGAAAAGAAAGAGTGAGAAAAATGGGGAGAGACCTCTGCGGCTGAACAGAGGAGCTCGGAGGAATGGAATGGGAGATAAACCAGTGGACTAGAGGGGCAGATAGAAGACTCTCCCTCAAAGAAAGGGAAAGTGAAAAAGACAGTGAATGAGTGACTGGTGCTGGGAGAATGAGGAGCAAAGAGGAAGAGCACAGGGCGGTCAAGAGGACAGCAGGGCAAGAGGGAAGGGTGGCGGAAACCGAGATGCTGAGGCCCAAATTGAGCTGGGCCTACTGGGGCCTGCTGGGGGGAGGCGTGAACAGTCACGGAAAGTTTGAGTCTGGGCTAGTCACAAACCACCTGCCTCCGAGGGCCGATGGGTCTGGAACTTCCCTCCGAAACTCATGGCCCTGTAACTCATTCTCTTATCTCTGGTACCATGGACATCAGAGATTCAGCTATTTCAACAGCTGGGGCTTTTTTCTCTCTGTCCATTTGACCTCTTACAAAAGAATTAGGTTAAGGTTGTGTTTTGGGGTTCAGAGGATGTATATCACTTGAGTCAGGCTAGATTCTGAGAAGGGTGTTACAGTGAGGTCTTCTGGGGGTGACCCTCTGGCTGCCTGTAGGCAGCAGAGCCCTGGTGTGCGGCAGGGCAGGCAAGGTGGAGGGGGCAAGACCGTGTATGTGGAGCAGAGAGGCAGGGACCATGATCGTGTACAGGTTTGGGGTCATGCTGGCGGGATCGTCCCGGCAGCCCCAGCTTCTCAGAGTCAAAGGGAGAGTCTGAAACCTCAGCAGGGGGTGTGCATGTTGGTGCAGTGGTGACACCCATGCTACGAGCTGAGCGACATGGGAAGGCTCTGGGTACATGTCCAGAGACCTCCCTGAACACATTGGCCACATGTGCCCACTATCCAGGCTAGCTGGGACTAGGCATGGGGACACTGAGAGTACTGTCTCTCTCTCTGTGTCTCTCTTGCTGATGGAAGAAATAAATGAATTTTTTTTTTTGAGAAAAACTTCAGCATGGGACCCACTCACACTAGGTTTTCCCTCAGCTCCTCATGCATGTCCACCAGAGACCTGCAAGTTCTCTCCACTTTGGGAAAAGAATGCCTTTGGTAGTTCAACACTTCTTTCTTTTCTTTTTTTTAAAAAAAGACTTATTTAACTTTATTTATTTATTTTAATTTGACTAGAGAGGGATAGAGCAAGAGACAGAGAGAGAGAAAGAGAGGGAAAGTGAGAAATCA
>NW_006159974.1:2027130-2036874 GCF_000334495.1 Tupaia belangeri chinensis | reverse complement strand
GAGGGACAATGAGAATGCAAGCCGTCAGGTCCAGGACTCAAACCGTGGTTGACCATGTGGGAGTCCAGCGTCCTTAACCACCATGCCACCTGACAGCCCCCAACCCTTCTGTTTATAAACTAAAGTGTGCCCTGGCCCCTACCCCAGGCAGGGCATCGAGATGCTCCCAGGCTCTTCTGTGCCTGAGTGTCTTTGTGGAATGGCATCAGGGTCATCCACCAGGTCCATGAAAGGGGAGAGAATTGGTCACTGTTCTGGCAAGACTCAGGCTGTCCAGGAAAACAGGAGGGGCTTTTACAGCTAAGGCTGGCAAGGAGTAGGGCAATGGCTCCTGGAGGACAGAGAGAGGGAGGGATGGGGGCCTGGCTAACGCAGCTGAGGGGCCAGGCGTCGGACGCCTGGAGGAGGCCACTTCTAGCTGCTAGACCTGTCTGTCGCTGCCCCTCCAAATCCTCGGGGCTTGGCACTCCCAGCATAGACTCCCAGATCCCAGTGCCCCCACCCCTGAGGATGAAGGCTGAGGCCTGGAGGACTTTATGATGCTAGAAGATGGGTGAGGGGCTGGACTTTGACTCCCGCATCTGAGAGGTCAGGGTAGCTGCTTCTTCCTCGCCGCCGCTAACCCCCTTCTCAGGGCCTCTAAGCCATAACTGAGAAAAGGAAAAAAGACATAAACAAGAGGTGGTCTCACAAGAACAGTGCTCAAATGTCTGTGACCCTAACTTTCCAAAGGAGGTTTCCGCTTCTTTCCCGGCCACCCACCCCCACCCCACCTGACTCCCAGGGGCAACGGAGAAAACAAAGCCTGAGACAGAGTAAAAATGGGAAAGCTGCTCAGCTGCGGTTGCCCTTGGTGTCTGTTTACTGAAGAAAATCCAAAACAAATATCCGTGGCTGCCACCCACTTACACTTCCTGTGACTCTGCTATCAGCTGTCTGGTGGATACTCCCTGCAGACCACACCATCCACACAAAGTATCAGAGTGTGTAGACCACCCCCCCACACACCCCAGGGCCCCTTTGGCATGACCCCAGCCACCCCTCTATCTACAACATCCACACTACACAGCTAAGGGCGCCTGACCCCGACAAACTCCCAGAGGTACTAGTCTGGTCCTGCCCACTCACCACTAGTCAATTATTTTTTTTTTTGGAGAGGTTTTTTGCTATAGGGCGCATGTGTTCACCAGACAGACAGAGAGAGACAGAGAGACAGAAAGCGAGAAATCACCCCCCAGGGGGGATGGTCACGCCGCAATCCCTTCTCCTCCATTCTCCTCTCGGGATCTTGGGCACACACACACACGCGCCCAGCGTGAATTTAAGCCGCCAGGTCTGGGACACGAACCGCGGTCAATTACATGGGAGTCCAGCGACATAGCCATTACACCAACTGCTGGTCCACCACTAGTCAATTTTCACCCTTCACCCTTCACAGACTTCATCAGTCACTTTGACCCCTGAAACTTGAAAAACATGCCAGGTTTGGGACCAGCAGTTGGTGTAATGGTTCTGTTGCTGGACTCCCAGGTAGTCGAGCATGGTTCGAGTCCCAGACCCAGTGGCTTAAATTTACACCGGGAGCTTGTGCATGTGTGCCCAAACTCCTGAGAAGAGAATGTAGGCGAAGGGATTGTGGTGTGGCCATCCCCCTGGAGGGTGATTTCTCACTTTCTGTATCTTTGTCTCTGTCTCTCTGGCAAGCACACAGGTCCTATAACAAAAATCTCTCAAAAAAAAAAAAAAAAAAAAAAAGAAAAAAAAAGAAAAGAAAAACATGCCAGGTACCGGTATATCAGTGCGCCAGATTCCAACAGAACAGAGAAATAGAGAAGGGAGAAGGGATTGCAGTGTGACCACGCCCCACTGAGGAGTACTTTCCCCCTTTCCATCTCTGTCTCTCAAGCACACATGCCCTCCAGTAACTAAACAAAAGTCCTTCGTTGTTCCTTTGCCTAACTGCGATGACCTAAAAGCACACCCCACAAACCTCCTGTGAATTGGTTATCCCTCCTGCTGTTCCAGCCCTCCGAGTGTCTTGTGTGGTCGAAGGAGAAGGCATGAGCTCCCTTGGGTCACAGCGGGCAACTCAAAAAAACAAAACTTACACATTGGACTCCTAATTCCTTCCCAAGGCTTTACCATAGTGATCCCAGCCCCCTTTCCACCGCCCCACCCAGCACACCTCAACCCCAGCCAGACAGGACTGTTGACACAAAGAAAGCCTTCAGGGGCACCGAGAAAGTCTGGACACGTGGGGGAGTCAGCCGTGCATCATCAGAGGCTGGCGGCTGAGCCGGCACATGGCAGGGAGCAGGGGAAGACGGGAGTCCTCTTTGGAGCCACGTCCTAGACAGACCAAACCCAGACAATCACGTGGCACGCTGCATGCCCTCTGGCCACTGGATCATGGCCAAGAGGAGGGAGGGATGTTCTCTCTTGGTGGTTGGGCAGGGCACAGAGTGGTGAGCACTGGTGGGAAAAGTCTGCAGGATTATTCATTTCTTTGAAAATGCCACAGCTACCCGTTTTTCCAAAGGAAAAGGGGAACGTGACCTGCTTTTCCCCACGCTGAGCACTAGGGAAGGTAGTCCTGAATACAGGGCATTTGGGGCCATCTGGCACTGCCAGGGGTCAAACTGGCAGAACATCCAAAGAGAGAGGACACAGGCAGGGGGCAGCAAAATCAAGAGAGGCCTTTGGGTCAAGGTAGCCAGGGTTTGCTCAATGGTTTCCGAGCCCTCTTCCACACGTACACACACAGCAGCACGCACGTACATGCTGCAACAAGTCCTGTAGAGGGAGGTACCGAGGGGGCCCGGCCGGCGGCTCAGCCGCTTCCAGAGCCAGAAAGTGGGTGTGGCTGGGACATGAGTTCATCTGTTTCCTGCCCACATCTGGTATAAAGGGAGGCAGCAGCTCACGGAGCAGCACAGCTGTGTCCGGCTGCAGGGCCAAGAGCACACTGTCAGGGGAGAGCCGCACCTCCTCCTCCAGCAGCCGCACGGTCAGAATCTCGCGGTCGCAGCCCCGGCAGCAGGACAGACACCAATCACAAGGCACCTCTGAGAACGTAAGGTAGGACACCGTCCCTCCATCTCTCCCCTCAGGACTGAAGCAGAGAACTCTTCTCCCCAGCATCGCCTTCACTCACGATCTTTGCTTTTCCTCTGTTTTCTCTCCCTGGAGAGCTATGACCTTGGATTGACCCCACCCCTCACTGTAGCAGTGACTGCAGGGAATGGGGAGGGTGGTCCAACCCCACCAACAACCCCATCATCTAGAAACAAGAACCTCGACTCTCTCTGTCCCTCTCAGTCAATACACCCAGGAAAGGAGCTTTTCATGCCTGCCAACTTGAAGGAAACAGTAATTGGGACAGTGTTATAAGAGAATTGAAAAGTGTCATGCAACTCAAAGATGTCATTATTGCTTAGCCTTTCAGCCCGCTGGGGCGGGGGGAAGGGAGATACATTGCAGTGGGAGCCAGGATTCCCACAGGTGAACATGGGCGTAGGGCTCCCCAGGGCTCCAGCCTGAGGTGAGCAGGAAGGGCTCCGAATCTGAATGTATCACAGCCTGAGTGACTCTTGCCCTGTGCTCATCTGTCACCTGACAGAAGCAAACCAGGGGAACTGGGGTGCCACGTCCCCTCCCCACTCATCTCCTAGAACTAGTTCTCATTGGACCCTTCTCTGCTTGCTCCAGGATGCAGCTGTCTCCAGCCCTTGCCTGCCTAGCCCTGGGCCTGGCCCTCGTCTCTGGGGAAGGGTCCGCCTTACACCCTCACCAATCTCAGGCAGCCCGACTGGTCACAGACTTCGGGGTGAAGGTGTTTCGGCAGGTGGCGCAGGCCTCCAAGGAGCGCAACGTGGTCTTCTCACCCTATGGGGTGGCTTCTGTGCTGGCCATGCTGCAGCTGACGACAGCAGGAGAGACTCAGCAGCAGATCCAGGCGGCAATGGGATTCAAGATTGATGGTGAGAGCTGGGCAGAGAGGGAGGCAGGGAGGCACATGGCCTTCACAGAACAGAGGTCGAGCCAGTCAGAAGCTGAGGAAAGGCTGACTTCACTTAGCCGAGTCAACTCACACATCCCTCAGGGACCACCCCTCTTGTTCCCACTACACCCTGCATCACCAGGTGACTCTTGACCCACTACAGGGGTATAGGCCAGTGAAGTCGACATAAGATAGCTTTCCCTTGCCGTCTGTCAACCACGTGACCTGAACCCCTCCAAGCCTCACTTTCCTTATCTTACAAAATGAGGGAAATACTGACCACACAGGGCAGCTGTAAAGATGAACTAGAATTAGGCACATGAAGTGGTTAGCACTTCCATATTATAGGAAAACCATTAGAGTTCATAAGACAAGAAAAAAACATCCCAACCCCTAAAAGGGTTAGGGCCTGAGATTTTGAGGAAATGAAAGACAAACAGAAAAGAAATGAAGGCTTGGAATGAACTCTCTCCAGACACCCCTAGGGGAGCAGAAGAGCCCCAACCTTCTTGGCAGGGGTGGGCTGCCCCCGGGGAGGCAGCCTGGTGGAGAGCTCTTAGCTCAGCAGGAGCCTGATGAGTCCTGTCCTCCTTGCCTTGACACAGAGAAGGACACAGCCACTGCTCTGCGCCGACTGTACAAGGAGCTCATGGGGCCCTGGAACAAGGATGAGATCAGCACCACCGATGCCATCTTCGTCCAGCGGGACCTGAAGCTTGTCCCAGGCTTCATGCCCCACTTTTTTCGGCTGTTCCGAACCACGATCAAACAGGTGGACTTTTCAGAGGTGGAGAGAGCTCGATTCATCATCAATGACTGGGTCAAGAGACACACAAAAGGTGAGCAGGCAGGGAAAGGAAGTCAGTCCCAAGGGTCTTTGGAGAAAGGGAATTTGGAAACAAATCCCCAAAGTCCATGCTCTCCCTATTAGCATTCTCTTCTCTGAGGATGGAAGGCCAGGTGCTTTAAAAACCAAAGTGTTAATAGCTAATAATTTTTATAATCTCATGAGCTCACTTTAAAGGCATCCCTAAAGATGTTGTGAACTTAACTAAGAACAGCAACAACTATGACAAAGAGCTCACAAACCTTTAAGACTGCAGTGGGCTAGCCTCAAGGCCTAATAGTTAAGAGAGCTGGGTCCCTCATGACTAACCACATGGTTCGAATCCTGGCCTTGCCAGCTTGAAAAACATGCTGGGCACATGTACATGCATGCCCCAAATCCCAAAAGGATGGAGAAGTGAAGAAAGGATGGCATGTGGCCATACCCCAGTGGGGATGTGTGCTTCTCTCTGTACTTCTATATCTCTGTCCCTCCGGTGAATGCACACACCCTCCAGCAAATTCGAAAAAAAATAATCATAATAAAGGTGTTTTTGTTTTTATAATAAAGGGGCCAATACCATAGTGGTTAAGGCAGCTAGATCCCACACAGATAGCTGTGTAGTCCAGGTCCCAGACATAGTGGCTTGAAAAACGTGCTGGGTATACGTGCCTATGTGTCCCAAATCCAAAGGAAATCCCAAAAGGAGAAATGAGGGAGAAGCGATTACAGCATGACTATCCCTCATGTGCGACGCTTTCTCATTTTCCCTCTCTCTCTTTCTCCCTCTCTGTCTCTCTCTAGTGAGCACAATGCCCTTTAGCAAATAAAAAAAATAATTTAAAAAATATCATAGCTGGACACATATGATGCATGTCCAAAATCCCAAGAGGAGACTAGAAAAGTGTGAGGATAGCGTGACTATCCTCCCCCTCCCCTGAATGGGGCACTTTCTCATTCTCTCTCTCTCTCTCTCTCTCTCTGGAGAGCACATGCCTTATAGCAAATTACAACCAAAAACAACAACAAAACAAAACAAAACAAAACAAAAACAAACACAAAACAAAAACAGCAACGTAAGGGCAGACTGGAGTTTCCAATTCTGATCCTCAACAGAATCCCAGGACCAAGAAAGTGTGGTGAGCTGGGAGACTTTCTGAGACCCTTACAGAGATGGAACAGGTTGAAGCAGCTAGACTGAGTCATTTACACCCTTGCCTGCCCTCTGACACCCTTCAATATACATCCATGAGAGACTGGGAACTGAAGGAAACTGTCTAAGAGGCTTAAAAAAATCTAACTTCCTGATCCCCTGGCTTTCCACAGGTATGATCAGCAACTTGCTAGGCGAAGGGGCTGTAAATCAGCTGACTCGCCTGGTCCTGGCAAACGCCCTCTACTTCAATGGTCAATGGAAGACGCCCTTCCCAAATTCAGGCACCCACCACGGCCTCTTCCACAAATCTGATGGCAGCACTGTTTCTGTGCCTATGATGACTCAGACCAACAAGTTCAACTACAGTAAGTACAATCCCCACCCCACATCCTCAGCCCTACATTTCATCCCTGGGTCCCCGAGAACATCCAAAATGTTGCCACTGAAGGAGGAAGACCGTAGGGACTGTTCTCCTACAAGAGAGGAGAAACCCTGGCATATACCCCAGCTTGGACAAAGGTTTCCCAAGCAGGAATCACAGGATAATGGAAGCAGAAGAAAGGATCTTTATCTCATGCACGATGATGCAGAAATTCCCTTAGGCTTACATTTGACCATTGGACTTCTGTCTTTAAACTCCCCAATTTTCTAGTGAGATTACCAGCAGCCAAAAAATCTTGCAGGAGAAAGGGCTATGTGAGAGTTGAGATTAAAGGGAGGAGGACTGGAATGGATTAGTGGCTGGGACAGAGGGAGAGGGGGAATGAAGGCAAGAAGGCCAAAAAAGAGACAGAAATCAGAAGACATTGACTTGGCAGAAAAGAAGGGAAATGAAAACAAACAAACAAAACACTGACTAGGGGAGTCTACAGAGCTGGAATAGAGAGCTTGACTTCCAGAAAGAGTGGGAAGATAGAATTCGCTGAAGACCCAGTGCTGGGTTAGAATCAATGAAAGTTGGAGCCATTTCTAACCAGCTGTCTTGGTGTCTTCACAGCTGAGTTTACCACTCCTGATGGCCATTACTATGACATCCTGGAACTGCCCTACCATGGGGACACCCTCAGCATGTTCATTGCTGCTCCCTATGAAAAAGAAGTGCCTCTCTCTGCCCTCACCAACATCTTGGATGCCCAGCTCATCAGCCAGTGGAAAGGCAACATGACCAGACTGCCCCGCCTCCTGGTTCTGCCCAAGTAAGACATCCCCTGCTCTTGCCACACTCACCAGTGCCTCAGTCCCCACTTTCCCCTGCCACTCTCTCCTGGCTCCCTGAAATCACCCCGCACCATGTCATTTCTCAGATCCATGACACTTGTAGGGCAGAGCTGTGTGTAGGAGGCTGATGGGAAACATTCTGGCCTGGGTTGGATTAAGATCCCTTAATCATCTCTCTGCCTGCTTCTGCTGGAGGGTAGGGGAAAGCTTTTCCAGGCTGTGCCCCCACACTGATCACCACAGAACACCCAGCAAAAGCCAGCCAACTGAGAGCCAGAGAAATTATAGGGGGGTGTCTAAATCAGCCCACGCCCATTTATGAATGTCCTACACATTTACCCCCATCAAGTCAACATCCAACAACGGCAACAAAAGGAATCACTTCCAGATGTAGCAGCCCTGACTACAGTTTCTAGTTGGGGTTCCAACAAAGCAGATTTAAAAAAAAAAAATCCTTCTGCAGAAGCAAAGTGGGAAGAGAAGGTTGAGGTTGGGTAATTCCAGAATTGCAGGAAAGCCTCTTACCACACTCACCCCAAATTTCCAGGGGCTATTATACCAGGCTCAGGGAAACAGAATTTCGTTGGTTAGCTGGTGTTCTCTCTCTCTCTCTCTCATAAAAATAGAGGTAATTAGCCATGTCCTGGTGGGAAGCCGAGAGTGCCCCAAAGTCTCACTGCTTGAATCCTCTTCAGGGTTAGCTCTCAGAAACACAATCTACAGACCAGATTTCTGTTCAAACATCCTTGCAGAAGAATTTGCCCTTGGCCCCCCAGCCAGACTGAATAAAATTATGCTCAAACTACTGTTTTATTTGAGGAAAGTAATTACTTGTAAGTTCAAGGGGGTGGGGAGATTGCAGAAGAATGTTCATTAATATTAGAACCTCTAGCAAGGAGAGATGGTGCAAACAGATAACACACACACACACACTTCCCTCTTCAACTCTCCCACCAGTGCTCATTCTGTCTGCCCAGGGGATGCCAGGTGGGGGGCTGGGAGAGGCAGGTGCTGCCAATGAGAGAGGGATGAGCTTGAACTGTCTCACGTTGCTGCCACAGGTTTTCCCTGGAGAGCGAAGTTGATCTCAGAAGGCCCCTGGAGGACTTGGGGATGACTGACATGTTTAGGCCTAATCGCGCAGACTTCTCAAGTCTTTCAGGTGAGAGGCTTTTCCTTCTCATTTTCTTATCCTGGTGGATTCAGGGCCACTGAGAGGACAACGGAGGCTCTCCCTAGTGTGGTGGCTTACCTACCCATGTCCCCGCCTCTGTTTCAGACCAGGAGCTTCTGTATGTGTCACAGGCACTGCAAAAAGTGAAGATTGAGGTGAACGAGAGTGGCACAGTGGCATCCTCCTCCACAGGTAAGTCTAGTTCAGGTGAGGCTCCATGAATCTCAGCTCAGGTTTCCCAGACGGGCCACTGACTTGCACCTCAATCGTCCTTCAGTACGACTATTCCCCAAGCCCAGAGTGGGCCCTGCTGCCTTGGCCACACAAACCTCTCTTCACAAAGCTGCTCTTCCCATGTGGAGAGCAAGAGCCTTGCTATTACCCTTCCCCCACCTGTTTCCCAGTCTGGAAAATGGGCCCACATTTCCTGGGACCTCATTTTTGCACCTTGATGACCTAAAGTCCCTGAATGTGAAAAGGCTTCCCAAAGTGAAGCCTGACTCATTCCCACATGGGTGGTAAACCAGAGGAACTTGCTTTTCCATAAGCCCTAAGAGGGTTTCAATAAATCTGTATTTGCGAGTGAATAATCAATCACTACCAAACTCCAGAAAGAAACCAGGTTTCAGAGGATAGCCCTAGACATTTAAGGTTTATATTCAAGACAACAAACAAGCTTCTTAAAAATCACCTCCCGCAAGGCTACTGTCAATGGATCACTAGTGACCAATCTGAGCACCAGTGCCAACGTCCCCCTGTCCTAAGACACCACCCCCCGTCTCTTCCAGCCATCCTAGTGTCAGCGCGAATGGCCCCCGAAGAGATCATCATGGACAGACCCTTCCTCTTTGTGGTTCGACACAACCCGACAGGTAAGCCAGGGCCCCACAACTTCTGCTGTCCTCCCATCCCTCTTCTATCTTGGGTACCAGTCCAGACAGATATGGACACGCCCCCATATCACCAAGAGCACTGTGGGCAAAGAAGCCACACTCAGTTCCACCACTGCTCAGAGGAGGCAGTCCTGTCATAGACAGCAAAGTGCCAGGACCCTCATCCCAGCTTAGTCGCACAGGCAGTTGTGACTCCAGGCAGCCCACTCAGCTCTCAGAGCTCAGTTTCTCCCTAAACATTGAGCTCGGTGAGCTGTACTCCTCCTTCCAGCTCTCAGTTCCCATGATTCTTCCACCCTCAGGAACGATCCTTTTTCTGGGCCAAGTGATGGAACCCTGACCATGAGAAAAGAAGCCCTCCTCTGGGACAAAACTGGACATATATCAGAAAAGAAGAAGCTCCGAAGAAATGAATGTTTGTTTGAATAACTCTTCCTGGAGACAGAGAAGACATTTGCCTTTTTTTTTTTTTAAAAA
>NW_006159974.1:2006136-2026924 GCF_000334495.1 Tupaia belangeri chinensis | reverse complement strand
CTTTTTTTTTTTTTTTTTTTTTTAAAAAAAAGGTAAATTTTCCCAATCTGCCTCCTAGACTTCAGCCTCTCCCTGGAGTGGGAAAGAGAACCCTGGAGTCCAGCTCCCTGGTTAGAGGGCCTGGGAGAGGACCCTGAAGCACAACCCACCGAAGGTCTCCAAACCAGACTGTAAAACTGGCAGGACTGTTGGTGCAGCAGCTCCTGCCATCTCTGCCCACGTGGCTCTTTCACACCTGGATCTCATTGTGCTTGGTCAAAATGACTTGTGTTCCGGTCATGTTGCTGTCATTCTCGCACTGCCTGCCACTGTCAAGGAGGCTGGCAACTGGCCAGAGGCAGCAAGCAGATGATGAAAGCACCCTTTCATCTCGAGTTCTCTTCTAGCACTGAACCCCCTTTGCGAACTCGAAGGTGCTGTGGACTGGCAGAGTAAAGGCCCACCCAATGCGGAGGCCCACCTGGCCCGGCCACCTCCCCCCCGGCCTCCAGAAATAGCGTGCATGTATTATCTTGGAGTGTAGGTGAATTGTTTACTTGTAGAAGCAGGTTTTTGCTTCTCACAAACTTTCTTTTGCAGGAATAGAGGAAGAAAGGTCAGATGTGTGCCTGGTTCTTTGCTTCCACCCTCCTGGCAAGGAGGGTGGGATGCTAGGGGTATGCTTGAATATTTATCACAGCCTAGCCTTTGTGTACTTGTTGAAGAGAAAGAGTAGTATTAAGGAAAAAAGTATTATTTAAACTTGCTCATGGCATTTCTTTGTGGTCTGTGTCATTGCATCTCAGGAGTGGCCTCTTCACTGTCATAACCCGCTGAGTGTCCAGCATGCTGGGGCTGGCACTGCCACCTTGTGGCTGCCTGAACCCAGTCGTTTCTTTTCTCTGCCTTCCACTTGATGGATTAGGGCCCCTGCCAAACTGATCCAACTTCAACCCACTTTAGGGACTAAAAAGGTGGGGGTGGGTGAGAGACTAGAGTGAGGACAGAATGGTTTAGTTTTTTTCCAGTATATTTAAGAGCAGAAATACAAGGGGCTGCATGACCTACCAGGACAGAACTTTCCCCATTACAGAGTGACTCACAGCCGCATTAGTGACTCACTTCAGTGTGTCATTTCCGGCTGCTGTGTGTGAGCAGTGGACACGTGAGGGGTGGGGAGCAGGGATGGGAGGTGAAAAGAAACAATGAGCATGGATTCAACTACCTTAGTTTGATCATCTTTTTGAAAATCTACCAGCTAAGGGGGTATGCACTGACGACCAATTTATTGAAGAACTGCACATAGATGTGAAATGAATGTAATTTAATAGAAGCCTAATCATTCCACCATGCAGTTCCCTGAAAAATCCTCATTCTTTGTTCTTCGGATTTGGGGGAGAATTTTGTTTTCTTCTTTTTCCATTATGCACTGAACAGTGACAGCCACACGCAATAACCATAGGGGTCCCCAAATGTGGGATCAAATGCTCTTGACATTGTGTTGAACTAAGTGTTTTTTCATTTTTGATATATAAACAAGTAAAAATGTTTTTTAAAAAAACAAATAAATAAATACAAAAAATATATCAAAATAGTCCTTTACTTTCTGTATTTCACGCACTAAAGAAATCAAAAGCCAGTCAGTGGTGTGGTGGTTAAGGCAACTAGATCCTGCATGTTCCAGTCCCAGACCTGGCAGCTTGAAAAACATGCCTGGCACATGTGTGTGGGTACCCAAAATCCCAAGAGGAAAATGGAGAAGGGATTGTGGCATGGCCATCCCCCGGGGAGGGGAGGGGCTCTCTTATTCTCTCTCTTTCTCTCTCTCTCTCCCCCTCACTGGCAAGTACATGTGCCCTATAGCAAACTAAAAAAAAAAAAAAAAATCAAAACTTTATTGGTTTTGTAGAGCTCTTGTGGGGAAAGGGATCTTTGGGAAATATACACTTACAGGTGTGTCATCTTGACTGGCCACAGGTGCAACAAGGCTCCAAGGACATGCAGGAAGGAATTGGTTCTCCCCCTGGGCATCATCCTCAACAAGGACAGAGGGTTCTCCCAAACACCTTCCATCCACCCAGATGGGTTGCTCACGGTCCTTATTTCAGTGGGTTTCCAGCTCTGCTCAAGTCATTTCCTCTACCACCAAATGCTCCCCAGTGCTTTATTTTATTTATAAAATAAAATCAATTATAAAAACACATGCTCATAGTAATATAATCAAACAGTTTGAAGATAAAAGTAGAAATTTTGTTTGTTTTTGGAGAGATTTTTGCTATAGGGCGCATGCGCTCGCCAGACAGACGGAGACGGAGAGATAGAAAGGGAGAAATCACCCCCCAGGGGGGATGGTCACGCCACAATCCCTTCTTCTCCATTCTCCTCTCAGGATCTTGGGCACACATGCACACGCACCCGGCGAGAGTTTAAGCCACCGGGTCCAGGACGTGAACTGCGGTCGACCACATGGGAGTCCAGCGACATAGCCATTAAGCTAACTGCTGGTCCCAAAAGTAGAAATTTAATGGCCCCTAGCTTCTTGGGCATTCTTTTAGAACTTAAGCATTTACTAGAATATTTAAAATATTTTCTTTCAGGGCCAGCAGGAGGCATGGTAGTTAGGGGGCTGGACTCCCACATGGCTGGCCATGGTTCAATGCCCAGACCTGGCAGTTTGCTTTCTCACTTTCTCTCTCTGGCCAAATTTTAAAAAGAACAATAATAAATCAAATTAAATAAAAATAATTCTTTAATAAAAAAAATTTAAATATTTTCTTTCACACAAATAAATCATTATATGTAAATAAGATGATATGTATATTATATAATGTTCTACAGCTTGTCTTACGTGCTGAATGATACATACTAGACATCTTTTCCTTATTTTTTTCTTTTTTTCATATTTCTTTTTGCCATAGGATGCATGCATTCACTGGAGAGAGGAAAAGTGAGAAATCACTGCTCATGGTGGATGTCCACACTTCAGTCCCCTCTCTTGGGATTTTGAACATGCAAGCGCATGCATTTTGCATATTTTTCAGGCCCCTGGGTCTGAGACTCAGACCATGGAGTCGGCCATTTGGGATCCAGCACCTTAACTACCATGTGACCTGCCAGCCCCTCTCCTATTCTTATCAGTTGTATGTACAGATGTACTATAATCCCTCCCACCTACCCCACCCCCCATTTCTCAGAACCCATATCAAATTCCATTTCCTCCACCTAAGAGTTCCCCATGAATTCAGCCAACACTATCACTCTCAATTTGAACACTTCACTAGTTTTTCTTTCCTCTGTAACAGTGCTTGTATTCATGTGCGCTAATTTTGTGTGTGCATTTTACCTTTCCTAACCCCATCTAGATATCAGGTTCCATGAAAACAAGGCTCTTTTGTTACATGTACTCTTAAAATTCTCAAAACAACTTCCTGAAAAGTCTTTTATTCTCTTCTTTCAGTATCTTAAAGTCTCTTGGCAGAAGGCACATTTCACAATTAGTTTCTGTTCATATGTTCAAAAATAATTTTTATAAGACAGCATGAGAGTCAGACAAAAAATAATTTTTTAATTCAAAAAATGTCAATAGTGGGGTCAGCGGGTGACACAGGTTAAGGCATCTGAATCCCACATGGCCAACTGCGTGGTTGGAGTCTCAAACCCAGTGACTTGAAAATCATAGTGGGCGCATGTGTATGTGTGCCCAAAATTCAGAGAGGAGAATGGAAGAGAAGGGACTGAGGTGTGGGTGTCCTCTCTGGGGAGGTGATTTCTCTCTCTCTTTCTCTGGTGAGCACACATGCCCTATAGCAAAAACTTAAAAATAAATAAATAAATAAATTTTAAAAACCAATAATGGGGCCAGCTCCATGACAGAGTGGTGATACACTGCTCAAGAGAAGCTGGAACCTACATGATGAGCCTACATGAATTCTGGAACCTGACCAGAATTCAAATTCCTGGCCAGGTCATCTTGAAATGCTCTGGACACACGCACAAGTGCCTAGGAGACAACAGGCTGGAAGACTGAAGGAAGGGGATTGCAGCATGACCAGACCCTGTGGTGAGTCTCTCTCTTCTTTCTCTCATGCATGCCCATGCACTCTATCATGGATAAGATTAAAATAATAATAACAACAACAACTATCTGCCAAGATTATGTGCTGTCCAACCCTAGAATCCTGCAGATATGATTGACAGATCCAGCCCTCTGGATATTTAGCTCAGTTCTTAATAGGAATTAATTATCATCTGAGGTTTTTCATCAAAACACTGTTTGGCAGTTTAAGAGGTAGTGAGTTCTCAGTCACTGGAAGTGTTCAAGGATAGCCAGGGTGACCACTTACTGGATTTGCTTCAGCAGTCAGAGTATAAGACAAGGTGACTTTGAAATATAAAACTGGGCCAGTCACAGTGGCACAGTGGTAACAGAATGCTCTGTGAGGCTGAGGCCATTTGGGAAGGTCCCAGGATCATGTCCCAAGGTCTCCTTGTGTACACCGAGAGCACACACCCATGATCCTGGCTGGCTGAGGCTGGGGTAGGATTCTGGCTATGAAGACCTTACTGGGGATGCCTCTTTGGCTCTCTTTTTCTCTTACAAAATAAATAAATAAATATGCTTTGAAAATAGAAGGAAATAAATCATAGAAACATATGCTCATAGTAAGACATTGAAACAGTTTGAAGATACAAGTAAAGACTTAGGGGCTGGACAGTGATGCCAGGTAACACAACACACTGCAAGGCTTACCAACACAGAACTCTCTGAGTTCACATCTGGAGCCCTCCCTGAACACTCAAGGGGCACATATCCATGATCCAGGATTGGCTGAAGCTGGGAGTGGACCATGCCAATGAAGACCCTCTTAGGAGTGCCTGTCTCTCTCTTTTTAAAAGAGAAAGAGAAAAAATAAATAAACAAACTTGGGACCAGCAGTTGGCGTAATGGCTATGTCACCGGACTCCCATGTAGTTGACCGCGGTTTGAGTCCCAGACCTGGTGGCTTAAACTCACGCTGGGCGCGCATGTGTGTGTGTGTGCCCAAGATCCAGAAAGGAGAATGGAGAAGGGATTGAGGCATGGCCATCCCCCCTGGGGGGTGATTTTTCACTTTCTGTCTCTCTGTTTCTCTCTGTCTTTCTGGTGAGCACACGCGCTCTATAGCAAAAACCTCTCCAAAAATAATAATAAAATTTTAAAAATTGCCAGAATAAAAACTTCAAAATAATGACAATAAAAGAAAATGATTGGGAGCCAGGTCAAGAGGCTCCCTGAAGTTACTCTTGGCTTTCGAGATATGCTCTCTTTTTCTGGGTTGTGTTTTTTCTTTTTTTTTCTATAGGGCACATGCACTTGCCAGAGAGAGACATGGGGAGGCCACACTATAATCCTTTCTCCTCCAGTCTCCTCTTGGGATTTCTGGGCACATGCATACATGCATCAGGCATGGTTTTCAAGTTGCTTGGTCCAATTCAAACCATGCAGCAGGCCATATGGGAATCCAGAGCCTTAACCTCCATGCTACATGCCTGAGAGATGCTCTCTTTTAACCTTAGTGAGTTTTTCATCTTTCTTCTCCTCACTATAAAACTGGCAAGCTTAGTTTCACAACCAAGATATGGTTTGGAAGTAACTAAAGAAAATATGGCTGCAGAGACCACTAGGCCTGCTACTAGCTAGTTTAGCCCAGAAATGCAAATATTGGATGTAACCTGACCAAGTTCATGAGGTAGCTCTACACTGGGATTTGTGGCTAAAATTTCAATGGGTACAAAAGTATTTCTCTTCCCACCTTGAATTGCTGTACAGATGTCCTTTCAGGGATCACAGGGAGTATTTGGAGTCATGAAGGCAACAGTCCAAGAACACAGGGATGCTGGAACACAGATAAATCTTCCGACCTCCTCACATCCAGAAAATATGACCAACTGCAGGTCCAGGGCTAGTGGTTGAAGAGTTGTCCACTTCTTTTTTTTTTTTTTTTTTTTTTTGAGAGGTTTTTGCTATAGGGCATGTGTGCTCGCCAGAAAGACAGAGACAGAGAGACAGAAAGCGAGAAAACACTCCCCAGGGGGGATGGCCACACCTCAATCCCTTCTCCTCCATTCTCCCCTCGGGATCTTGGGCACGCACGTACACGCGCCTGGTGTGAGATTAAACCACTGGGTCCAGTACTCGAACTGCGGTCGACTACATGGGAGTCCAGCGACATAGCCATTACGCCAACTGCTAGTCCCGAGTTGTCCACTTCTAACAGGCTTGATTAGAAACCTAAAGAGCCACTTTTTTTTTTTGAGAGTTTTTTTTGCTATAGGGAGCGTGTGCTCGCCAGACAGAGAGAGACATAGAGACAGAAAGTGAGAAATCACCCCCCAGGGGGGATGGTCATGCCGCAATCCCTTCTCCTCCATTCTGCTCTCGGGATCTTGAGCACGCACGCACATGCTCCCGGCATGAGTTTTAAGCCACTGGGTCCGGGACACGAACCGCGGTCGACTACATGGGAGTCCAGCGACATAACCATTACGCTAACTGCTGGTTCCCAAGAGCCACTTTTTGTATTACGTGCTTTGAAAAGCACAACAAATTAGCCCTAATTCTGTAGCACACCATTCAAAAACAATACATATAGGTTCTTGAGAAAAAAAAAAAAAGAGTTCTTCAAAAGGCCCCCTCAGGGCAGACGGTGGTACAGTGGTAAAACATGACACTCTGTGAGGCTGACTCACATAAAAAGGTTCCTGCTTCTTGCCTAGAGACATGCCTGTATATGTCAGGCCTACGTGTGCCTGTGATCTGGGGCTGGTTGGAGTTGGTGGTGGATGGTGCAATAAGCCCCTGTTGGGGCGCTATTTCTCTGTCTCTGTCTTGCTACACATGTCTCTTGCTCAAGGAAGAAAAAACTAATCCTCACCACAGTTTGCTCCAGGAAGCGCCCTCATTGAATGTCTGCTTTTCTCAGATAGGGTGAAGACAAAAATAATGATGCAGTCTCAAGGCACAAGACCTACCCAGCCTGTTTTCCTGGGCCCCCTTCCTTAGTTTCCTATTTCTCCTCCTATATTTCTTTAGGATGAGAAACTAACAAGATCTGCCTCCAGCCACCTTGCCAAGAGGCTTCTTGTAAACCTCACACAGTAGAATTATTTATCTTCTCATGTGTGGGCAATGAGTACGAATGCTGTAAATGCTTTGGTGGTAAAAATATTCTATCAGAATGCAATTCATCAAGGACACACCATCTGCTTTTCAAAGCATTTTCAAGCGGCTCCTCAAGTAAGTTGTGTTTTAATGATACCAAACATTACAAAGGGATGAGGAAACCTAAGACGCCAAGAGGTTGAGTAATTTGCTGCTATTCTTATTACTTATCAGCCTAGGCAGTCAGACTCTTTGCCACTACATTGCCCTTCTCTGTGACATCTGTGAACAAGGACAAGTCTCCCTGAACACCAAGAAGAGCTTTGGCTTGGATGGGTGCAAAGGTGCTCAGGCCAGTTATCAGCACGTTCTGTATTTACAACATGCCACTTTGCCAGCTTCCCGAACAGCATCATTTCTCCCCTAGCCACCAGATGTCGCTTTGACTCCAGTGGAAGCAAAGTCAGCTGTGTCTTCAACCAAAACTTGCCAAGTCTGAATTCCATCCAATTTAACAAATATTTATTTAAAACCTAAACTTTATACTGAGTACTGTAAAATATTTGTCAGGAAAGTGATGATACATTTTTTGCATTAAAAAAAAATAGAAAAATAGGTCATGACTTTCCTGATGACCTAATATTTTAAAAGAGAATGTAAGTGAGACTTCTTAACATCAGATACTTAAGGAGAACAGACACCAAAAAAGTGAAAAGTTACGCAAGTCACTGCAAAAGTTATCAAAGGATACACTGTAGAAACTAGTGTATACAGACTTATCAGAGGAGGGGCTGACTGAAACCTTAAAGGATAAATAAGATAGGTTTGGGTCTCTAAGAAGGAAATGGCAAGGCATTCCAGAAAAGAACATGAACAAAAAGTCACAAAAGAAAAAGTTATAGCAAGGAGGGATCAAGGGGTACATGTGAGGATGAAGGCCCAAGGTGCCAGGTTGGTTTCGAACTTTTCTCTCCCTTCTCTGATAACCTGATCAGTTGTTTCTCCCTGTTCCAAACACTCTTCCTAGTCTAATCAGCCAAGTCTTATCTGTATCCCTTGAATAAGTCTTACCAGCCTTAAAAGACTCATAGAGATGAAAAGCTTCAGAAGCCACTGGGACACCTTCCCAACCACCATAGAAACCACCTCTGTAACCAAAGGGGGGAAGGCTTAGAGAATGTCAGCAGGATTTGTAGAGCGGCAATACAAACACCATTCTTACCTATAAAGAATCTCCTCTTTCACTTATACAAATGCCACCACTAACCCTCCAGATTCATCTTTGATTCTTCTCTACTTAGATGAACTATCAACGTCAGCTGATTGGCCCATTACAGGCATCTTTCTGATTTGTTCCTTTTTGTTTCGTCCTTGTGCCTGGATTCCCAAAACTGCCTCCTAGCTGATCTTCTAGGCTTCCTGTTGTCCTTTCAAGTTGTTCCACATTTAATGTAAGATTAATTTTCTTAGCACATTTTTCACACTGTTTCAAGTTACTCATTAGCACAAATGACTGATAATTCCTAACTGTCCAGTGTATCAAATCTGAACTTATCTCCACACACACGCTGTACTGAATCACAAACTCCACATTGCCATTCACTAACAATGGAGAATTTCGGCCCACTATCTTCTAGCTATTTTAAGCCACTTGACTTCTATAAGCAAAGCCCGTATCTCTAACAATTTGCTGCTATTCTTATTACTTATCAGCCTAGGCAGTCAGACTCTTTGCCACTACATTGCCCTTCTCTGTGACATCTGTGAACAAGGACAAGTCTCCCTGAACACCAAGAAGAGCTTTGGCTTGGATGGGTGCAAAGGTGCTCAGGCCAGTTATCAGCACGTTCTGTATTTACAACATGCCACTTTGCCAGCTTCCCGAACAGCATCATTTCTCCCCTAGCCACCAGATGTCGCTTTGACTCCAGTGGAAGCAAAGTCAGCTGTGTCTTCAACCAAAACTTGCCAAGTCTGAATTCCATCCAATTTAACAAATATTTATTTAAAACCTAAACTTTATACTGAGTACTGTAAAATATTTGTCAGGAAAGTGATGATACATTTTTTGCATTAAAAAAAAAAACATAGAAAAATAGGTCATGACTTTCCTGATGACCTAATATTTTAAAAGAGAATGTAAGTGAGACTTCTTAACATCAGATACTTAAGGAGAACAGACACCAAAAAAGTGAAAAGTTACGCAAGTCACTGCAAAAGTTATCAAAGGATACACTGTAGAAACTAGTGTATACAGACTTATCAGAGGAGGGGCTGACTGAAACCTTAAAGGATAAATAAGATAGGTTTGGGTCTCTAAGAAGAAAATGGCAAGGCATTCCAGAAAAGAACATGAACAAAAAGTCACAAAAGAAAAAGTTATAGCAAGGAGGGATCAAGGGGTACATGTGAGGATGAAGGCCCAAGGTGCCAGGTTGGTTTCGAACTTTTCTCTCCCTTCTCTGATAACCTGATCAGTTGTTTCTCCCTGTTCCAAACACTCTTCCTAGTCTAATCAGCCAAGTCTTATCTGTATCCCTTGAATAAGTCTTACCAGCCTTAAAAGACTCATAGAGATGAAAAGCTTAAGAAGCCACTGGGACACCTTCCCAACCACCATAGAAACCACCTCTGTAACCAAAGGGGGGAAGGCTTAGAGAATGTCAGCAGGATTTGTAGAGCGGCAATACAAACACCATTCTTACCTATAAAGAATCTCCTCTTTCACTTATACAAATGCCACCACTAACCCTCCAGATTCATCTTTGATTCTTCTCTACTTAGATGAACTATCAACGTCAGCTGATTGGCCCATTACAGGCATCTTTCTGATTTGTTCCTTTTTGTTTCGTCCTTGTGCCTGGATTCCCAAAACTGCCTCCTAGCTGATCTTCTAGGCTTCCTGTTGTCCTTTCAAGTTGTTCCACATTTAATGTAAGATTAATTTTCTTAGCACATTTTTCACACTGTTTCAAGTTACTCATTAGCACAAATGACTGATAATTCCTAACTGTCCAGTGTATCAAATCTGAACTTATCTCCACACACATGCTGTATTGAATCACAAACTCCACATTGCCATTCACTAACAATGGAGAATTTCGGCCCACTATCTTCTAGCTATTTTAAGCCACTTGACTTCTATAAGCAAAGCCCGTATCTCTAACAATCTTCATGACTCCTGTCTCTACAGTTAGGCATACCACATTGAGATGAGGAATTCTAGAAAGTGTCAGCTTTCCAAGGAGTGTAGGAGTTTGCATTTCTAGAGCTTCCAAACTTCCACCGCTGTTGCCTAGCTCTTTGTGACTTTGCCTCACCATTCATTACTTCCTTATGTACAACCTTTTCCTCTTTCTCAGATATTTATTTTTAATTGTTTTGTCTTCTGCCCTTTGTACATACTTCGATTCCTTTTACTCTTTCAAACTTTTAACAACTTGCTTTATTATCCTTATTCTTGACTATAATCAATCAACTATGCCAAATATCCCCTCGGTGTTTTTCATATACTTTCAACTATGCCATTGGCAAATCTGAGGTATAAGCATAGGAGAAACAAAAATGGAAAAGAAAGGAAGAAACAAAAGAAATTGTTAGAAGAGGATTTACATTATGTCAGATACTTTTTTTTTACATTTTTTAAATTTTATTTTATACATTTAATCACATTATTTAGCTTACAAAATGAATATTTCAACAGGTGAACATTTCCCCCTAGTCCAGTTGATAAAACTATAAAATATCTTCAACAGATAATACCACTTTTCCTTGTCCCATTAATGCTTTGCCTCCCTATTTTTCTTCTAAATGTCTTTCCTCAGACCCTACTCTTTCACACACACTATATCTGGTATTTACATCTATGTACTGTGTTTTATATCCTTTAGTCAATCGGTTTCAGTCATAGAGTGCAGACACACGGTTTATATTAAGTGGGGACATACAATGCCTCTCCTTCAAAGCCTGGCTTGCTTCACTCAGCAGTACATTATACCAGATACTTCCTATATGTTACCTCTAGTCCTCCAAGCCACCTTAAAGACACATACTACTATCCTCGTTTTTTATATTTTTTAATAATTATTATTTTTAGAGAGATTTCATCTATAGGTCATGTGCGCTTGTCAGAGACATAGAGACAGAGAGACAGAAAGCAATAAATCACTCCCTGGGGTGATGGCTACACCACAATCCCTTCTCCTCCATTCTCCTCTCAGGATTTTGGGCATGCACGCACAGGCACACGTGTCCAACATGAATGTCAAGCCTCTGGGTCTGGGATTCAAATGGCGGTCAGGCAATGTGGGAGTCCAGGGATGTAACCATTATGCCATCTGATGATCCTTTTTTATATATATTATTTTTAAAAATCAAATTTAGAGAGTCACTGTGGAGATACTTCTGCCTCAGCCTTTCAGTTGGACTACATATCACTAGACCCAGCCCTTTTTCAGGCAAGGTCTCACCATGTTGCCCAGGCCAGCCTTGAGGTAGCTGCAATCCTCCTGTCCCAGCCTCCTGAGTCACTGGGATTGCAGGTGCACGCCACTGTGTTCGACCCTTAGGTTAGACTGAAATCCAAACCCAGTCCTTCTACGTGGTCCTAGCCTGGGGAGCACAGCATCTTATCAGCGCAGGCCACTGCAGCTGGGCCTATTGTCATCTTTAAAATGATGAGACAAGAGTGTTGAGTGACTTGCCTGAAGCTACGCATGTAAGAGTTAGACCCACGTGCATTAGGCTCACCCCCCTGCCACTAGAGTATGTTACCAAGATTGTTGTGTCTAGCAGGTTGTCAATATTTATTTTGAGCTCTATACTTTCCTCATGTCTGCCCCACCACTACCCTCTGTCTTCCTGTTTTCCTAGGTACCTCTAATTTCCATTCTGTTCCTTCTTAACTGCCCATTAGTCTTTTCTGTTTTCTCACAAACTCTAGTGACCGTCCCATCCGATGTCTCTCACCCCTTTTCCCGCCTTTTCCCCCCAAGGCTCCAAAGCGCGAGGACCTCATTGTCCTCGTCCCCCATCCTCCAACCAACCCACAAAAACAGCCTCGTTACCATGACGACCGAGCTACTCAAAGCCGAAGTCAAGGACCTGGTTGCCATGGTTTCCGCTTCTCCGCCTCCAGCCTCGCCCGCGCGCCCTGCAGCGTTGACGCCTGCGCAGTTAGCAGCACGGCGGAACTCCGAGCAGTGGCGGGGCGGGACGGGGCGGGGCTTCAGCCGAGTGGGAGGGAAGGAAGAGAAAGGATAAGAAAGGGAGTGGAGCTGGCGCCTACGGTGGCCGAAGAGGGACGCGCCGAGCCGGAGGCTGCAGGATGGTAGGCTGTGGGAAGAGGGAGGGGAGGGGAGGGGGAACCAAGGGGCGTGGGCTGCACCTGCGGGGGTCCTTGGGGGCCGCCCTCGGTGTGAGCTGCATTCTCTTCTCGCGTCCTCAGAGGCCCCACTTAGCTGGGCGAGTGGGCGAGCCAGCCTCGGAAGGAAGAGCTGGAAGTGGCATTCGGGAGAGGGGCGGAGAGGGGGCGCATTGTGGGCGAGAGGGGGCTGCGGGACGGTCCCGAGCCGGAAGGAGCGCTCGGGTCTCGGTAGTAGGTTACCTCGACCACTGCCGCAGGGAAGCTGCCCGAGGGAGAGGGGCCCGGGAGTCTGTTCGCGGAAGGAGGGAGCGGGGGGTCGCCGGTCACCGAGACCTTCCTTCCTGTGCGGCCCAAACTGGAGTGGGGGTCCGCGGCAGTGCGGGTTGTGGAAGCGGTAGTTTCCGGGTCCTAGGAGTGAACGTCTTGCCTCGGTTCGTGGCCATGCTCCTCGCATAGAGGCTGGACTGAGGTGGGGAAACCGCGTGGGCTCAAGGTTTTGCTCTCCGAGATCCAGGCTCTGGGATCCCCCACTCTGGTGCTCTTCGCTCTCAGCCCCTCACTCCATTTGCTTTCCGGAACCCAGGCCTTCCGTCTTCCTGGCGCTCCCAACCTCCTTATCTTAGCGACACAGCACTCCCTTGAGCCCCTCTGTTCCCCTCCTTCACCACCCAAAACACCCAGCTCTCTTGAATCCGGATTTTTAGCCCACTAAACTAGTACTGTTGCACATACCCAGAGATTCAGCCCTGGTAATGCCCTCTCCAGGATCGTTGGTGGCTGGGATCCCTAAACTGGGAAGCTGGGTGCCCCAGGGTAGTGAGGGCTCTGCACTCCATCCAACTCTGCCAGCTCAGCTCGTACTTTGTTCCACAAATATCCGCGCGAAGGGAACCACCCAGCATGACCTTGCACCAACCGAGTGACTGAAAGTGGGACTGCTCACTTGGTGTCTGAAGGGGAGTGGGCTTTTAGCACCCTGAAAGGAAGGAAAGTTAATATCAGAACTTTGGGGTCAGCCTGTGGTGAAGTGGATAAGGCAGTAGGATCCCACTTGGGCGACTGTGCAGTTCCAGCCCTGGTCCAGTGGTTTAAAAATCACTCTGGGTGTGTGTGCGTGCATGCCCAAAATCCAGAGAGGAGAATGGAGAAGAGGGATTGTGATGTCCACATTGCCCCCCACCAACCCCACCTCCTGGCTGGGGTGGCTTTCTCATTTTCCTTTTCTCTCTTACATGTGCATGCGCTGTAGCAAATCTGAAACAAAACTCAAAATCAGGAGCCAAATGCAGGGATGGCTGAGGAGAGAGGAGGGTGTAATTTGGGTAACCCCATACCATGTGTGTTATTGGATATACTTAATTTGGAAAAGGTTACCCCTGCGCGTAGGACTGGCACTGGGGGGAGGGAGGCGATGTGTTTGGGACATCAGCAAGGGCTTATGGCTAGGATGGGATAGAGAATTGAGGTAGCTTCTGGAGGGACAGATTCAGTATGGCAGTGGATAAAGGAGCATGGGAGAAAACAGGCATCTCTTTGGCAACAGCTGTGGGCTGTTTGTTACTTACCTTTGGGAAACAGGATTAGGAACACCTGATGTGATAAAGCCTCCCTTGTGCCAGGCACTACTGCATATAGCAACTCATCTAATCCCTCCTCAGGACTCTCTAAGGTGGGTACTTTTCTTACCTCCATCTTATAGAGAAGGAAACAGACCCTGAGATATAAAGCAATTTGCCCAAGATTATACATAACTAGTAGAGCCAGAATTTGAACACACATGACAGACTCACAAGCTCTACCATTTCTTAGGAAGGAGGGGCACCTCCTAGTGGGAACATTCGAAGTGAGAGCAAAGGGCTTGACTTTTGAAGAAGGTAGGAGCTGGGGATAAAGAGTTAGAAGCATCTAGGGCTGTGTGTTTACGGGGGAAAGAAGCTTAAAGAAGCAGTTCTCTGACGGGGTCATTCTGTACCCACTCCTTCTAGATGCGATTCATGCTGCTATTCAGCCGGCAGGGAAAGCTGCGGCTGCAAAAATGGTACCTGGCCACATCAGACAAGGAACGGAAGAAGATGGTTCGGGAGCTCATGCAGGTGGTTCTGGCTCGCAAGCCCAAGATGTGCAGCTTCCTGGAGTGGAGAGACCTCAAAGTAGTCTACAAAAGGTGATTCCCTGGGACCAGCAGTTAGCACAATGGCTATGTCACTAGACTCCCATGTAGTCAACCGCAGTTCGAGTCCCGGACCTGGTGGCTTAAACTCACGCCATGTGCGTGTGTATGTGTGTGCCCAAGATCCCGAGAGGAGAATGGAAGAGAAGTGGAGAATGGAGGAGAAGTGATTGCGGCGTGGCCATTACCTTGGGAGGGGTGATTTCTCATTTTCTGTCTTTCTGGGGAGTGTGTGCGCCCTATGGCAAAAAGCTCTCCCCCCAAAAAAGGTGATCCCCACTTATGTCCAGACCTGTCTGGGTCCTGCTGATTTGAGTTTGGCACTGGGTTACAATGACTAAGAAATAATGGGTCCTTAGGTCAGGAGGAGCTGAGAGCTGAGGACAGTGGGACAGTGAGGCACACCAGCCTCATTTACTTTCCAAACTCCCCTTGGAGAAATTCTTCTTTCCCCCTTGACTTAACTCAAGCCTGACCCCTGTCTTGCTCACATACTGCTGTCCCAATAGGCCCAGTCTTGTCTACTACACGCTGTTTGCGGTCTCATTCACCAGTCAGAGATCCCGCCCCATTTTCTGCAATGTGTGTGTGTACATATACACACTCTTTCTCTGAGCAGGTGAATTAGTTGGCTTTGGTTTTTGCTGAGTCAAACTGAGTAGGTCAGAGGGCAAGAAGGAACAAGCACATGTCTGCTGGCTTATGAGCAAGCACTAAGAGGCACAGTGCGTTACCCTAGCATCCCCTGGGGCCTCCTCATGTCCATTCTGTGCACAGACCCTGGGGTGGTGGGAGGTTTGAGTCCTGAATGCCCAGGTTCTGCACAAGTGCCCAGCTGCCCTCCTGCACCCCTCTCCACAGATACGCCAGCCTCTACTTCTGCTGCGCCATCGAGGGCCAAGACAATGAGCTCATCACGCTGGAGCTGATCCACCGATATGTGGAACTCCTGGACAAATACTTTGGCAGCGTAAGTCTCTCCGCCCACCCCAGTTTCCATACCCAGCCCTCTTTCCACTTAACTTTGAGGCCCTTCTCTGTGCTGGAAGTCTCTGGGGAGAGGCAAAGTTAGAGCAATGAGAACAGTAATTAATCTCCCCTTTTAAGCTTTAAGCCTATTAGCTATATCCCTTAATCAACCCCCCGGGGGGGGGGTAGAATCTGGCACTTAATCTTCACATAGAGCTCAGCTTGGACTTCTCACACAAGGGTAAGACCAAGTTTTGATTTTATCGGTACTCTTTTTATTTTATTGCTTTTCTTTCTTTTTTTTTTTTTTTTAGATTTTTGCTGTGGGATGCATGTGCTTGCCTGAGAGAGGCAGAGAGAGGGAAAGTGAGAAATTACCCCACAGCAGATGTTGTTGGACTCCCATATAGTCTACTATGGTTCGCGTCCCAGTCCCGGTGGCTTAAACTCATGCAGGGCATGTGTGAACATGTTCCCAAGATCCCTGGAGGAAAATGGAGGAGAGGGGATTGCAGCATAACTATCCCTTCTGGGGGCAGGGTAATTTCTTGCTCTCTGTCTCTCTGTCTTTTTGGAGAGTGCACGCACCCTTTAGCAAAAAACCTCTCAAAAAAAAAAAAGGAAAAAGAAAAAGAAATCACCCATAGGGGGATGGCCACATTACAATCCTTTCTCCTCCACTCTCCTCCTGAGATTTTTGGATGTGCATGCACTCGTGCCTGGTTTGATTTTCAAGCTTCCAGGTCTGGAATTCCAACCACAGTCAGCCATGTGGGAGTGTGGTGCCTTAACTACCATGCTACCTTCTGGCCCTTACCTTGATCTTGGCTTTGTGTTGGAATATTCTAGACAGTTTTTTTTTTTTTTTAATAGTTTATTTGTTCCAGGGCCGGCAGGTGGCATGATGGTTAAGTGCTGGACTCCCACATAGCCGACTGTGGTTTGAGTCCTGGACCTGGTGGCTTGCTTTCACACTTTGCCCCTCTCTCTGGTCAAATTAAATAATAATAATAATGATAATGATAAATAAAATGAAATACATAATTCTTTTAAAAAGTTTGTTTCTTTCATGAGAGTGAGAGAGAAATAAGGAAAAAGAAAGACAAGCCCCTTCAACAGGGTCTCATCTTTTCCCCTAGCTTTCCCAACCAGCCAGGATCATGGGTGCACATGGCTGGTATGTATGAGTGGACCAGGGAACTGAACCCATGATCTTTCCTTTGGATGCAGCATTGCTTGAACGGCACATTACCACTGTGTCACTGAGCTAACCCTGGAGAGCTTTTTAAACTGATGAAGCACAGGTCCCACTCCCAGAGATTGCAAATGAACTTATCTGAGGTATAGTCTGAACACTGGCAGACAGCTTAGACCTGAGTCAGGAAATAGTAATAACTGCATAGTTTGTATCCCACTTAACAACTTACACAGTGCCTTCAGGTTCTCTGGTTTGTTCTCCATACAGTCCTGCAAAGTAGATGTTGATATCTCGTTTTTCAGATGAAAAAAACTGAGGCTCAGATACATTTGGTGACACACACAGCTGGCTGGCTAGGGCCAGAGCTCTGCTCGGACCTCAAGTCTTCTACCCCAATGTCCAGAATCTTCTCCTTCCCTGCTCTACAATGCCTAGGGACAGAGGCTTGCCTGGCCTCTGATGGGCACAGTGTTGCAGACTCTGTGGGGAAGATAACACGAAACATAGACAAGGTAGATTAGGTCAACTGATAATTTCATATCAGAGAGAAAGAACTAAGAGGAGGAGAAGGAAAAGCTGAACCAGGTCCTAAGGCCTGAGGGTTGGGAGGACAGAAGACCTGGGACAAGATCCTAAGGTGGAGGAGTGTCGAGAGAAAAGTGAGGGGCTGTGATGCTGGTGAGCTGGGAATGTGCCTCCATGTTCAACCCTACCTCCTCCCGTCCTCCCAGGTGTGCGAGCTGGACATCATCTTCAACTTTGAAAAAGCTTACTTCATCCTGGATGAATTTTTGATGGGGGGCGATGTCCAGGACACCTCCAAGAAGAGTGTGCTGAAGGCTATTGAGCAGGCAGACCTGCTGCAGGAGGTACGGGCCAGGGACAGTGAGGAGGAGGAGTGGCATGGCGGAGGGTGCCCTGCCTCCACAGGACACCCTGCCAGCCGGTCACAGCTGCCTGCTGCCCACCGCCGAAGGGGCCCCCCTCCCTGCGGTGTCTGGCCCCCACCGCGCCCAGCTGTCCAGTTGACCCTCAAGCCCTGACCCCACAGCATGGGAGGTGGGGTGGCAGGTAGTCCACCTGTGCCAGTTCTCCCCTCATTCCAAGCTCTGTCCACCTCCCTGTCCACCTCGCCTTAGGCAAATGTCGCCTGTCCCATATTTCTCTTGGCATTAAGAACTGTTCAGAGAACTGAGAAGGGGCACATTTCTTCCCTGGTTTCCCCCCTCCCAATTTTTTGAATACACATATACTCAAAAGCTATAGGGATTTGGAGACTAGGGCGGAGAGTGCCTGGATGTTGGTATTCTGTTATCCAGCACCCCACCTCACCCCATTACTGCCTGCCCCCTCTCTGCCATGTCACTGCTGAGCCTTGGTGCAGGGAGATGAGTCACCGGAATCTGCAATGACAAGCAGCCAGCCTGGACTGGCTCTGGGGAGGGGGAGAGTTGGGGGGCAGGGGGTTCATCTCTGCAGCAGTGGAAGAAAGGGCAGAACTGAACTTGCCATATGGCCTGACTAGTGCAACTTCGTGCACACACACACACACACACACACACACACTCACACTCTCATACACACGTGCCCTGGCACACCCACCCACCCGTTACTGGTGCTCAGACCCTAATGACTCATCTCTGCAGTCTGGTTCACCTTCCCTCAGGGGCCTGGTGCCAACCTTTTTCTGCCTCCCCCAACTCTGGAAGAAGGCCCCAACCACCTGCATCCCCAGCACCCCCATATTTCCATTCTGGAGGACAGGTTTCCTGCTCCTAGTCCCAATTTCACTGCTTTTGCCCTCGGACACTGAGGTGCAGCCCCTTCTCACCCAGCTTCTGGCTTTGGGTTTTCTGGGTGGTGATGGGTTCCTCCTGGACTGCCCATGCCACCAGTAGCTCCGGGTAGTCCCAGGAGGTGGCAAGCTCCCTGGAAGGGCTCTCAGCAGTTCCAGGTCCAGCCTTGGGCTCACATTGGCATCTCCTCCCCACCCCTGTGTCTCTGTGCCCCCCCACTCCTTCCTCGTGATTGCTGTTGTCTTGCCCACCCTGTCTGCCACTCCTCGTGTCTCTGCGTCACCCTCTGTCTGTCTCTGCCTTAGGAGGATGAGTCGCCGCGCAGTGTGCTGGAGGAGATGGGTCTGGCATAGCCCCTGCCCACCCTGCGGGCCACGTGGAGATGGGGGAGCTGGTGGAGAGGCAGGGCATGATGGCTGCTTCTCCTGTGCCTCTCCCAGGGCCCTTTCTGGGGCGACCCTGCTGCCCCTCTTCTGCTGCCTCACCCCCTTTTGGAGTGAGCTATGGGCTCAGACCCATTAAACATTCCTTCCCTCCACCCTCTACCTCCTGTTTCCCCATTTCCCATGGAAGGTTTTAAGAGCTAGGGGGCAGGAAAATGTGACCAAGACAAGGAGGGGGTGCTATCTGGCTTTCATTCCCTGCCTTTGGAGAACCAGTGGTATCCCAGATTTCTCCCCTCCCTTACAACTGTAAATATATAAATATGTCAGGTTAAAGGGAAAAGATTTTTCAGGGCTCTTCTCGTCCCTTTGCCCCATAACCTACCTCCACCCCTCTCCCTAGCCAGCCAGGGCAGCTTCTCTGCCTGGAAAGGGGGAGTGCTTCCATGTGGTGAGAGGGAAGGCCTTTCTCTCCCGGCCCCCCCTTCCTCCTTGGCTGCAGCAGGGCCTCCGCCCAGTGCCAGGGGAGGAACAACTGAGTTAATTTTTTTCTAACCTTGCCACTGAAGGGAAGGGAGGGTTGGGGGAAGGGTGGGCTTTATTGAACCCTGGCCCTGGCCCTCCTACACTCTATGTTCTGGGTGAGGCAGGAACTCAGGGGGCAGGGAGGGGTTAGTGTCTTCCTTTACTTCCTTTCTTCTGAAATAAAAGGAAAAGCATTTCTGGACTTGGCTTGCTGTGGACTCTTCTATGAAGGGAATTTAGGCTGCTGATGGCAGTCAGGAGGCCACGGGAACATAGCCTAGTTGTCCTAGTTGTCTCTGGGGTTGCCAGACTTAGGAAGAAAAAAAAAATAGAGGACACCCCATTACATTTGAATTTTGAAAAACAAATCATTTTTACAATGTATGTCCCATGCAATGTTTGAGACACACTTGATTGTAAGAACCTGTTTATCTGAAATTCAGATTTAACTAGGTATTGGTATTTTATCTGGCCACTCTACCCCAAACAGATTTTCCTGCTCAATACCTCTCTGACTCCCTGAACTGCCTTCACCCAGGGAGGGGCAATTCTTGGGACTGTGGGTCTACTCTAAGATTTCTTTGTGGGAGATTTCATTTGCCCAGATTAGCGTTACTTGAAGAGGGGAAAAGGGAGTTCAAGGTATCTATTAGAAGAGCATTGAGCAATGGCTAACTCCAGGATTTGGCTGCCAACCCTCCCCACATTTCTAGGGCAGTGCCTGCCACAAGGAGTTCCAGAGGCAGTTGAGGGAGTCAGGTAGGGGAGGGGAACCTGCCAGCATTGCATAAGCAACCCAAGATCATGGAAAGAAGAGTCTCCTGAGTGCCCAGAGCTGTGGCACCCTATGTGTGGTGCCCTTTCTTTGTTGTTATTAACCAAAAAGTTTGTTGGGCTTATCATGGGTGACTGACTCTTACCACATTCCACTCTACTCTCTGTTAAACTTGGGGACAATGTCTTTAACTCCCTCCCCTGTCCCCCTCCAAGCTGGAAGTGGGACTTGGGTCTCTTTTCTTTTTTTTTTTTTTTGAAAGAGAAATTACGATGGCCATGCTACAATGCCTTCTCCATTCTCGCATACACACGTACAGACTTGCTTTTCAAGCTGCCGCCTGGGACTCGGGCTCAGTTAGTAATATGGGATCCAGCTGCCTTAACCTTCATGCCACCTGCTGGCCCAACTTGGGGTTTCTTATTGGATATAAGCCATATTCTACCCTCCAGTACAGTTTCAGCTGTTCCTTACACTCACCTTCCTT
>NW_006159974.1:2004104-2004860 GCF_000334495.1 Tupaia belangeri chinensis | reverse complement strand
AAGTGGGCCTTGGGTTTCTTTTCTTTTTTTTTTTTTTTGAAAGAGAAATTACGATGGCCATGCTACAATGCCTTCTCCATTCTCGCATACACACGTACAGACTTGCTTTTCAAGCTGCCGCCTGGGACTCGGGCTCAGTTAGTAATATGGGATCCAGCTGCCTTAACCTTCATGCCACCTGCTGGCCCAACTTGGGGTTTCTTATTGGATATAAGCCATATTCTACCCTCCAGTACAGTTTCAGTTGTTCCTTCCACTCACCTTCCTTAGGTTTGGGGATAGGAAGCAGGCAAGGTGGGTATTGTGGCTGGCGCTTCCTCACCGCCCCTTGGGAAGGCCCACACAGGCCCAAGGGGACGGGTGAATAACCGAGAACAAAGTCCTAATAAAATAGTCACTTTTATTTCTTAGCAAAACTATTTCCTCCGTGAGGGGTATTTACAATAGAGAAGGAAAGAAGGGACAAATTCACAGCAATTTGGAGAGGGTGGAGAGGCTCAAGGGAGGCCCGAGGGCCAGAGACAGACACATTTTTTCACACAATTAACTTGAACTGCTTTTTCCGGTTTCGGAAGGGAGCGTCCCGAGGGGACCTAGATGGGGACCGGGCCTCGTTGGGGGGAGGGAACTCGCACAAACCGTCTGCCCGCTCGGACTGGCCCCGGGCCACCGAGAGTGAGTTTTGGGAGTTCGGGCTTGGACCCAGGAAGAGGTCTGACAGGTCCCAGCCCAGCCCGGGGGCGGGGCGGGGGCGGG
>NW_006159974.1:1997032-2002530 GCF_000334495.1 Tupaia belangeri chinensis | reverse complement strand
CTCCTCCTGCGAACGCTTGTCCTCGGCCCCGGCTTCCCCGTCCTCCTCCTCCGCAAACAGTAGCGCGTTCTGCCGAGCCCGCTCCGCCTCCTCTGCCTCTGCCTCCGCCTCCGCCGCCTCCTCATCCTCTTCCCCCACCCTCTCCTCTCCGCCGCGTCTCTCCTGCTCCGCCTCCTCCTCCCTCTCGCTCTCTCGCTCCTCCTCCGCCTCCTGCAGCCCCCGACCCCCGAGGCCGCGCTGCCGAGCCCCGCCCTGCAGCAAATACTGGAGCAGCAGGTCGGAGGCGAGGTCGGCCAGCCTCTCTTCCTGCGCCGCGGCCTGCCGCGTGGCCTCCGCCTGCCGCCGCCCGGCCTCTACCTGCGCCAACCCTTGCTGTAGAAGGCGCTCCCCGGCCTCAGAGCCACCTAGGAGTGAGCTCTCCGGCCGGCGCGCCTTGGGGAAGGGGGCGCCCAAGCCTTGGTACGCCTTGGACAGGGGTGCCAATGCCTCGCCTAGGTGTGTTTTGGAGGAGGACACTCCTTCCCCGAACTGGTGGGTTTCGGGTAGGGGTCCGCTGTCAGGCATACGCGCCTGGAACTGCGAGGGGGTCGAGGGCGGCAGAGGCGCGCGCTCCGGGACGCGCGCCTGGAACTCTCCCCAGGAAGCGCGCCACACGCGCTCTGGCCCGGGGCTCTCCAGATTGACTCGGGTCAGCGTGTGCGTGCGGGTTTCCGTCTCCGCTGCCGCGGTCTCTTGCTGCCGCTTGGCGCTACTGGGACTGAAATCTCGCAGTTCCTGAAGCAGGGACGCTAGCGCCTCGAGCTCCTCAGAGGGGTCGCTCGCCTCGGGAACATCCTGAGTCTGAGGGCGAGGTGGGGCCGCGGGCGCCTGGGTCTCCGGAGCGGGGAGGCTGTGGGTCTGGCTGCGCACCGACTCTGTCAGCAGAGCTTCTGCTGCTTCTTCCGCTGGCCCATGCTGGGAGCTGCCCGGCGCCGGGGGCGAAGCTGGGCGGTCGAGCGCCTGCAGCAGCACCGCGGCCAGCGCCCGGGGATCCACGCCCTGGAAAAGCTCTCCCTCGTCCTGCGGCTCGGAATTTCGAGCTGCTCGGACCTCTGGGGCGCTGCCATCCTTTGGCCCTGGCACTGCGTCCCCAGCTAACGGCTCTGTATGCTCAGGGCTAAGGGGAGGAGGCTGCGCCTCGGGGCGCCCCGGAGGCGCTGCTCCTAACCCCTTGATCAGTAGAAGGAAGCAGAAGAGGGCGGAGGCCGGCAACCTCTGGAATTTCATGACCAAGGGCTGCAGGAGACTGAAAAATAGAAGGGACCAAAGAAAGAGGGTTTCTGTGAGAATTCCCTGCTCTCTAATTCTACCATCCCTTCCCCCACTTTTAAACAGGGAACCCCGGGGTTTCCCTGATCCCCTAACCTTACCCAGAAGAGGGACGTTTAGGAGCAAAGGAGAAAGGTGTTGTGCCAATCTCTGGAGTCGTGTAAATGGGGAAAGAACACCCGCAACCCTCGCTCACCCCGTACCTCCTCGCCCCCTTCCTCGAGCCATCTCACTGCCAGCGCCCACGTACTAAGCAGCAAGGATAAGGGGGGGAAAATCTCTGCTCCCTCCGCACAGGACTCCCCGGATGGTGCGTGGGCGACTTCAGCAGCGAGAGAAAAACTGCGACTCCCCAATTTACCAGGGCCCTTACCAGGGGGCTCCCCGCTGTGTTTTCAACACCCCCCATCTGGGAGGAGAGAGAACCCTCCCTCACGCCCACGGCTGCGGAGGGTATGAGGAACGGACAGTGGAGTATTTACCAGCTGGTGTCACGACGCGGGAGATGGAGAGGGTCGGGGCGGGGTGGGGATAGGGGAAGATCGGGACCCGTCCGCCTTGGCTCCGAGCGGTGTCTGAGGTAGGAGCGATGGTCGAGATCTGGCGTCCAGTGGGCTGGGCTCAGCTGGATCCGCGCGGCTCCGGGCGGCTTGCTCGCTCCGGCTTCAGCACGCTGGACAGCGCCCGCGCCTCGGCCGCCTTATAAAGGGGAGCGCGCGGGGTCACGTGGGCGCGCCCCGCCCCATTGACGTCAATGTTCATTCATGGGGAAGCGGGCGGGCGCCTAGAGGAGGGAGGACGCGCAGCGATTGGAGGGTGCGCACCTTTCCCGGCCTGCGCCTGCGCGCTGGCGTCCTCAGCTAGAGGGGCGTGCGCTAGCGGATCTCCGGAAAATGAATGAATGAATGAATGAATGAAATGCCGAAGCGGGCGGGGCGGGGGGCTACGAATGAATGAAGGAAGGATGAGGAGAAAAGGATGAATGAATGAATGGGAGAATGAATGGAAGGGTGGATGAGAGGCGCTGGAAGGCGGGAGGGTGGGTTACAAAGCAACTTGCAGCTGCGGGAGCCGGTGTTGCCGAGCCGAATAGGAAGGGGACACCCCCAGCGTCTGACTGGGTACCAGTAGAAAACAGACTGGGGAGGGGGAGGGTAAGGATTTGAAAGCCGGGAGGGGGTGGACTCCTCACCCCCAGACCGCACGGTCCGTGGGGAACACGCCCAAGGACGGTGTGAACCTGAGAGAGGAGGGACGGTTCTGCGCGCCTGCGGGCGCTGTCCGCGGATCTGCGGTGCGGGTGCCAGCCCTGGGCGGGTGGATCTTGCGGTTTTGGTAATCCCGTCCGAGAGAGTCAGAGTCGGAAGAGAAAGGGGGGAAATTGAGGATGTGTGTGCCTCTGGGTCTTGTCTGTTCACGACTGGTGCGTGTCTGGAGAGAAAGGTGTGTCTGTTCTGTCCGGCCGCGTTATGTCCGGGTCCCCTGTGCCCCCTTTCGGCTCACCTCCCCCTAGCTCCTTTCTTTCCCACTGCGTCCCCCCTAAAGGACGTTTGGAGGGCGACACCAGACCAGGTGGGGAGGGGGTTGCGCAGGTGGTGGGGACTGACTCAACTCCAGCTCTCTCCACCACTTACAGGGAAGGTTTGAACGTGAAGGGAGGGAGGGCATGCAACGTCAGAGATAGCCCCTCTCGGCCACCAGATCCTTCGACCGTATCTCCTGTCAGCGGGGTTGGGGCTGGGGGCTTGGAGAGCTAGAGGTTCCGGGGGTGGGGGGCGATGACGCACAGATTGCGCAAAGAGAATCCATCAACGAGCTGGGTCCGGTGAAGGGAGACCAGCCGTGGGCGAGGGTAGGGGGAGGACGGAAATGGGGAGGAGGGCAGGGGAGAGGGGGGGATGGCTAGGGGAGCAGCCACTGCAGGAATGAAGGGGAGGGAAAGGGAGGCTGGAGGGGGCTGCAGTGCAGGCAGAGAGGAGTGCGGGGGTGTGGGCACAGAAAGGGGGGAGTGACAATGACACACACCAGACACACAAGAATGCGGACATAGAGGTGCCTGTGGGCACACGCAGGGTACCCTCACCCTGAGACGCTGGAAACCTGGATCAGGAGTATGTCAGGGGCTTAGAGATTCTTTCAGAACCCGTCCTTACCCCCCACCTCATTTCTTCCTAGACCCTCACTCAGTCCCCCACCCCCACTCTCACACACAGACACACACTCACGTGCTTTCCCTCTATAGCCAGCAGTGGCTTCTCGCTTCCATCACTGGCTCGACTTTCCCAGAAGAAAGCCCATCAGCTCTGCGGGGAAATAGATGGGGAGGAGTGGAGAGAGAGGAAAGACCGAGGAGATGGGGGCAGGGGAGAGGAAAAGAAGGAAAGAATTTGGAACAGGTAGAAGAATAAGGCTGAAGGAGAGGAAGAAAACACGCACACACACACACACACACACACACACACACACCGGAGAAGAACCAAGGTGATTGTGAAGATGCCAAAGAAGAGAAAGCAGAGGGGCAAGGGACCCAGAGGCAGTTCCTCCCACCCCCCACCGCCCCACGCAACTATCCAGGGTCTCCTTCCTTCCCCTCTGGGCTCCCCTCAGGCTCCTCACCATCTCCCCTTCACCTTCCCAGCCTGGTTACTGAGGCTGTGAGCTGGGGAGGGGGTCACGTTACCTTCCTGAGGAGGATGAATCAGAGAGTGATGGCTCAGACATCTGGAGAGGGGGAGGGGAAGCCATCCAACTGAGGAGGAAACGGGGAGGGAGGGAGCCCAGGGGGGCTCACTGAGCGGGTGATGGGGATAAAGACAAAGTGAGGGGAGTCAAGCACCTAGAGAAACTGCACATGCCTGTGAACTTGTGTGTGCACACACACTGCGCCTGACATGCACGCGCCTTCGTGTTTGTGTGCGTTCAGATATTAGTAAAGCATATGAGGAAAGAGAGCAATGATGGGCAGTGGTGTATTTAGTCAGATGGAGAGTGGATGGGCATGATAATATTTCCGATTTAAATATGTGATCTTCTCTTCCAGTCTGTGTGCCTGTTTATGCTTGTGTCCAGGTGTCCCAATGTGTGGGTTCTGATTTCTTCTGAATGTCTGTATACCTTTGTAGTCTTGGGGTGTACCCAATCCTGGGCATCTCTGGATGTGTGCCTAGCTTGTTGGTACACAATAATGTGTGTGTGTGCGTATACATATGTGGCTTGTTGCACGTCTCTGGGTCCTTCCATGCCTAATGATAATGTTGGTGGCTATGTAGATGTCACGTTCCTTCATCTTTCTCGCCCCTCCCTGTTATTCATCTTCATGACTAGATCTCTGTACAGTAAAGCGTCAGAATCCCAGCCACTCGTCTGCAGTCCCCAAATACTGAATCCTTACTGCTTGTGTTGAGTATTCCCCATTTTCCCCAATCCTCACCCCTCCATGTTTCCACTTAAAGTTGGAACCTCAAGGGAGCTACTCAGAAGCTGAAATCCCAAGAACCTCCGTCATCCTGTGGTGGAGGAGGGGGAGTGAGATGGAAGCCCAGGGCGTCAAAGGCAATAGTGACTCCACAGCCTGGACCCCTCATGTCTGTGTGGTCTCCAAGCTCTGGGTTTGTGTATGCCTTTTCACCCCAGTTCCTTACCTGGGTCAGCTCATTCACACACACCCACTTACACACACACACACACACACACAGCCTCCCAAAGCTGAGCTGTGCCCTTCATACCCCGCTGCCTCTAGGAGCTTTGGGAAAGAGCTGGGCTGGGGACTGGTTCCTGGGATGGGGAGGAAGGAGATGACAGGGAGGAAAGAGAAATGAAGCGAGAAGGCTGGAAATGGTAGAGCTGAGACAGGGACCTGGAGGGGAT
Source organism: Tupaia belangeri chinensis (assembly GCF_000334495.1). Classification (NCBI taxonomy): domain Eukaryota; kingdom Metazoa; phylum Chordata; class Mammalia; order Scandentia; family Tupaiidae; genus Tupaia; species Tupaia belangeri. The sequence goes on along the minus strand of NW_006159974.1, from coordinate 1,997,355 downwards.
GCCTGGCGTCTGCTCTGAGTTGTTTGTATAAATCCATCTCTCTTTGTCTTCGTTTCTGAATCTCCCATACTCTCAGGAGGGTAGCAGAAGACGGTCCCGCAGAGTTAGTGATCCAAGCTGAACAACTGGAAAACCAGGGGAGGGGAGCAGGGCACTGGGTCTTTAGCCAGAAAAGATCTGAGACAGAGAGAGGGCAGGGGCTTGCCCACCCACCCACCATCCAAGCTGAACAACTGGAAAACCAGGGGAGGGGAGCAGGGCACTGGGTCTTTAGCCAGAAAAGATCTGAGACAGAGAGAGGGCAGGGGCTTGCCCACCCACCA
>NW_006159974.1:1986934-1992765 GCF_000334495.1 Tupaia belangeri chinensis | reverse complement strand
CTGCAGCCTTTCATTGCGTCAGCCATAGGGGGGACAGGCTGGGAGGGGACACTTTATGAGAGGGGCAGGGGTCTCCACTTTGAACTGAAATGAGGTGCTGAAGGACTCCTGAAAATAGTCCCATTTAGAAAACGTTATTGCCTTACTCCCACCCCTCCCAGAGGTGGGGAGTCCTAGGAAGAGGACTGGGGAGAAGATGGGGTCACTGGAGCCTCGGAAATGATGAGTAATGAGAACGGGGTGCTCACCCTGATTTTCAGTCTTGTGGTCTCATTTCCTCAGAGACCCCACACACACTCTTGAGTGGGGGAGGGGAGACCCAGCAAGCCTGGGGAGGGCAATGCTGCAGAGATGAGTCACCAAGAAAGAGTGAGAGGAGAAAAAGAGACAGAGACAGGGAGAGACACAAAGAGACAGCTACTAGAGAGAATGAAAAAGGAACAAGCACACACACACACACACACACACACACACACACACCGTGAAGGTGGTAACCACAAACTAACAAGAAAAAGGGAATCATGTACTTCTATAATCCTGACCAGCTCCCCCCAACATCCACCTGTCACACACACAACATACTATCACAATATAGAGTTACACTGAGATTCTGAGACACACCCACTTACACAAACACAATGTCACACCTCGCCTAGCAGAGTCACCCAGACCTATGCTGAGAATGTGTAGAGTGCAATGGAGATTTGCATAGAAAGCCTTCATTTCTTTTACGGGGTGGTGGGAGGGGGTCAAGACCCTCAAGGGATGCGACTTTAAGAATCCAATACCTGGTTTCAGGGAGTCACAGGCTGCGCCGTGCACACGCAACAATACACATAAGTCGCCAGCCTCCCCATCCACGCATACATAGTAATATATCAAGCATCTTCCTTATCAAAAAGCCACTTGAGGTATCTGATTGTGGGATACGCCAGGCATGTTGTCCTAAATACATCCCACCCAGACACCCCCTGACTCGTATACACATGTAAAGAAACGCAAACACACAAAGACGCCCATGGGCACACTCACACTGACGGAAACCACCTTGCTCTGCCTCGCCCGCGTTCGCACACGTCTTGGCGCCCCCGCGTGTTTCTTTTCGGGATTGCAGTCTCCGCTGCTCCAAAGCTCAGCTCCCGGGGTGGAGGAGTGGGGAGGTAGTGCCAGGCTCCCTCCACTTCCTCCTCCCACCACGTACTGCCCACCCAAAAATGAGGAAAGTAAGCACGGCTGGCCATGAGCGAGTCAAGAACGAGACGCGTGGATCCTGGGGTTCAGGGAGGCTGATCCCTGAATGCCAAGGAGTACTTGAGAGAGAGAATTTGGGTAGCAGCCGAGTCCCCTGGTCCAAGGGAAATTGAGGCTGGAGGCTTGCTTGCCAGGGCACCATGCTGCTGCAGCCCTTGGTTCCCAGCGGCAGTTTCTCTCCTCTGCTTGGTGGGGGTGCGCAATGGCCAGCAGCCCTCCCACCCTACTCCCTCCTAGGAAGTCATTAGCCCCATCGCCATGGGGCTTAGAGATCCTCTCTAATACAGGCTGTCGGGGAAGGGGGGGGATAATGTGTCTCAGCCCTCCCCACTGAGAAGCAAAACAGACACAGAGGGTGGGCAAAATGTTCATTTTATTGTCGTACAGCCATGGTCAAAATGACAAGGAAGGTGGCAGCATGGCCAGGTGCAGCAGGCAACCAAGGCAGAGCAGCACAGCAGCAAAACTGGAACTGGGGACAGTAGTGAAGCAGTGGCCAACCCTTTCGCCCACCTCCTAACACCCTCCTCTGCTCACTCCTTGCATTCTACCCCAGTGAAGTTCAGTCAGTACTTCCTTAGCAACTGACTGTTGTCTAAGGTCAAACTCACATCACTACAGAGTGAGGTTCTGGAGCATGCTCTGGGCTTGGGACACCTGGTTTCTAATCCCTGGGAGGCTCCCAGTGACTATGAGTGGCTTAGAAGTCATTCTGATCTTCCTGAGCAGTTTCTTCCCTTTGCAGTTGATGTGGGGATCCAGTTTGGGAGATAGTGCAGTACAAATGCAGCTGTTACTACTTGCATTTCAATAGAAGACTCTCAAAATCAGAAAAGCATAACTGATCCAGAGGAAGGGAGTGATGTCCAGAAATACTGGGAGGTGGGGCTTCCAGTCATACTAGAAGGCAGCCTGGTTAGAACCAGAAGATAGCTCCTATGCCAGGCTGAGGGACCTGCCCTCCACTGTACCAAACTCTCTAGTCAGAAACCCCTCATGAGTTGGGGGTATAGGGGTAGGCCCTGTGAAATAGGGACAGTGTGCAAAGTTGGAGAAAACTAGTCCAGAGAGGCAGGCTCAGGAAAGTGCATTGCAGAGATAAACAGGGGGCCTAGTGGGGAAACACTAAAAATATATTCATGTACAGGGTCTCTCTCCATATTGCACACAGGGCTGGTGATGGGGTGGTCACAGGAAGGGGGGAGGGGAGAGCAGAGAAATGGGCATTGAGGAACTAAGTATCTGAGAGGTCCAGGGAGGAGGTGGATGGGGAATAGACAGCGGTGAGGGAAAGGAGACTGTTTAAGAGGCATGGATGCTAAGGAGGCTGTGAGGTGAGGGTTTGGAAAGGGTGGAGGAAGAAAAGTAACACGGATTAAGACTTGTGCTCTGGGTAAGGGGGGTTGGGCATTGCACACACTTACGCCCCTTCTCTTGGAGAAGTAGAAAGGAGTTTGCTCCCAGATCAGGGCAATGGACAGGCTCTGGAGCCTGTAGAGGGACCAGTTATTTGGAAAGGGAGAGCGTGGGTAATAGCGCAAAGGGTTTCCCCAAATTCAGTGGTTCAGGTAAGGACCTAGGTTATGGTGTTCAGGGGTTCCAGAGGCAAGGTGGCAGACAGGGAAAAGAGAAGACGGAGGACTCTAGTGGGTAAAGGTAGGAGTCAGAGCACACTTTGGAGGGGATGGGTTTGGTAAGAACAGAACTGGGGATATGTGTGTGGAGGGGAAGGTCCTGTGGAAGGGAACCGGTTCTAAAGTGCTCTGCTTGTCTCTCCCTCTGGAAGGAGAGCCCTCAGATGTCGACCTCCAGCAGGTACTGTTCGGTATAACCCTTGACCAACTCAAGACCCAGGCCGGCCTGGCAGAAGTCAGCCAACTGTGACCACAACTGAGGCGCCAGGAAGAGCTGACACATGACGTTGAGGCCAGCGAGGCGCGGGGCCTGGCGCTGCAGGTGCCACAGCAGCTGACTTTGCACCTGCGCGCCGTCGCTGCCGAAGGCGTCGATGTTGAGGTAGCGCCAAGTGCCATCGCCTCCGTGCGGGATAGGAAAGGGGCGCGTGCACAGCGTGAGCACGCGCGGGTGCGTGCGGCTGTCCACGCGCCACTCTAGGCCCTTAGCCGCCAGCAGACGCAGGTTGCTCTCACTTGGCCGGTAGGGCTGCCAGTCCTGGATGATGGTCCCTCCCGGAAGCACATCTCGCTGCACAGAAGGCGACAGCAGGAGGCGTTCCACGTCGCCGCCCGCCTCATTCACGGCCTCGGTGGGCAGCAGCGAGAAGGTGCCGGATTTCTGCAGTGCAGCCAGCCGGGCGCCCAGCCCGGCCAGTAGCGCCGTTGCGTTGAATCGGACCAAAAGGATGCCCTGCGGGGGGCACCAGTGAGCAGGGGGTACGGCACGGTGGGAGGGCTGGCGAGCCCAGGGCCCCTTGGCATTCGCTCCCACATTTACAACCACGGACTTCCACCTGGGTCCTCGGGAGGACCGACCTTGAAGGGCCCAGGCAGAGTGGGGTAGGTTGAAAGCCCAGATCTCTGAGGGTAGCAGGGAAGCTTCAGGGATAAGGGTTCCAAAAACCTGGATCCCTGCACAGAAGGCGACAGCAGGAGGCGTTCCACGTCGCCGCCCGCCTCATTCACGGCCTCGGTGGGCAGCAGCGAGAAGGTGCCGGATTTCTGCAGTGCAGCCAGCCGGGCGCCCAGCCCGGCCAGTAGCGCCGTTGCGTTGAATCGGACCAAAAGGATGCCCTGCGGGGGGCACCAGTGAGCAGGGGGTACGGCACGGTGGGAGGGCTGGCGAGCCCAGGGCCCCTTGGCATTCGCTCCCACATTTACAACCACGGACTTCCACCTGGGTCCTCGGGAGGACCGACCTTGAAGGGCCCAGGCAGAGTGGGGTAGGTTGAAAGCCCAGATCTCTGAGGGTAGCAGGGAAGCTTCAGGGATAAGGGTTCCAAAAACCTGGATCCCCAAAGAGAGGTAGGATCAGTGTGGAGCTGCCAATGGGGGGGTCTCCAAGGGGAGTGAAACCGAGGGAGGTCTATCAGTCGGTTGGAAGGGGAGAAAAGGGACAAATCCTTAAATTAAGATGTTTGTGTTTCTGAAAAGAGGCGGGGTCAACGTAGAGAAGCAGGGTCAAGGACATCAGGAAGTAAGGACCGGGGTTTGAGGTTGGGAGTCGGGGTTTGAGGTTGGGAGTCGGGAGTTTTACTTCCCCTGGGCGAAGGGAGCTGGGTAAGGAGTGGGAGTCCCAGGACAAGCTCATGGGCCGCTCCACCTGGTAGAGCCCAAAGAGAAAGCCAGCCAGCGTTGGGTTGGCCGCTCCTATGACCCAGCGGGGAGGTCATCCGAGCTCCCAAATCCTTCTCACCTGCTTAGTGATTAAGCGATATTTCTTCAGCTCCCGGGGACCCAGCTGATCGTCCCGGGTGAGCCGTGCCACCTTGACCCCCGGGTGTTGTTGCTTGACCAGCTGCGAGCAGAAGCGCTGCAGCAGCCGCGCCACGCCCTTGCCGCGCTCCCAGGGCGCCACGCGTAGCCCCTCCACCAGCGCTGTCTCCCCGGCGTCGATCACGTTCACCGATTCCAGCGCGATCTGCGGACCGAGGCCATTAATGGCCCCCCTCCCCGCCTCCGCCCTGCCAGGGCTCTTGGCTCTCAAGGCTCGCCTCTTCCCACACGCTGAACACTCCGTCGTCACCACCCGGGCGCCAGGCCAGACCCGGGCGGCCCAGGGAGCTCTCTCCACATGTGGGTCTCGAATTCCGGAGCCGGCAGAAGTCACTCGCCAGGGACCTCTTCCACCTCTTGAGAAGCTTCAGCTCCGAGTGCCCGGAGTCCCTGACCTCTCGCCACGCCCACTCTCATGGGTCCGATTCCCGGAGCTTGCCACGCCCACTTCCTCTCCGCTCCACCCCCAGCCCAACTCCTTTCCGGCAGTTGGCTTCCATTCCAGGTCCTCTTAGTGCGAGAGTTTCGTCTGCTCAGGGGTCCTGGTCTCTAGCTGTTCCCACCCCTAGCTTACCCCCTTTTGCCTGTTCCTCACTTTTTGTGTTCCTGCCTTCAGAAACTCCTCAGACGGATCCTCAAACTCGAAGCTCTCTCGGTTAGGCCTCCGGTTCCTCTGCCAACCGGAGTTCTTTACCACCCGCATCCCACCGTCACTGATCTAACCCCTGGATCCACACGCCCTATACTCTGGTCCCAAAGCAGACTCTGTTTTCTCAGCGATTGGACGACGGCAGGGAGAGGTTCGCCCTGCCCTAAGATCCATGCACCCAAACTGGCTTCACCCCTTTGCACCTGGGCCCCGCCCCCGGCTCTCACCACTCCTCCGTTGCGCTTGGCCAGCACCACCGTGCGGTTGGGATCCCGAAGCCAGCTGTGGTAGCGGCTGGGAAGGTAGTCGAGGCCCCCGTAGATGCCCCCCGAGATGGCCAGCACTTCCTCAAACTCCTGTTCCGTGGCCACCACGAAGTCCAACGGCTCTGCCTCGGCCTCGGGCCCAGATTCGGTCCTGGGTTTGGCTCCCAAGGAGGCCTCGGGCCCTGATTCAGCCCCCAGAGGCTCCGCCTTTTC
>NW_006159974.1:1964793-1986903 GCF_000334495.1 Tupaia belangeri chinensis | reverse complement strand
CTCAGCCTCAAGCCCTGATCCAGACCTGGGCTTGGCCTCCGCCTCCTGTGGCCAACTTTCATCTGGCCCAGCGTCCATCTCAGGTTTAGGGATCTCAGAGGTGGCTATCGCTTCCAGCTTCATTACCCTGCAGAAAAGGGAGAATCAGCATGGGATCAGAGTCCCCCTTCCCACATATGACCCCCTTCCCACAATGGTCCTAAGGACCTAATGATCACTCCTACACAAACATACCCCCATTCCCTACAGGATCTAGCTAATGCTGCCTGGGCTCTCCTTGAACTCAATATCCTGCCTCAGCTTCCCAAGTAGCTGGGATTTCCGGTGCCAGGTTAACATCCTTTCTTTTCTGCCACATAGATCCTGAGAATGAAGGGCTCTCAGCTCCCTCCCTTCACCCACCAGTTCCCAGAAATCCCAACTCTAGGGACCAGCAGATGGCGCAATGGTTATGTCACTGGACTCCCTCATATTCGACAGCAGTTTGAGTCCTGGACCTAGTGGCTTAAATCTCACACTGGGCGAGTGTGTGTACGTGAAAGATCCCAAGAGGAGAATGGAGAAGAGATTGTGGTGTGCCCATTCCCCCCGGGGGGGGGGTGATTTCTCACTTTCTGTCTCTCTGGACGAGCACACGTGCCCTTTAGCAAAAATCTCTCTTTAGAAAAAGAAAAAGGAAAAAAAAAAAGAAATCCCACCTCTAGCTGCTTCATCCTTATTGGAATGTTCCTTAACCATCACAAACTTAGAAACCCCTAGGGAATTCCTTAGAAACTAACCCTGGATCTCCCCCATGCCCAGCCAGCTTCCAGGGGCCCCCTACAAAGGAGAAAAGGCCCTTAGAGAGGAGGATAAAGAATCAAGGTGCTCCAGCTCCTCCCCAAGACCTCTGTGAAGACAACAAAAGAAACTCCCACAATCCACTCTGCCTACAAGAGGTATGGTACCCCAGGGAACAGCAGAGGATTAATGACACCCCCCCTTTTCTGCCACTACAACATATGCTTCTAGGGCGAGGGAGGTATAGACCACAGACCTCCTCCATATTGTTGCCCCAGTTCCCCAGCACCCCCTGACATACATATGAAACTATAAGCCAAAGGAATGGGCAGGTGGACAGCCACATTCCAAGCCATTCCTCCCCGGCCAGTCAAATCCCCCTTCCCCCCTTCCCTTCCTCCTACTTGAGTTTACCCCCTGCTTCCCCACAGGAGAGAACGGGCTCTACTCCAGGGCTAAGTGATCATTCTGAATAGGGTGCTGTTGTAGCTACAGCTAATAAAACGTCCCCCAAGATCATCCATGCCCCTCACTTCACTTACTTCACCTCCAAAGGTGGAGTCACACTCCTTTTGCCTTCTTCTTTTTAATCCCTTTTTGCCCTTTTCCATCTCCCACTCAGGACTTCCTTTGCCCTTCTCATTCCTTAAACTCTCCCTTTTGGGTCGATCTCCTGTAGATCTAACACCCCTGTGACCTTTGGCTCTTCTATTTTCTCTACCAAGAGACAGTCAAAGAAAGCCCCCTATCCAAGTCCTAATGACTTATTTCCTGATGGCCTATCTACTCCAGTCCAACCAAATGAACCAATCAAACACCCCTCTCTTTATGCCGATTATAACGCTCCCCTCCCATAACCTATATTAAGTCTCATTAGCCAATACCCCAGGGGACACACAGACCAGCTACTCTGTGTGTAGGGGGTGATATTGACTGGCTGGACTTTTTTTCCATTACTAAAATATGACCTAGGTTTGGGGGTGGGGACCAGCAATGGCACCAGTGGGTAGTTTGGGGATGTATTTAGCTTCCATGCCATAAATGGCTTAAGTAAACCTAGCATGCTTGCTATACAATGGAAACTTCAAAACAAGAGTTCCTTCCACCTCCTTCTTTCTCAGCTAATTCTGATGCCTCAGGCTCTCCCAGGTAAGGTAAAACCGCATTGGTCCTGCATCATCAGAGGACAGGGGGAAGCCAGGCTCAGAAGACTGTAGATCCCCTGCTGGGGCCATTAGAGACCACAGGATCAACGCATTTCTTTCACAGTAGGGACACTGAAGCTTGGGCAGGTTAAGAACCTTGTCCAAGGTGATGCGCCTTGGGCGGAGCCAGACAAGAGTTAAGTTTCTCAGCTCCCAGGTCATCAGGAGACCAGTTCAGTGTATCCAGATGGTAGAACTCAGCCTGAAAGGCAAGGACAGAAGTACAGGGTCCTTGGCGGGAGTCAAAGGTCCAACTGGGCTAAGCTGACACAAAACTGGAGATGGGATTGGCAGGGGAACGCTCACTGCTTTGCCCACACTGGCAGCAACTCCTGTGCCAACGCGCAGACCAAGCACCAGACTTCCTGTGCCAGGCTGTGGGGACGACGGGCCCCAGAGTGAGCAGTTAGCCCTTGGCTCTCATCTGTACCTCCAGGCTCCCTGACCCAGCCGTTCGCGGGCCCTGGGGAATTATAAACTGGTCGTTTAGTTCAATGGTCATCTTAGCAATACCACTGCTCCTAAAAGGGGTACTCATCTGCCTTATTCAAAGCAGTTTTCCTCACTTGGGATGGAGAGTCGATTTCCAAAGGGCATTTCTACATCTCAGACAAGGATGCTTGTGGTGGAGGGTGGAGTGGAGGCAGGGAAGAAGGAAGAACTTTCCTGATCTTTTCCCCCTGTTTCCCCGGTTTCTCCTCTGCCCTTGTTCCTTTTGGGGGCACACAAAGGTTCCAAGGTCCTTACACTCAGAGAGAAGCAAGTACTGAGCGAGGGTTTCAGGACACACTAACACTGTGGGCTGGCCCTGTAACCCTTGCTCCTCACTCTGAGCACTTTCCACCCTCCAGAACAGCACCCTCCAACCTGGCTCCACACAGCGCTAACTCCCAGGGGGTGTCTAGGCTGCCCCGGCCTCCAGGGCACCGTGGGAGATGTAGTTTAGGCATCCCTTGGGCCAAGCGCCAGCAAGAGGGGCAGCATTGCTCGACTCTCGTCCCTAACCCCACCTCTTTGGGCCTTTCTTTCAGTCTCATAAATATGAATGATCACGCTGAGGAGGGGGCCATCGCAGCCATCCCTGGCATGCTGGGAGCCCCTCCACCCCCCCCCCATCCCACCGTACCCCACACACCTGAAATATTGATGCCCTTGGGGTCAAGGCTTCTCGGAACTGGAGGAGGGAGGCGAGGGTGGGAAGGGAGCAGAGACGCGGAGAGGAGAGGCGGAGACAAAGACAGCAGCTACACAAAGCTCCAAAGATGAGAGCGAAAAGGACAGGAACGGAGGCGGAAAGGAGACAAAGGCGGTCAGGGAGATGCGGGGCCCGGAGGGGATGAGAGGAGAGCGGGAGGAGGCACCAATACCGAACCACAGGCACGACGCCTCGTGACTCCGGGCCCAGCAGATGATAAAAAAAATCCTCGCACCCTCTCCCCAGGCGGAACATAAATAGAAAGCAGCGTGACACACCCCTTCTCCCCAGGGCGTGTGGGGGGTGGGGAAGGGAAGGGGTCAAGGGGAGGAGAAAGTCAGAAAAGAGGCTGGAAGAGGACACCTCAACCACAGAGACCGGGGAGGTGGAAAGGGGGTGGTCCAAGAGGGGCGTAATCGAGAAGGAGGAGGGGGTCCTCCCGGGAAGATACGGGCTGGAGGGAGATTCCGGAGGAAGCTGCCCACTTGATGGGGGTCCTGCTGGGCACCGGGCTCTGGGGACAGGTGGGAACCAAATGGCGACCGGGGAGGGGATGATGGGAAAGGGCCTGTGGACACCTGCGGCGAAGTCTGTCTCAGTTATCTAGGTCACCGGACGGGGAGGGCTGGGCCGCAGAGGGCGCAGCCGCTCTCTCTCCCCCTGGGGGGGCAGTGGCCTTCTGCTGTTCCCATTCCGCGGCGGAGGAGCGCAGCAGTCCCCGCCCTCAGCCCGGCAGCCACCCTACCTCGCCGGAGCTGGAGCCAGGGCTGGGATGCTAAGTGCAGCGGGGTGGCCCGGCGCAGGAGCCGTACGAGAGGAGGTTTACTTGGGAACCCCGAAGGTCCAATGAGGAAGATCGCGGGCCGCGCCGTCGGGTCCCGACTTAGACTTCGAATGCAAACTTGAGGCAGGCGCTGCAGCTCAGTTCCCTACGCTGGCCCGGGCGCCCAGCGGGTCAGGGGTCCGGCCGCGCGGGGGGGTCCCCGGCGCGGCCCCGGCGGCGACTCCGAGGGGCGGAGACCCCAGCGACGCCGAAGAAACCTGGGACGGATCTGGAGCGGACTCGAGTACTTCTCGGAGCTGGCCGGGGCTGGAGGTGGGTGCTGGGGGCCATACCCCCCGGCCACCGGCGCAGCTGGGTGGCCTTCAGTCGCGCTTCCGGACTCTGCCCCCTGTCGCAGCTGGGGGGCGGGTTTTGGTGCAGTGGGTAGTTGCTGCCTAGTTATCACAGGTATTCACGGTCCAGGAGTCCTGACTGCCCTGAAGCCCCCCTACTCCAAGGACCACCCCCGCAACTGAATCTCTTTTCTCCCAGCCGACCTCTAGCCGGTAAAGAGACTCGACTCTTTGGCCCTGGAACGGAAGCTGCAAAACTGACAGAGAAAATAGAACCCGAGAAGACATGGACGCTGAGAAACATCAAGAGATAGCTGAGGGGCCAGCAGGTGGCGTAGTGGTTACAACGCTGGACCCCACATGGCCAACCGCATTTGAAGTCCCGGACTGGGCTTGAAAATCATACCAGGAGCTTGTGCAAGCATGCACAAATCCCTTGAGGAGAAGAATGGAGAAGGGATTGTGCAGTGGCCATCCCTCCCGGGGGGTGATTTCTCACTTTCCCTCCTCTTACTGTCTGTCTCCCGCAAGTGCACATACCTTATGGCAAAAATCTTTCAAAATAAAAAATTAAGAAAAAGAGAGCTGAGAGATGGAAAGGAACAGGGCGAGGCCTAGTCATCTGTCTTCCCACTACTGCTTGGGTCCCTCCCAGAACAGCCTCACCCTTAGGCACCCTCAGCCCGCCCTAAAGCTCCTGGTGCAAGACCCCAGAGAAGAACCTTTCAACTCGCAGAAAGACTTCCAGCTGCACCCTGTACACAGAGCACTTGCACACAGACTTGTGCACATAGACTTTCCACTCCCTGCTAGCCCTGGTGGGTGGAAGGAAGGGTGGGAGGAGGAGTGAATGGTGAGTCTTGAACCCAAGTGGGTGCAGTGCTGCCCTTGACTCTAATAAGCTGGTGACCTAGGCTCTTAACTCCTGGGGGTCTCACACCCCACCATAAAGTGAATACCTGCAGTTCTGCCCTGTTAGGAGCCAGACAAGTGATGGACAAAGCCTTTTAGAGGCAGATGGCATAATGGTTATGCTGCTAGACTCCCACACGATCAATCGCGGTTCAAGTCCTGGAACTAGTGGCTTGAAAATCGCACCAGGAGGCCGGCAGGTGGCACAGGGTTAAGTGCTGGATTCCCACATGGCCAACTGTGGTTCAAGTCCCAGACTTGGTGGCTGGCTTTCTCACTTTCCCTCCCTCTCTCTGTCTCTCTCGGGTCAAATTAAAAAGAATAACAAATAAAATAAGTAATTCTTAGAAAGAAAGAAAGAAAGAAAACCACACTGGCATGTGTGCATACATGCCTAAGATCCTGGGAAAAGGCCCTTTAGAAACTGCAAAGTGCAGGGCCAGCAGGTTGCATAGTGGTTAAGGCTCTGGATTCACACATGTTTCATCATGGTTCAAATCTGGACCTGGGCGGCTTGAGACTCATGCTAGCAACTGTGAGTGTGTGTGTGTGTGCGTGTGTGCATGCATGTACATGTGTCCGTGCCCAGAATCCCAAGAGGAGAATGGAGGAGAAGGGATTGCACATGGCCATCTGGGGTGGGGGTGATTTTCTGCTCTCTGTTTCTGTCTCTCTGGCAAGCGCACATACCCTATAGCAAAACTCTCAAAGCAAACAAAAACAAAGGAAAGAATAACTGCAAAGTGCTCTAGAGTCTGCTGAGGATGGGACACTCTTCCCCCAAGGGCTGCCCAGTTCTTGGTCTTCCCTCCTTCCTGCCAGAGTTTACTCTCACCTGTCTCATTCCATTTCGTGTTTTCTGAGGTAATAACTCCATAACTTGGTAAACTGACCCCACTGGACTGCTAATGTGATGCAATGGGAGAGGATGTTCTTGGACTCCCACACACATAGCCATGTCCAGGGCTAAAGGGATAAGAATCAGGATATGGAATCCTAGGCCAGGTAGGCAAAGAGCAACTGACAACATTCAACCTTTGAAAAAATGGGACTTGCCCCCATTTCAGATGTCTAAAAATGCCAACGCACTGTGCATCTCACAACCTGCAGTTACAGTGGCGTATGATGCACCAAGGGAAGGCACTTCAAAAAGTCCAGGCTTTCAAGGAAAAGGTCACTCGTGGACAAAGGGAGATGCAGTCATATTCTAATCCTGCCCCTTTCACCAGGAGCCCCATTTACTGCCACCAGAAAACTCTTGGATTTGTCCTCCAAAAAAAAAATAATAATAGATAAATTTAAATAGATAAATTTAAAAAAATTATCATCATTATTTTTTAAATTTGCTATAAGGCATGCATGCTCACCACAGAGAGACAGAGAGAGAAAGTGAGAAAGCAAGCCATCAGATCTGGGACTCGAACTGCAGTTGGCCATGTGGGAGTCCAGCACCTTAATCACCACACCACATGCTGGGCCAAGATAAATAGTTCTTTAAGAAAAAGTGATGTACACTTACTTAAAAAAATGATGACTTTAGGCAACCAGCAGTTGGTGTAAAGACTATGTCGCTGGACTCCTATGTAGTCGACTGCGGTTCAAGTCCCAGACCTGGCAGCTTAACCTCCTGCCAGGTAAGTGTGCATGTGTGCCCAAGATCCCGAGAGGAGAATGGAGGAGAAGGGATTGTGGTGTGGCCATCCTCCCTGGGGGGTGATTTCTCGCTTTCTGTCTCTGTCTCTGTCTCTGTCTTTCTGGTGAGCGCATGCACCCTAAAGCAAAAATCTCTCAAAAATAAATAAAAAAATAAATAATGACTTTAATGAATGTGCTGTCCCTTCCAGCGAGAGAGAACAAGTGACTTTCAGCATCCTTAAGAGCTCAGAGATTGCAAGAAGTCGGGCTACTGTGCTCTGGAACCAGTCAAGGTTGGCTGGAAATGAGGGAGAGCCTTTGCTGGGCAGGCCTGGCTTGCAAGGCCACTTTTGACTCACTATTGGCCAATGATGTGGTGTGAGCCACAGAGTCACTTGGAATGTTTACGAAGCACATTGACTTAGTCCTCTCAACGCTGTAAGGGAATTGGCACTCTTAGTCATTTGTCACATGAGGAAAGTAGATTTTAAAGGGTTCCACGGGGCCAGCAGCGGTGTGGTGGTTAAGGTATTAGATTCCCACATGGCCAACCATGGTTTGAATCCCAGACCTGGTGTCTTGCTTTCTGACCTTCCCTTTCTTTCTTTTTTTTTCGGGGGGGAGGGAGGTTTTTGCTATAGGGCGCATGAGCTTGCCAGAAAGAGAGAAAGAGAGAGACAGAAAGGGAGAAATCACCCCCAGGGGGGATGACCACGCAGCAATCCCTTCTCCTCCATTCTCCTCTTGGGATCTTGGGCACGCATGCACACGCACCCGGCGTGAGTTTAAGCCACCCGGTCCAGGACTTGAACCATGGTTGACTACATGGGAGTCCAGCGACATAGCCATTACACTAACTGCTGGTCCCTCACTTTCCCTTTCTATCTCTCTGGTGAATTCACATGTCCTGAAGCAAATGAATGATAATAACAATAATAGAAAATTTTTAAAAAGAGTTCCATGAACTAGATCTTAAAGTTGGCAAAGGGCATTGGCTCTCATTGCAAACTCAGGCCCCACTGCCCACTCAGCCCTCGGGGGGGAATGAGACAACCTACAGGAAAGTACTTGGCACATTATACAGCATCGAGTCTGTGTCAGTGTTATTAATATACTAGGGTAAGTCTTTGCTCAGGTTGAATTTTGTAAATGCCCTTGTGTACATGCTGAGACCTTCGGGTTCCACATGTTGACTCATACCCTCTGGCGCTGGTTTGTTTATTTGGGTCTTTTCTCTGGGAGAGCCTATGTGCCCCCTTTCTGGGCCAGGTATGCTTTACTGCTGGCAGGTGGCCCTGCGATCCTGGTCATTTGGTTGGGTCCACCCTCTATGGCAGCTCCTCCCATATCACCTACTTCCTTTGTGACTATCCCCCCATAGTGAGTCACCCCTAGACTCCTGAAGCCCTCTCCATTCTAGGATTCTGGTAACCAGGACTTCCTCCTCCAGATTTTTGACTTTGCGTTCTCTCCAGAACTTCTCCCTCTCCAGCTGTGTGTGCCTTCTCTCACCTCATCCAGTGACTTAACTATCCCAGCAGTTCAGCAATCTATGAATCAGGTCTTGACTTTCCAGCCTGTCTCCAGCTGCAATGCAACATCTGCATTTGGATAACAGCAGCAAAATAAAAGATGTGACGCTTTCCAGGAACTGAGCGGGATACCTCGTGCTTTCCAATCTTCACAGCCAGCTAGGGGTCAAAGGGTTAAGTAATTGGCCCAAAGTTATAGGGCCAGTGAGTACCTAAGAGTCTTACTCAGAATACCGTAATAGGACTGAAAGGAATCAGATCCTCCCAGAAGTCAGGGTGTCCCAGATACCACATACGCACGGGCGAGGCATGATGCCATGGTTTTGTCATCTGTAAAGAGGACGTAGCACCTAACTTCCAGTAAGGATTGAATACAATAGCCTATGTAAACTGCCTAGCACAGCACGGCATTTCTGGCTAAGAGTCTGACTTAACGAGAGATATTATTATCTAGCCAACTGGAGCAGCAGTTTCTCAGGTAGATAGCGTTACAGCTTGCACAGTGGAATTCAGGCACAACAGCTACTTCTATATTTTTCAGTTTTTGCCAGAGAGGGTGTGGAGAGAGAGAGAGACAGAAACAGTGAAAGAGAGAGAAAGCAAGAAAGCACCCCCTTCTCCTCCATCTCTCCCTCCCTTCAGGATTTTTGGCACATATGTATTGATACCTGCACTTGATGTATTTCTGTAGCTGCCACATTCAAGGCGAACTGCACAGTGGGCCATCGGGGGGTCCAGCCACATTCACCACCACACCACCAGTTGGCCCTAAAATTTATCTTGTTTATTCTGCAGTCAGGACTGTCAGACTCACAGGAGCTTCAGGAATCAAGGGATAGAAAGATGGAAAACAAATGGACCAAGGAGTGGTCTAGTGGTTAAGATGCTGGATCCCACATGGTTGGCCGTGGTTCGAGTCCTGAACCTGGCAACTTGAAAAATCTGCTGGTTGCGTGTGCATGTGTGTCCAAAATCGCAAGAGGAGAAAGGACTGGGGCATGGCCATCTTCCCAGGAGGTGCTTTCTTACTTTCCCCCTCTCTGTCTCTCTCTAGCAAATGCACGAGCCCTATGGCCAAAACCTAAAAGGAAAACAAAAAAGATGAAAAACCATTGAACTCAACCATGAACACTTTCAGAACAGGGATGCCGTCAGCTATCCCTACACCTCTGGTACTTATTTCTGTTCTTAGTATACAGTAGGTGCTCAATGAGTATGTTGTAAATAAATGACTCCAATCCATTTATGCAATCAGAGACTGTGAGACCAGACACTTTATCTAAGGTCACCCAATTGCATAGGTAAAATCAGACTCCTGGTGTCCTAACCCCAAGCTGATACACAGCCCAAAATCACACTACATTTTTTCTTTCTTTTTTTTTGCGGGGGTGGGGGGTTTGCTATAGGGTGTGTGCGCTCGCCAGACAGAAACAGAGAGATAGAAAGCGAGAAATCACCCCCCATGGGGGATGGCCATGTCGCAATCCCTTCTCCTCCATTCTCCTCTTGCGGGATCTTGGGCATGCACGCACACGCATCCGGCGTGAGTTTTAAGCCACTGGGTCCAGGACGCGAACTGCGGTCGAATACGTGGGAGTTCAGCGACATAGCCATTACGCTAACTGCTGGTCCCCCTCTTTCTTTTCTTTCTTTTTTTTTTTTTTAAGAGAGATTTTTTGCTATAGAGCACATGTGTTCACCGGAGAGACAGACAGAAAGCAAGAAATCACCCCCGAGGAATGATTGGCCACACTGCAATCCTCTCTCCTCCATTCTCCTCTCAAGATTTTGGGCAAGCATGCACATGGCTCAGTTGTGTTTGAAGCTGCCTGGTCTGGGACTCGAACCATGGTTAACTACATGGGAGTCCAGCACCTTAATCATTATGCCGTCTGCTGGTCCCCACACTGCATTTCTAAAGTTAAAGCGTGACGACTGAGCTTGGACGAACCTGAAATTTCACATCTCCTCTCCTGCAATCAGCAGATTCCTCTCCGCAGTTCATGTAAACCAACACTGGCTTCTACATTTGTTCATTTCCTCAGCAATCATTAGCATCTTCTTTCATCTCTTAAAGTTTTCTATAGGGCATGTGTGCTCACTGGACAGAGACAGAGAAAGTAAGGTACCAGCTGTGTGGCTTGGTAAGAAAGCAGCTGGATCCCACATGGCTGACTGTGTCCTTTGAATTCCAGACCAGACCTAGTGGCTTTAGAAATAGGCAGGGCGCATGTGCCCAAATCCTGAGAGGAGAATGGAGGAAAAAGGATTATGGCAAGGCCATCCCCCCAGGGGAATGCTTTCTCACTTCCTCTCCCTCTTTGTCTCTATCTTTCTCCAGTGAGCATGCACCCTTTAGCAAATTTCAAAATTAAAAATTAAATAAATTTGAGGGCTAGCAGGTGGCATGGTGGTTAAGGTGCTGGACTCCCATGTGGCCAACTGCAGCTCAAGTACTAGACCTGGCAGCTTGAAACTCATGCTGGGCATGAGTGCGTGCATGCTCAAATCTCAGGAAGAGAATGGAGGGGGAGGGATTGCTGCTTGGCCATTTCCACAGGAGACGATTTCTCACTTTCCTACAATGAGCACATACACCCTATGGCAAAAACTTTTAAAAAAATCACAGAAAACACCCTAGGGATACGGTCACACTGCAGTCCCTTCTCTTCTGTTCTCCTCTCAGGATTTTGGGCATGCACATGCACGCACCAGTTTGTCTTCCAAGTTGCTGTGTCCAGGATTCAAAGGGCACTATGGGCCATGTGGTATCCAACCGCCTTAACCATCACACCACTGGCTGGCCCTTATGCTCTCAAAAGTGAAATCTTTTTTCACTTTTTGATCCGGTCATTTAAAAAACCTTGGAGACCAGATGGTAGCACAGTAGCAACTCAACACTGTGAGGCTGACCAACATGGGAAGGTTCAGTATTCGTGTCTGGGGACCTCCCTAAACACTGCGCACATACGGTGATCCAGGTCAAGCTGCACTGAGAGGGTTTTGTGGACCAAGACTCTGTTGTGGGTCATGTTTCTACTTTTCTCTCTGCCTCTCTTTTACATGGGATAAATTAGTAAATACATTTTTTCTTTTTCTTTTTTTTTTTTTTTGAGAGATTTTTGCTATAGAGCGCGTGCGCTCGCCCGAGGGACAGAGACAGAAAGTGAGAAATCCCCCCCCCCTGGGGGGACGGCCACGTTGCAATCCCTTCTCCTCCATTCTCCTCTTGGGATCTTGGGCACGCACGCACACGCGCCTGGTGTGAATTTAAGCCACAGGGTCCAGGACTCAAACCGTGGTTGACCATATGAGAATCCAGCAACATAGCCATTACATCAACTGCTAGGTCCCAATAAATAAATTTTTAAAAAGTCCTTATATTGGGGGCCGGCCAGTGGGGTGGTGGTTAAGGGTGCTAGACTCCCACATCGCCGACAGCGGCTTGAGTCCCTGAATTAGCAGCTTGTTTCCTCGCTTTCCATCTCTCTCTCACACTCTGTCCCTATCTGGTCAAATTAAAATAAAATAAATAAAGTTAAATAAATAATTCTTTTAAAAAAAGTTCTTATATTGGGCTAGCAGGTGGAATGGTGGTTAAGGTGCTAGACACTCCGACATGGTCAACCATGGTTTAAGTCCCGGACCTGGCGGCTTGTTTTCTCACTTTCCTTCTCTCTGTGTTTATTTCTGGTCAAATTAAAATAGATGAATGAATAAATGAAATTAACATAAATAATTATTTTTTAAAATCTCCTGTATTCTAAAGAATATTTAGCATTCGCAAAAGTGGAAAGAGCACATCGTTTAAAACATAATGTTGTATTCAATAAATACATATTATTTTTGTCAATTTAAATCAGTATTTTTTTTAGGTAGCGTGAACAGTACAATGACACCCCATGAACCCAGCATCATCCTCAATGATTCTCAATTCATGACTAATATTGTTTTGTCTATACTGCGAGCTACTTCCCACCTCCTCTGATATTTGAAGTTTATTATATTTATTTCCTTTATAAGAGAGAAAGGGGGGGGGAGACAGTTACCCTCAACAGGGTCTTGTCATACTGGCCTCCTTCTCCTAGCCTCCCTGTCAGCCAGGATCACTGGGCCCCTCATATTGTGCCGCAGTACCCTGCCACCTGCACTGTTTCGTCTGTGCAGGGGGAGAACTGGAGTAGAGGGGATTGCAGTGTGTCCATTCCCCTCAAGGGGTGTTTTCTCACTTTGTTTCTCTGCCTCTTTCTAGCAAGCACATGTGCCTTCTGTCAAAAAAAAAATTATGGAACCAGCTGATGGCATAATGGTGATGTCACTGTGCTCCCACATAGCTGAATGTAGTTCTAGTCCTAGACCCTGTGGCTTGAAACTCGTGCTGGGTGCCTATGGGTATGTGACTAAAATCCCACGAAGAGTGTGGAGGAGAAGGGATTGTGGCATGGCCATCTCCCTTAGAGGGGTGATTTCTTACTTTCTGATTCTCTCTCTGGTGAGTGCATGTGCCTTATAGCAAAAAATCTCTCTAAAAAAGAAATTATATCGATTGCATATAGAAATAATATTTTTGGGACCAGTAGTTGGTGTAATGGCTATGTCGCTGGACTCCCATGTCCTCAATCGCGGTTTGAGTCCTGGACCCAGTGGACTCATCATGCTGGGCATGTGTGCATATGTGCCCAAGATCCCAAGAGGAGAAATGGAAGAGAAAGGATTGCGGTGTGGCCATCCCCCATGAGGGGTGATTTCTCACTTTCTGTCTCTCTGTCTCTCTGTCTCTGTCTTTCTGGAGAGTATACCCGTCCTACAGCAAAAGCCTATCCAAATAATAATAATAATATTTTGAATACATTAAACTTAATTCCACCTGCCTCTTTTCACATTAAAAATTATTTTATTGAACTTTATTTATTTATAATTTGACCAGAGAGAAACAGAGAGACAAAGAGAGAGAGAAAGTGAGAAAGCAAGCCACTGAGTCCGGGACTCCAACTGCAGTCGGCCATGTGGGAGTCTAGCGCCCTTAACCACCACACCACCTGCCGGATCCTCTTTTCACATTTTAAAAGTGACTACTACTAGAAAAGTTTAAATTATACATATGGCTCACATTAAGGTTTTTTGCTAAGGGTCAGGATCCACTTTTTGAAAGATTGTCATAGATAATGTGACAATCTCCATCAGAGGCCCAAATCTGGTGTCTTGTTGGATCTTATCAGGCACCAATGTTCAAGACCTAAATCCAATCATTATTAGTGATTGCAAAATGATGATATTCTTTTCTTTCTTTTTTAATTGATTTGCCCAAATTTATTTGCACGTGTGCTCACCAGAGAGAGGGGAAAGCAAGAAAGCACTCCCATGGGGAAGGGCCACACCTCAATCCTTCCTCCTCCATCTCTCCCTCCTTTGGGGATTTTGGGCACCCAGAGTGTTTCTCAAGCTGCTACCAGGATTTGAACTGTAGTCTCAGCTATGTGGAACCCAGCTACCTCAACCACCAGGCTATAGTGATAGTCTTTTTCTATCACTCTGTTTTTAATATTCTTATTTTATTTATTTATTTGGAGAGGTTTTGCCATAGGGCGCATGCGCTTGTCAAAAAGTTAGAGAGAAACTGAAAGACAGAAAGCAAGAAATCACCCCTGGGGGGGATGACCTCATCACAATCCCATCTCCTCCATTCTCCTCTCAGGATCTTGGGCACGCACGCACATGCGCCCAGCGGAAGTTTAAGTCACTGGGTCTGGGACTCAAACCGTGGTCGACTATGTGGGAGTCCAGCAACATAGCCATTACGCCAACTGCTAGTCCCAACATTCTTATTTTTCAAATTAAAAAAACTTTATTTGCCTTGGGGACAGTAGGTGTTGTAATGGTTAAAGTGCTGGACTCTCACGTGGTCGACTGCAGTCCCAGGCCCGGAAACTTGAAACTGGGCACATGTGTGTGCATGTCCGAAATTTCAAGTGAAGAATGGAGGAGAAGGGATTGTGGTGTGGCCATTCTCCCTGGGGGGTGATTTCTCACTTTCGGTCTCTCTGGTGATCGCATGCACCCTATAGCCAAAATCTCTCAGAAAAGAAAATAAAATTGCCAGAGAGTCTGTGTCCTTGCCAGAGAAAGACAGAGACAGCAAAAGTGGGAAGGCACTCCCTACAAGGGATGGCCACACTGCAATCCCCTCTCCTCAGTTCTCCTTTTGGAATTTTGGGCACGTATGCAGATGCACCTGGTGTGTTTTTAAGTTACCTGGTCCAGGACTTGAATCGTGCAGTGGGCTCAGTAGACTCCAGTTGTCTTAACCACCACACCACTGGCTGGCCCTTATTTTACTTTTATTAATTAGTTGAAATACTCCTATGAAGGAATGAAATTTAAAAAATTTAAAAAGAGCCTATGTGTTTCAAAATAGGGCCATGAGACTGTTAAGGAAACTCAACTCAGGCATGCAGAAGGTGGACAACCCTGGAATGCGTGCCCCGGGCTCATTCCTCTCCTGGGACTGATTGCTCAGAAAAACCAGTCTCAGAACTGAGTTTCTCTCTGACGTTTTCCCTGACCCCTGCCTTTTGATCATTTTTGATCCCCTTTCTCATAGCACAGGAAAGGACTTTACTCCGACATTACATTATCCGCCTGTACAGTGAAGCCACCAAGGGAGAAAGCAGTTCCCCTTTGCTCCTTTCCTTGAGGTTTCATTGACTAAGCTCATATTATAAGAAGAAATACTAAAAAAAGTTAACCCACCTGGAGTTTATCATGAGCTATTTGTCCATCTTCCAACCTCATCCGGCTCCCAAAGAGGTTTATTTATTCGCCATTGTCTGAGCACTGGACCCGTTCTTCTAGAAACCATTTCACAATGGGCTAGACTCATCAACTCCCACGTGAGCACAGATGCCTGTGAGGTCAACCTGCTTCCCTTGTCTAGGATCAGCCAATCGCTGCTCTGCAAGAGGCCGTGTTATGGTGCTGACCAGTGTTAGATTTTGACTAATGATTACTTAGTGCCAGTCCCAATGCATGACTTTTGTCTTCTTCTTCTTCTTTTTTTTTTTTTTTAGAAATTATTTATTTTGGGGCCAGCAGGTGGTGTGGTGGTTAAGGCACTAAACACTCCCGCATAGATAGCTGACCGTAGTTCGAGTCCTGGACCTGGTGGCTTGCTTTCACACTTACCCTTTCTCTCTTTGTGTGTCTTTCTCGGGTCAAAGTAAAAAAGAAATTAATTAATAAGTAATATGAAACAAATCACTCTTTTTTAAAAATAATTTTTTTAAAAATTAAATTTATTATTATTTTTAAAATTTACTATAGGGCACATGTACTCACCAGAGAGAAAGAGAGAGAGAGAAAAAAAGGGAGAAAACAAGCTGCTAGGTCCAGGACTCGAAGCACGGTTGGCCATGTGGGAGTCCAGCACCTTAAGCCACCATGCGACCTGCTGGACCCACAACTTTTGTCTTTAAAATCACCCTGAAATTGGCACACGTGATTCTAGGCACTTGGGCCTTCTGATGTCCAGGCAATTATCCTAACCTGACCCAGTACATTCTTTTTCTTTCTTCAAGCCGCCTGCGCAAAGACTTAAACTGCAGTCAGCCCTGTGGAATCCAGCTGCCTTAACTACCACGCCACCAGCTCACCCCCCAAATACATTCTCTTCTTTTGCTTACTTTGCCTCAGCCTTCATTTTCTGGTTGACAAAGAGAAATGTCCCCTATGCTATAAGGAGGAAGTATAATGTGTAAACGAAAGGTAGGAAAGAACTTAGTTTCTCTTTACTTATTCATTTAAAAAATAATAAGCTGGATGCTCAGCATTCTTCAATGGTGATCAGTTCTTTATTTACTTTTTTTTTTTTTGAGAGGTTTTTGCTATAGGGCGCGTGCGCTCACCAGACAGATAGAAAGAGACATAGAGACAGAAAGCAAGAAATCACCCCCCAGGGGGGATGGTCACGCCGCAATCCCTTCTCCTCCATTCTCCTCTTGGGATCTTGGGCACGCACGCACACGCGCCTGGCATGAGTTCTAAGCCACCGGGTCCGGGACATGAACCGCGGTCGACTACGTGGGAGTCCAACGACATAGTCATTACGCTAACTGCTGGTTCCCAGTTATTTATTTACTTTTTCAGTTGCATTATAGATCCACGGGTTGAAACATATTTAATACACTGCAATCTATTGCAGTCACTCCTCACTGATGCTCCAGTTATCCGATTCTCAGATCCATGGGTATTTTAAAGGAATGCAAAAGAGTAGTGATAGGTGTTCAGGAGGAGTTATGAAGAGAAGGGCAGGTTGGCAGGTCAGGAATGGTGTCCTGGAAGTGGACATGAACTGAATCTTAAAAGTCCCTTTCCTGGGACCAGCAGATGGCATAATGGTTACATTGCTGAACTCCCAGACCCAGTAGCTTGAAGCTCACTCTAGGTGCATGTGCATGCATGTTCAAAATCCCAAGAAGAGAATGGTCTGGCCATCCCCACTAGGGGGTTGATTTCTTGCTTTGTCTCTCTGTCTTTCTCTGTCTCTCTGGTGAGCATGCACTTGCTATAGCAAAACTCTCTCTAAAAAATAGAAAATTCCCCTTTTCATGATGAAGAGAGGCGGAGTCTCTCCGGCAAAAGAGGAGAGTCAGAGCAAGCCCAGGGCTGAGAAGAAGCCGCCTTTACAAGAATAAGCAGTTCTGGGCTGCCCTAAATGGGGCTACGCCTTGGACCCACCCAGCAGGCAGAGGCTGGCCAGCCAGGGGAGGGTTGTAAGCAGGAGAGATTTGCCTTGTGAGTAGAGACAGCCCTCTGGTGGCCCCATGGGGAATGGCAGGGAGAGAAAAAGCCCTGAAAGAAGGCAAGAGCTGAGTTTACTTATGCTAGTTTTGTAGTTTCTGTATTTAAGTTAGACGCTTCTAGACTGCAGGGAGAAATCACGCAGAGTTGGAGCTTATTATCCAGCTACAAGGGAGGGGCGATGGTACGGGGAAGCTCCTTAACAGCCCTACATTCTGGGGCCCAGACATCTTCAAACTAGAATAGAAACAGTACCTTTTGGGGCAGCCTAGACCCTAACGCTACCTTTTCTCTCTGTGCACTGGCATTTGCGCATTCCCGGAGGGAAGATCCCATGGGGAAGGCTTGCTACCACCTAACATGGAACTTCCTTGTTCTAATTTGCCTGAAGATGGTCTCTAAGCGGGTACAGCCTCCAGGCACAGCTGTATACCTTTGTGTGAATTAGAAAGACATACTTACGGGCTGGCCAGGTGGTGTGGTGTTAAGGCGGCTGGATCCTGGCTGGCTGGCAGCTTGAAAAACATGTCGGGCATGTGTGCGAGCGTGCCCAAAATCCTGAGAGGAAAATGTAGACAGAACTGGAACTGCGGAGAAAGGGTTGTGGTGTGCCCATCCTCCTGGCAGGTGCTGTCTCTCTCTCCCTCTCTGGCAAGTGCATGTGCCCTATAGCAAACTTGAGAGAGAGAGAGAGGGAGAAAGAAAAAGGCACTTACTATGATTGAATTGTGTCCCTCCAAATGATGTGTTATGTTGAAATCCTAACCCCCAGTACCTGTGAATGTAACTTTATTTGGAAATAGGGTCACTGCAGATGTTATCAAGTTAAAACGAGGCTATGCTGAATTAAGACAGGCCCTATCCGACATAATTATAAGAAGGACATTGGGACCAGTAGATGGCATAATGGTTATGTTGCCGGACTCCCATGTAGTTGACTATGATTCAAGCCCTAGACCCTCACACCAGGCACATGTGCATGTGTGCCCGGAAACCCAAGAGGAGAATGGAGGAGAAGGGATTGTGGCGTGGCCATCCCCCACTGGGGGGTGAGTTTTCGCTTTCTGTCTCTCTGTCTCTTTAGCAAGTGCACGTGGCCTATATCAAAAACCTCTCTCTCAAAAAAAAAAAAAAAAAAAAAAAAAAAGAAAGAAAGAAAAGAATGAGAAATACACAGGGACAAGGGGACAAGGCCATGTGACCCCAGAGGCAGACATTGGAGTGATGCAGCTGCAAGCCTAGGAGTGATGGAACCACCAGAATCCAGAAGAGCCCAGGACAGATCTCTCCCCTACAGGTTTCCGAGGAAGTGTGGCTCTGCTGGCACCTCGACGCCTCCAGAACTGAGAGGTGAAAAATGAGTGTTGTTGGGAACCAGCAGTTAGCGTAATGGCTGTGTCACTGGATTCCCACGTAGTCGACCGCGGTTCATGTCCTGGACCCGGTGGCTTAGCACTCATGCCGGGCGCGTGTGCGAGCGTGTCCAAGATCCCGAGAGGAGAATGGAGGAGAAGGGATTGCGGTGTGACCATCCCCCCTGGGGGGTGATTTCTCGTTTTCTGTCTCTCTGTCTCTCTCTGTCTGGCAAGCGCACGCGCCCTATAGCGAAAACCTCTAAAAAAAAAATGAGTGTTGTTTTAAGCCAGCGAGTGAGGGGTACATTGTTCTGCCAGCCCTAGGAAACTTTGCCAGCACTTTTTCTTTGTGGTGGACGCAGTCCCACTTCCTGCTCTGTGAGGGGTTCCCAGGCACTCTTCCTCCAGCTGGGCATCTTTGAGCAGAGCATGACCTGCCTGCAAACTACATGGCTTAGTTCCTCTGCCCTAGATCTTTCTCTCTTTTCAAATTTTGCCGAAGAGTGCATGTGCTTGGAGAGAGAGAGAGAATGAGAAATGATCCCCCATCAGGGACAGCCATGCTGTAACCCCGTTCTCTCCATTCTCGGGATTTTAAGCACACTGTACTCATGCCTTGTGTTTTTCAAGCCTCTGGCTACAGGACTTGAACTGTGCAATCAACCATATGGAATCCAGTCTCTTTAAACACCATGCCAGTGACTGACCCTTCTCTCTCTTTTTGAAAGGTTTAGAACTTAAAAAAAAATATTTTTTTTTTGAGAGAGAGAGACCCCCAATAGGGTCTTCACTCTGTGATCTGCCCCCAGTCTCAGCCAGCCCAGATACAAACACACATGCATGTTATGCTCAAGGAAGTCATGGGATGTGAACCCAGAACCTTTTCCACGTGGGTCCAGCTGTGCTACTGTGCCACCTCCTGGCCCCGCTTCCCTTGTTCAGCTCCTACCACGCACCAGGCACCGTGATCTCCATGACAGTCTTGATGCAAAGACGAATGAGACTCAGGTCCTGCCATGTACATGTATGATCAAAGATTGTGATCACACCACATGTCAGGGAAACAAGGGTCTGTATGACGTGATGGTTCACAGAATGCAAGCACGTCATTTGATCCTCGTGATGTGGTCAAGGTTAGGAAAAGATTTTGCAGATAGGAGTGGAATGAGATGGTAGTGGAACTAGCTGGCACTTACTGAGCACCGTGCCTAGTGCCACGGGCAGCACTTTGCGAGGCGTCTCCCTGAAAGCTCATAGCAACGGCATTGGGATGTAGGTGACAGGCTGAGAGAAATTATGGCAGCCAGCCAAGGCCTGCATAGTGAGTGCTGAGCACAGGCATGGAGTTGTGACCGAAAGCTAGGAGTACCAGGGATGGC
Organism: Tupaia belangeri chinensis; assembly: GCF_000334495.1. Lineage (NCBI taxonomy): Eukaryota > Metazoa > Chordata > Mammalia > Scandentia > Tupaiidae > Tupaia > Tupaia belangeri. Next base: position 1,966,998 of record NW_006159974.1, on the reverse strand, counting down.
GGGCAGACCTCTGGCTAGAGAGGGCCGACAGTGGTGTGTGGTGAAGGCGCTGGACTCCCACTTGGCTGACTACAGGTAGAGTCCTGGACCTGGCAACCTGCTTTCTCACTTTCTCTCTCTGTCTCTCTCTGATGAACACTCCTGTCCTATATTAAATTAACAAGTAATAATAACTTAAATTTTTTAAAAATATTTTTTTAGAGAGATTTTTGCCCCACAGAATGCCGTATTGAGGATTTTGTATCTTTTGACCATGAAAATTCAGTGCCATGTCTGAATAGGGAGGATGACATAAGACAATGGTGTTTTGTTCTTGTTTTTTAAAGAATTATTTAATTTTATTTGTTGTCATTATTTTTTATTTTGACCAGAGAGAGACACGAAGAGAGAAAAGAAAAGTGAGAAAGCAAGTCACCAGGTCCGGGGACTTGAACCATGGTTAGCCATGGGGGAGTCCAGTGCCTTAATCCCCTTGCTATCTGCTGGCCCCTGATTTTTTTTTTTTTTAAGTTTGCTATAGGGCATGTGCACTCGCTGAAGTGAGACAGAGAGAGATAGAGAGAGAAAGTGAGAAACATCTCCTAGGGGTGATGACCACACTGGAATCCCTTCTCCTGCATTCTCCTCTCAGATTTTAGGTATGCACAAGCACCAGGCATATTTTTCAATCTGCTGGGTCCAGGAATCAAACTATGCAGTCGGCCACGTGGGATCCAGCCACCTTAACCCCCACACCTGGTAGTAATTCTTTTTTTTTTTTAAATATTTTTTGTTTAATGTTATTCATTGTCATTATTTTATTTTGTTTTTTATTTTTTTGAAGTTGACTAGAGAGAACAGGAAAATGAGAAAACAAGCTGCCAGGTCTGGGAATCAAACCGTGATCAGTCATGTGGGAGTCCAGCTGCCTTAACCACCACACCACCTGAGTAATTCTTATGGGAATGGATTAGTTACAGAAGCAGGGAGTTGGGCCTGATTCTCTCTCTGTCACAGGCATGCACTTCTGCCTTCTTCCCTTCCACCATGGCATGACCCTCCCCAGATGCCAAGCAGATGTCGGCATCATGCCCTTAGACTTCCCAGCCTCCAGGATTAAGCAATGCATTTCTTTATACATTACCCAGTCTGCGGTATTCTGTTACAGCAATGAAAAATGGACTAAGGCAGACCCAAAGCATGCTGGGGTCTGCAGAGGGGAGTGGGTGAATGGGGATGTCCCCAGGTATAGGACTCAGGCCCAAGCCTAGTGGGGTTCACACTGTCCACTGCAGAATGCTCCCACCTGTGTCCCACTTGTCCCTCTTGTGGCCATTTCTAGGCCCTAGGCTAATCCTCTACTGTTCTGGAGGCTCCTCCCCACCCCAGCCCTCCACAGGCCTCTCTCCTCTTTCTCCTAGATGTTTCCTCCTAGATCATTTGTGGGTGAGTAGGCCCCCCCTCAGGGAGAAGTCCAAGGATAGAGAATGGGCAGTGGAGGATGACAGTTAACCTAGACACAAAGACGGCTATTCACGGCCTGTCCCCTGAGGGCTCACTTCTCAGAATCCGGTGTGCGTTCAGTTCACGCAGATTGACCCTGCTCGTGATTTCTGATTTGTGTACTCATCCATGATGCGTTTCAATAAAAAGGAGAAAAGAGCAACTCTGTGAAGTAGGTGGCCCCATCTTACCAGGGGAAAATGAGAAAAAGCTTAAGTGATCGGACCAAGGTTGCGGTCAGTAGCTAGGACTCAGACACCGTCTAACCCCTCCGATTGTTCCCTGGGCTATCGTCCTTGCTACTTCCATACCACTTTAAGCTGTCCCACGGGCCACCTTTGTTCCTCCAAGCCAGCTCTTGTGCCAAGCCTCCCCTTTGTAATCTGCGCCTTCAAATCACTCTCCTATTTATTTTCCCAATAAGCAGTTATTGTGTCAGCACCAGGCAGCCACGTGGCCATTTCTAGGCCCTGGGGGCTGGCAGCAGTGGGACCAGAACCCTTGCCCTGAGGCGTAGGCTCAAGTTCATCAGGTGCTGACCAGGGTCTGAGGCCTGACCCAGCAGCCAAGCTCAGCCCCATGGCCACAGTGACCGTCGACTTTGGGGGATTCCGTGGAACCCTGGTGATGGCAGCTGCTAGGATATGGCCTAGCCATGTGCTGGGCATCCCTGTTCATCTTCCAAAGGCCTTTGGAGTGTTTTGTCTGCAGCTCAGTTCAGCA